>NC_086327.1:29307380-29649880 GCF_036172605.1 Pelobates fuscus
AATCTGTTCAACAATATCCAGTAGTTAATATTAAGAATATCTCAGAGACAGGAATAATATCAGCACTTTCTGACTGTACTTGCTGCTAATATAGTAGTTTAGTCACACTGACTATATTCATTACAAGAGATGAATTACATTCCGCTGCCAATCAAATACACCAATTAACTCCTAGAGTGCCAGCTTCCATATTCTAACATTCGTGTTCCACCATGCGAAAAATAAACAGACCATTACGAGCGAACGCTACCAAGTCATACTTTTTTTTTTGCCCTTTTTTTTTTTTGCCCATACTTTTTTTTTGCCCTTACTAATCCCCTTAGTGTCCAGCACCACATGTTATGAGGACCAGGGGAAAGTGCAACATGAATTCATGCTAAACTGGGTTCACACAAAACATGTAATTAACATTCAGGGTATTTTAATCAATGCGCAAGTGTTCCTGACCCTATAGTGATCCTTTATTCCCTAACCTTGGCTGGTTTATCGATTCTGTGTACTTGGCTGGTTTATCGATCGCTCTAGTCCTTGGCTTGTTTCTTCACAATTCGATTTCTTGTATTTTACACGTTAAACCTGGTCACTAAGGTCTGGTAATACGTATCACTTATCTAGTCTTCCCCTTGTCCTGTGTGGCTTTATTCTGCGTGTTGGGTTTTACAATCCTGACACTTCCTTAGTGAGTTATAGTGTTTTTATTTTATTGAATGTGTTTTGTTTTTTCTTCGCTAGGACTGACATTGACTAATAGAAATCACATATACAATATATCAGTGTTAGGGTGAACAAACAAACAATCTTTAGCCTTTGGGAGTGGAGCGCTATATAAAATATTGTTCACTTACCCCAATAATGGGAGAAGGGGACTATGGTGGATTTGGTGTGCCTTCTCTGAAACTATGTATGTGAATTTCTAGCAGAAACTGGCAAAAGAGCCATCTAACACAGAATGTTATTGTACAGTCAACACACAAAGAAAATCCACAAAAACAATTTTGATTTTGCAAAGGAGGAAGTCCCCATGATAAATATCTATTTTAGAAACACTGTGTTTATGTGTTCCCTTGTGATCACTTATAAACCATTGCTCATTGCTTTCTATATCATTTTGTTCCATCAAAAACAAAACAGAAAAAAATCTGTGTACGGTCTGTCCAACAAATACAGCATCCACCAGTGTCAGCTTATCACCTACAGCCAATGAGTTCAAGGGAAACTATAGTGCTAGGAAACAAAGTCATTTTCCTAGCACTATAGTGTCATATAATGCCCCCCAGCCCCACCTTCTGTGCCGCTGAAAAGGTGTCACTTAACGGATTTAGCTCTGATGTCCCTCGGCGCTGGGTCATGCGCCGACTCCGCTCCTTCTCCCCCGACATCAGATGGCAGGGGAGCCCTAATGTGCGGTGAGCGCCTCGATTGCATTAGGACTACCCCATAGAAAAGCTCTGCTTAATCCTATGGGGTTTGAGATGCCGCTGGATGTCCTCATGCAGAGCTTCTGTAGACTGTACTTGTGGTGGTGTGAGAACCCCCAGGTAAGAAGTCAAACCATTCTAAAACGGTTTAACCAATTATGCTGGCAGGGGATTACGAAGGCACTTCTGGCACCATAACCTCTACAGTCCCCTGCAGTTGTTATGGTGCTTTAAAAAAATAGATCTAATAGGAACTTCATTCTCAAACAACAACAGGTGAGCAGGAAAAATAATACCTTTTTCCAGGGGAAAAAAAAACCAAGTCATGCCCAGATACTGTTAATTTGAGCAGAGCACTCACTGGGGAACAATTAAATACTGTTTGTGTAACAGTGTCTGGATATTATATATATATATGCACTATAAAGGTTCTGACAAAACGGTTCTATGTGAACTGGAAACTGATCTCTGCTGCAAGTCAAGCATGTTTAATTACTATTGATTATTCTGGTGTATTACAATATTTTATTGGTATTTATGCAATTCCTTTGCGCAGGCTTTGATATAAAAATAATGTGCCTTCATTTTGGGGTTTTTCCCCCAAATAAAAGTTTATAGGAAACATTTTTAACAAGAAAAAAATATATATATCATAATGTGTGTATGGTCACATACCATAAAAATAGTGTGCCCCCATGATGTTTTTGTTGGCAGTGCAGAGTACCAGGTTGTTTGGGGAGGTTGGGGTACATGTGGGATCTGTTTGTCTTACAAATTATACATTTTCTGTTAATTTCACCAGAAAAATGTATCACAGGTGTGGATGTGGTCTAAAAAAAAAAAAAAAAAAAAATAGGTCAAATAACACAACTACAATTATTCTTTTTAGACGTCCCAACTATTGATGCACTAAAGTTTCGGTTCCCAAATTTTTGGCCAAAAATAGGCCTATCCAATTTTGGCCAAAAATGTGCCGAAAATTAACCCCCCCCCCCCCTCCCCCCCAGGGCAGCAGCAGAGGACCTGACATCGGTTCCCACAATAAGAAACCCAGCACAGTGAGCTTCCAGGTATAGATTCTATAAACTACTTATCTGACCATCAATCAAACGTGCAGCGCACAGGAGTTGTAAACACCAGAGAAAGTAGCGCACGGAAGTAGAACTGGTACAGGACAAGCCATGAGCCGCGTTCTCTAGTGTTTGTAAGTTTGTAACCCCTGTGTCGCAGCGCGCTTTCTGGCAGGTGTCGCGGAAGGCTGGCGCTGGGTAGTCATGGAACGCGGAAGCGGACGCCTTGACGACAGACGCTGCCCGTGAAGCTGTCCCGGAGAGCATGCAGCCTTGCAGGCTCGAGGGCTTTGATGGGCTCGGGTACTGGGGAGCCGCCTCCGGTGTGGGCCGAGGGGAGGACTGCCAGCTCTGCTTCTCGGCAAGGTCATTCAGCTCCTCGGGATACCTGTCCCAGCACTGGGTGACCACCCCACCGGACATCCGTGGCAGCTGCAAACTCCACTGGGGGGAGAAAACACCTGTCTATGGGGTAATGGCAGCCTGTCCCCTGCTAGCCTGGGGGAGGAGAGCAGCAGCAGTGGGGATGAGAGGGCTGAACCTGGACAAGACATATAGAACCCACAGTGACAGGTGCTGGAGAACTACAACTCCCATCATGCTTTCTCACCCTTTAGGCTCACAGAGCATCATGGGAGTTGCAATTTTACAACAGCTACCTCTTTGACCTAGTAATACATTCAGGGTTATTACTTCGCTGTCAATTGTGAGGAAGTGAAAGTTAAATTAAACTGATTTTCTTATTTTAGGCTAAATTAGCCAAACTGAAAACAATTGTTTATTTTCCTAGTTTAGTTATTATGGCCTAAAATATGAAATTCACTGTAAGTTGATGACAACTGAAAAGTCTAATATTAATAAAATTATAGAAAAAAAAACATTTTAAAATCATTTGGGGGAAAAAGTCATTTTCGGTTTTGGTTTATGGATAAGGGCATCCTGAATTTTCAGTTTCGGCCCAGAATTTTCATTTCAGTGCATCCCTAGTCCCAACTGTCCTGATTTGTCCAGGCAGACCCTATTTTAGGGTCCTGTCCCACTATCCTGATTTTGTCCTGTCCTCAGGCAGCACACCGCAAGTGTATTATTATCCGCGCTTGTGCAGAAGACACTAGAAACATTTCAACAGCTGTCTCTACAAGATCTTGTGTTGGGCCCAGTGAAAGATGCTCTCCGTCAGCCCGGTAGGTTTGAAACCAAGATGGCATGCACCTTTAGTGGGCAGACCGGACCCATTTCAGGGCCTGTGCACCCATCCCAATTCCAAACCTCCTAATGACGGGAGATGTGCTTTGGCATTTTAAAGGGTGGCAAAGCAATAAGGGGTTGCAGTTCTGCAACATCTGACTCATGTCTGGACTAAGTGGTCCTTTAATAAGAACTCCGATTCTCAAGAGAAAAAACATAAATTTTACTTACCGAAAATTTCTTTTTCCTGAAGATTAGAGGCAGTGCTTATACCACAGGGATATCCAATCTGGAGGGAAAAAACAGGCAGGCAAATCTCCAAACATTTTAATCCCTCCCCTAATTACCTCCTTTCCCATAAGTAGCAGCTCCTCCTGATCATCCCCAGACAATACATAAGCCAAATAGCTGCAAAATTACTTAGTTTATTAGAAAAAAAGGGGCGGGAATTGTAGCACTGCCTCTAATCTTCAGGAAAAAGAAATTTTCGGTAAGTAAAATTTATGTTTTTCCTTTCAGATTAGAGGCAGTGCTTATACCACAGGGATATAATAAAGCAGATCCAGAGGGCGGGTTCATTTCACTACTGCTTGAAGCACCTTGCGCCCAAAAGCTGCATCCTCCGAGGCCAGTATGTCCAACTTGTAGTGTCTTGAGAAAGTATGGAGAGAGGACCACGTAGCCGCTGAACAAATCTGCGAAGGAGAAGCAGCTGCTCGCAGAGCCCAGGACGTTGAAACAGCTCTAGTAGAATGGGCCTTTAAAGGGCCTGCATGATCCATGCCATTCTTGGAATACGCCAACTGAATACAATCCTTCAGCCATCTAGCCAGAGAACTCTTCGAAACTTTCATGCCTTTCCTAGTGCCTCTGAATAGGACAAAAAGACTGTTATCCTTCCTGAAGGATTCTGTCGCTTTTAGATATTGCAAAAGACATCTCTTTACGTCTAGGCAGTGAAATTTGCTTTCCAAGGCATTAGATGGATTCTGACAAAAAGTTGGTAAGACCACTTCCTGGTTAACATTTGAAACAGAAAAAACTTTCGGGCTGAATGAAGGATCGAGCTTTAGAACCACCTTGTCCTGATGAAAAACTAAAAAAGGAAAATTTGCCCGAAGAGCTTGGATCTCACATACTCTTTTAGCAGATGTAATAGCCACCAAAAAAACAGTTTTCAATGAAATGAGCTTTAGGGAAGCTTCCTCCAATGGTTCAAAGGGCGGCTCACAAAGCGCGGAAAGGACTAAGTTTAGATCCCAGGGAGGACAGGTTTCCCTAACATAGGGCACCAAACGAGTCAGAGCTCTGAAGAACCTAGGAATCAGAACATTTGAGGCCAGGCATCTGAGGGAGAAGAAACTGATAGCAGAAACTTGTAATTTCAACGATGCAGGTTTAAGGCCTTTTGCAAATCCCATCTGAAGGAAACTTAGGATCTTCTGAATGGACGCGGAAACCGGGTTGACTTTAAACCTACAACCCCACTGACAAAATATCTTCCAAATTCTAGTGTAGATCTTAGACGTCGATTCCTTGTTAGTTGCCAACAGGATCTTTATCACTTCAGGATCCAGACCTTTGCTCTCTAAAATCTGGAATTCAGAAACCAAGCCGTCAACTGGAACTTCCGAAGGGTCGGAAGAGGCACCATGGCGTCCTCTAGAATTTCTCCTGAAAGCGGCAACTTCCAAAAGGTGGCCCCCGGAAAGTTCAGGAGAACCGAGAACCAACTTCTTCTCGGCCACCATGGAAGGATTAGGATAATTCTTACATTTTCCAGCCTTACTTTTTGAAGTATTCTGGGAATAAGCACTACTGGCGGAAAGATATAAGCCAGGTTGAACTTCCATGGAACTGACAGGGCATCTATGAAATCCGGCCTGTCTGCTGGATTTAGGGACGCAAATCGTCTTGTCTACCTGTTCATTCTGGATGCCATCAGGTCTATCTCTGGAACACCGAAGCGGTCTGTGATGAAATTGAAAGTTCTGCATGACAGGGACCAATCTGCTTGTTTCAAATGATGCCTGCTCAGGGCATCTGCCACCACATTGAATTTTCCTAAAATGTGAACTGCAGAGATGGACATAAGGTGCACTTCTGCCCACAGCATGATCATTGAACACAGGCTTTCTAATCTTGTTGATCTCGTACCTCCCTGTTTGTTCAAATATGCCACTGTCGTACGATTGTCTGAACGAATTTGAATATGTCGATTTTTGATGAGAAACTGAAACGCCAAGAGTGCCATCCATACGGCCTTTAATTCCCTGAAGTTCAAGGAACTTCTCATATCCTTCTCTTGCCAGGACCCCTGCTTCTTTATGTCTCCCAGATGGGCCCCCCAGCCCAGCGCAGAGGCGTCTGTTGTTATGATAGTGAAGGACTTCATCCGGAATGACAGACCCTCGTGGAGGAATCGAGAAGATGTCCACCACTGCAGACTTTTCAAAGTTAGATTGTTGAACCTCATCAGCCCATCTAGGCCGAGTTCCTGTCGATTCCAGACTAGCAGAATGTTTCTTTGTAGAGGTCTCATTCTGGCTTTTGCCCAACCGACTGCCGGAATTGAGGCTGTAAATAGACCCAGCAAGCACATGGCTTCTCTGATTGAAAACACACTTTTTACTCTGAGATTCCGGATTAACCGCTTGATCTTTAGTTTCTTTTCTTCTGGCAGAAATAACTTCATTGCGATAGAATCCAAAATTAGACCCAAGAACTGGATCCTTTGAACTGGCACTAGTTCCGATTTGTTGAAATTTATTAGCCAGCCATGCTTTTCCAGCGATTTGATGGCTGTACCCAGATCTAACTGTAGTTGAACCTGGGACTCTGCAATCAACAGCCAGTCGTCCAAATATGGAATGACAGCGATGCCCATACCTCTTAGAAAAGCTGAAACGACTACTAGAAGCTTTGTGAATACTCTGGGCGCTGATGAGAGGCCGAAAGGCAGTGCTCTGAATTGGTAATGTTTGGTTACCGATTGGCAGCACACCGCAAACCGTAGAAAACTTTTGCTGGATTCCGCTATGGGTACATGAAGATAGGCATCTTTCAAATCCAGGGACGCAAACCAACTCTTTGGGTGAATAAGCAGAGCCGCTGATTTTACTGATTCCATGAGGAATTTCTTTTTGATAATCCGCTTGTTTACGGCTTTTAGATCTAGAATAGGTCTGAACGAACCATCCGGTTTTGGCACCAAGAAAAGTCTTGAATAGGTGCCTTGATGTCTTTCCTTTATAGGAACTTCTTCCACCACTCTTTTTAGTAACAGAGTCGACACTTCTCGCATCAGAGAGAGTTCTATATCTAGAGACTGAACCCTGGAACATAGAAACATGTTTATAGGGGCTTGTGATAATTCTAGAGCGTATCCGTGCTCTATCACTGTAAGGACCCAGCGATCTGATGTCGTCTCTTTCCAATGCTCTAGGAAGTGACTCAACCTTCCACCCACCGGCCTGGCGTCATAATTTTTTATTTCTCTTGGCAGTAAACCTTTCCTTCTTCCTATAATCAAAGGCTCTTTGCTGTTGACCCCTGAAATAGTTTCTACGAAAGGAACTTCTGAATGAAGGACGTGTCTCTGCGTGACGGTTTCTAGACTGCTTCCTATATGATACTGGTAAAGCTTTCCTTCCTTCCTTCATCTGTTTCAACAGCTCATCCAGCTTAGAACCGAAAAGTCTTCCTGGTTCAAAAGATAGTTCACACAGAGAATTTTTAGATGCCGCATCTGCAGACCAATTTCTAAGCCAAAGCGCTCTCCTGGCGACTGTTGAGATACCTATATTCTTGGCCGACAATTTCAGGCTTTCTGTAGAGGCATCCACTAAAAAAATCAGACGCCATCTTGATATTTTTTAATAGCTTTAACGGGTCTTCCTTAGCTTCTCCCGTATATACCTTTTCTAGTTCTTCCAACCAAAGTTTTTGGGCCTTGGCAACGGATGACCCCGTAATCAAGGCTTTAGCTTGGGCTGCAGAAGAGATGAACAACTTCTTTAAAGAGGAGTCCATGCGTTTATCCATGACATCCTTGAGCCCGCTTGAATCTCCAATTGGTAAAGTAGTCTTTTTACCTATTTGAGCTATAGGGACGTCCACTACAGGGACCGTATCCAGCTTACAGTCTTGCTCTGATTCTATGGAAAAAAGAGTTTTAAAATGCTTAGACATAAACGGCTTGTGACTAGGGAACTTCCATTCTTTCAAAATCAATTCCTTAGTCTGTGGGTGAAAAGGAAACACTTTGGACTTTTTCCCTGTTTCCCCAAAATCAAAGATGCACTGCACTTCTTTAATCAATTTCCCAATGGCTTCATCTGGGAAGGCAAATTCCTCATCTGAGGAATCACTGCCTGAATTATCTTCATACTCAGAACCACTAGTTCCCGAACTAGTATCAGAAGTTTCCCAAGATCTCAGTCTTTTCTTAGCATGCTTTACCATCTGAGAATCCTGGGCAACAGAAGCCTGGACTGAATGGAATGCAGCTGACTGCATATCCACAAATGTTTGCTGCATACTTTGCTGCAACCAGCTGAGAAAAGTGGACATTTCTGTTCTCTTTGCTTCCTCTGAAGCTTCTTTTGAACACACTGAGCAAAGTTTCTTTTTACAACCATCAGGCATAGGTTGGCTACACACAGAGCACATTAAATGCTTGGTTTTAGATGCACATTTCCCCTTCTCAGCAACTTTATCCATACTTTCCGGATTAGACATACTGGGAAAACAAGAAAACAAGAAAGGGGAAAATAATCAAAATTTTCTCCTTACGGATTCAGGCTAAGAACCATTTAAAATGAAAACTTAACAGTCTTACCTTAAATGGCCTGAGAGTGTGTTGGAGGGCAGGTGAGAAACACACTTCACAACCGATCTGAGAGCTCCTGGCAAACAGAGGTTGCTGCTGGTACATGCTCATATAAGTCCTGTAACCAAACGAAAACGTCCAGTTCGAATTTGGCGCCTGAATCCAGGTTCGCATTGCGCATGTGCATAGCGCTCTGCGACTCCCTGGTGGAACGCAACGCAACCTGTGTGTGCGTTCCACCGACAGGACCTCCCAGCCGACGCACGCCTGCGTCCTTCGTCATACCGGCACCTGGCACGGCAAAAGACGGCAACATAAATTTTGAGTGACCACGCCGGCCGGCGTGTTGAACGCTACTTACCGGACATCAAGGAAGCAGAGCCTCCAGAGCCTCAGCCCTTCTCACCTACTTCCTGGAGAACCTCCTGTCTAACCTCCCCTGCCGAAGGCAGGCAAAGAACTGGGGATGATCAGGAGGAGCTGCTACTTATGGGAAAGGAGGTAATTAGGGGAGGGATTAAAATGTTTGGAGATTTGCCTGCCTGTTTTTTCCCTCCAGATTGGATATCCCTGTGGTATAAGCACTGCCTCTAATCTGAAAGGAAAAAAAATTAAATAAAAATGTACATATAGAAAGATATAATAAACAGGATGGAGGGCACGCATAGTTTCAAAGACTGGCTTTACGCACTTAAAGACCATTAGTAGCACC
Source organism: Pelobates fuscus (assembly GCF_036172605.1). Lineage (NCBI taxonomy): Eukaryota > Metazoa > Chordata > Amphibia > Anura > Pelobatidae > Pelobates > Pelobates fuscus. The sequence continues at coordinate 29,316,600 of NC_086327.1, forward strand.
TTGTTGTGTAAACGTTACAGCCCACAGAGTGGAACTTTTCTTATGATCTGTGGTACCACTCCGACCAGCTCTTCCCTTTCTCCATGCCATGGCAACTACAGCACATGCATGTGATTATTCCTGGTGAGTGCACCTCATGATTTCCTAGAGCTATAAAAGGAATGGGTGGCCGGCCAGTGCTACTTCCATTCTGACACAGAAATTAATCAACAGTCAAGCCATCAGTTCGGCATCATGGGCCATGTGCAATCTGCTTAGAAGTGTTCCCAAATAGGGCCAATAATATACAGGGGGGAGGGGGAGTGATAGCAGAGTTGGGGTTACATTATTGTTACACGTATGGACCCTACATAATAAAGACACTATTAAAGGGACACTATAGTCACCTGAACAACTTTAGCTTAATGAAGCAGTTTTGGTGTATAGAACATGCCCCTGCAGCCTCACTGCTCAATCATCTGCCATTTAGGAGTTAAATCCTTTGTTTATGATCCCTAGTCACACCTCCCTGCATGTGACTTGCACAGCCTTCCATAAACACTTCCTGTAAAGAGAGCCCTATTTAGGCTTTCTTTATTGCAAGTTCTGTTTAATTAAGATTGTCTTATCCCCTGCTATGTTAATAGACCCTTGCTAGATCAGAGTATGTGATTAAAGTTCAATTTAGAGGTTGAGATACAATTATTTAAGGTAAATTACATCTGTTTGAAAGTGAAACCAGTTTTTTTTTTCATGCAGGCTCTGTCAATCATAGGCAGGGGAGGTGTGGCTAGGGCTGCATAAACAGAAACAAAGTGATTTAACTCCTAAATGGCAGTGAATTGAGCAGTGAAATTGCAGGGGAATGATCTATACACTAAACTGCTTTATTTAGCTAAAGTAATTTAGGTGACTATAGTGTTCCTTTAAGCGGGGGGGAAATAGTTTCTATACAATATGCAAAACAAAATACATGACTGATAAAAAAAAAAGTAATTGCTTCGAAATGATACATTCATTGATCTCTTAAAAATGTTTCAATGAATTCAATATGAGCTGATGTTTTGCATAGGCGCGAGCAGGAAAAGGGAATTTGCATGCACAATGTGTAAATTACCCAGATCAGTTTACGCTGATAACAATTCTGTTTAAAGTCAGCGTCATAACCAGGATACATTATAAAACTTTATTTATTTTAAATTAAAGTTTGATTGCCTGCGAATAAGATAGATCAATGTTCTGTAAACCCTGGCTAAGGCTGCAAATAGCATCGAATTCCCAGGAGAGTAACTCCCACTAATCTGGGGCAGGCTGAGACACGCATGTCCCAAAGCTTCACAGTGCTTAGGGATGATGCACTTCACAGTCTCAGTCTCTCCAAGCAAAATTATGTCCCACCATTCTAGAAATTTATTAAGCATCATGGGTAATGTAGTCCTCAAACATCTGTAGTGGTTACATTAGCCAACACCCTTCTAAACCTGATGGCAATGCACCGTGCCCTGCTACACAAACAGAATAAAGCTCAAAATTATGGGAATTGTGTGGCCCTTGAATACATAGCAGTTGCCATTTGTGCAATTTGATACGTCTATGGTGCTGTCTATTGGCGCATTGCAAACCATGTGATGTCACTCGGGCTACGGAAAGGTTTAAGAAGATCTGCAATAAATAGCAGGCATAATATAATGACCCACAGGACGGGTGGACTTATTAAAAGTAGCTTAAGGCATCGACCCAAAACACGATCAGCACTTTAGAGTAGGCCCAGAGAATATAACCGGGGAAAGCCTGCATGCAACATTAAAACACTGGTTTACCCACGGTCAGATGTACATCATTGGCTCCTAGAGATACAATATACCAGCTATAGAACTTGTTTCATTCATTGAGCTGGGAAATGTGTGGAATTGGGAAGGGAATTGCATTTTTAAAGTTAAAATAACAGGGAGTTGGAGATTTTTCTAAGTTCTGGATTTTTGCTCGACACTCTGCATGCAGGCGCTAAATGTTCCCCATTTCTTTAACCCCTTAAGGACACATGACATGTGTGACATGTCATGATTCCCTTTTATTCCAGAAGTTTGGTCCTTAAGGGGTTAAATTACCTCTATGAGGAGATGCTAATTGGTGCAGTGTGGCATTTTTGCCTAGCATGTGCAATAGCCTGCCAATGCTTTACTATGGGAAAGCATTGGATTGGCTGAGATCATCAAGACTGATGATCTCAGTCATGCAGGCATGGCCCGCCGCGGCTAAACTGGTGCAGCATGGGATAAAGGTGACTTCAAAACAGGGGGGCTGAGAACCTAAATAGTGAGTTTAACACTATAGTGCCAGGAATACATGTTTTTGTTCATGACACTATAGTGTTCCAGGAAAAACACATTTTGTAAAAAAAGGAGTTATAGTACCCCTTTAACCCCTTAAGGACCAAATTTCTGGAATAAAAGGGAATCATGACATGTCACACATGTCATGTGTCCTTAAGGGGTTAAAGAACACATGTGGACACCCTACCTATTCTATGAGCCTGTTGTGTTGCATTTCCAATTTCCAAATTATTTCGTTTTAGATCATGCTGCCTACCCGCTGATCAATCATTTTAATATTTAATGCGCATTATATTAACCTTTATTCTAACACCAAATGCATAGTGTGGCTGAATAGGTTAGCGATCATGAATAAATAACGGATCTTGGCTTCTATATCTTGTCGGCAGTGACACAATACCTTCTTATTTCATTGTTTAAAATATTAAATAATATTCAAATTCTTATTTTCATTTCCCACTCCTGCTGCCTCCTACGTTCCATATCTCACTAAAAAAGGATTAGAAAAAGCCCCAAACATGGAATGTGAGATCAATATTAAGTTCTTTAAAGGCGAATTGAAACTTCCCATTGGGTTTACTATACTCCTCGCACGATTATTCACTGAAGTGGGAATTGCCAGGAAGCGCGTTTCAAATTTAAAGCCAAAGTAACAGACCTGGGAGCTGATTTGGAGAATGAACTGATTTTAAAATTCCTGACAGTTCTCACTTCAGTGAACAAGCCTGTATGTTTAAAGGGACACTATATAGTCACTAAAAACACATTTAGCTTATAGATATTAAAAATCTCTGCCATTTCGGAATTAAATTACTTTTGTTTCTTTCCATGCAGCCCTAGCCACACCTCCCCTGGCTGTGACTGACACAGTCGGCATAAAAAAGAAAAACTAGCTTCATTTTCAGTCAGATACAAACTTACTTTAGATTTTTATCTCCTGCTCTGTAAATTGACTTTTAACCACACACAGGAAGCTCCGGCAAGGCCTAGCAAGCTATTAATTGTGCAGGAGATGAGAATTTCTAAATGAAACAAACTGTGCAATGAAGGCAGTGTAAACATTATATATCTCTCCTTACAGGAAGTGTTTAGGAAGGCTGTTTAAGCAACATGTAGGGAGGTGTGACTTGGGCTGTATAAACAAATTGATATCACTTTTGAATTGCAGAGTATTGAGCAGTGAGACTGCAGATAAAGTTGTTTTAGTGACTACAGTGCCCCTTAAACAATTTTAGGTTTGTGAGACATGCAAAATAAAAATTCATAACCCTTCATTCTTCAATTAAATACATTCATCTTGACTCAACAGTCTTTGTTACACACTCTGTTCACCTGACAGCATCCAGACAAAATACAGAGCAGAGAAGAAATTAAATAATGCTTCTATTTTTTCTCTTCATTTGCAATGTGTGCGGTCCGCCCCGGGCGGAACCTTTTTGGGGGTGGCTTTGTGGCATGCACAATCTCACTTGAAAAGTGCCGCCTGGGCCCGGGAAATGGATGGCGATGTTGCTTTAAGGTAATCAGCCCTTTAATACTGCACCAGACCGGGCTCCTGTTCCACCCCGACCAGCTGAGAAGAAGTGGGTTCAGATCACTTCCTCCCAGCAAAGAGGGCGCAGCGTGGAAGGGAGACCGAGCGTGGAAAGGAGACGAATTTACAAATATGGAGGAGGAGGACAAGGACTGAGGGACACTTGTGTCTCAGACTTCTATCAGCCTAGCAAAGCCAACTCCCACTGGACCCCAGGGAAGCCACCCTTCTGTACCCAAAATGTAAGGAAACAGAAGTGTGGCTAAAATATCTAAATTGTTATTTATATAAATGGGTCTGTGTGTATATGAGTGTGTACATAAGTGTGTGTGTGTACCTGTGTATCGGTGTTATTCTGAGTGTGTGTGGCAAAGTATATATCCCAGCATTCCAACGCTAACACAGCACACAAATACACCCCTGCATTCCAACTCAATACAAATACACATGCTTCAGGCTGTGTGAAGAGGACATCACTGCTCCCTGTATTCCCCACAGTGCAGCTGGCGCGGCAGCACCTTCGTGATAAGGGCCAGGCTGAGAGGAGTGGCAAACTTAGGGAGCGCCCTAGCGGTAATAGCGCTAGCTACGCCACTGTATAAATGTACTGTGTATGTCTAGTATATATGTAACATTGTATTTGTAGGGGCTCTCTAAACATACTTTAAAAGTAAAATAGGTTACAAATGAACCACTGCAGAGATTAATTAATAAAATAAAAAATAAAGTAAAATAATAATAAATACATAAAAATCAGGCCATAATACCAATTCAGGAGTATCTTTTTTTTTTCTTACATGGTTTCAGGAAAAAAATGGTTTATTCTATAAAATTGCTTAAAAAAAAAAAAAAAAAAAAGGTTTAAAAAAAATCTAGGGTTTGCTATTGGAGTGTTTCTGTATAGAAAGGGGCTCATTGACAATGTATTTTGGTAAACTGAAAACCAAAAATAAATTTAGGACAAAATAAAAAAAATTATATTTCTCTGATTTAGCTACTACCGTGATTGTTTTAGGTTTGTTCTAGCAATATGTTTTTTCGATTCACTGTTTAATGAACAAACCTCACAATTAATTTAAAGCTGCAATAGTGAACGTCTGCACCCCAAAATTTGTTGGCCACACGAGTGCTCAGCCTACATTACGAGAAACGTTGTTTACAAATATATGTAGTTCTAAGTTCATCACTTGCCGTAAAGGGTTAATCCAAGCACCACGACCAGTTTAGTGATTTGAAGTGATCATGGTGCCTAGAGTTTATATATGCAGCGTTTCCCTATGAAAAGCTCCACATTTAACCACTTTGCTCACGGTGTTGTGATTTCACCCCCAGCAATGTCAGTGAAGAGTCATTCGTCAACCTGGAACAAGAGGAGTTCCAAGGTGGATATTGTTAATTCTGTGCATATTTCTATGACACTCTCAGGTAGTAAATTAGAGCGTCAGGGTCAGCATCAGCACCAATTATGTGACCTACCGGGACCGGCAGGACAAGTTAAGAGGGCAAACCATTGTAAAAGCAGTTTGCCCCATTATCGGAGAACAGCATAAGAGTACTCCTCACATCATAACCGCTACAGCGGTCTGCAGTAGTAATGATGGTTGGAGCAACCTTTTCAGAATTTTGCAAACACTCACTACGTACAAAACTCAAAGCCATTAATCAAACAAGCAGGTCTTATTAAAAATTGTCAGTTCTGCAGTTGAACTAGTTGCAGAACGAATCCAATTATAACGCAGTTTCCTGGTAGAAGAAAAAACTGAAAGGGTGGGCAACACGGGAGGATTATTGATGTCCCACTTCTGCTAAAAATAACCCTGTAAAAAAAAAAAAAAAAAAAACATATATACAGTAATGTATTTCTCGTACATTGTAAGCTAGTTTAAACAAGGCCTGCTCCACCTCGTCTCTCGTTATATTTTCATTCCAGTTACTTGTCAAATATCCCCATTCTATAATTGTAAAGCACAGCGGAATAAAAATAATAATTGTATATCACAAGGCGTGAGCAGCAATTGGTAACTTAAGTCACACGGAGAGAATTTCAGCCCCATCACCCTCAGACAGCCAGAATCTGGCTGCAGATAAGCGAAGTTGCTCTCCACAGGAGTTTCGTTCACAAATAGCAGCCCAGGTGGTTTATTCACTAAAACAAGGAAATATAGACTAACATTAAAATTTTCATTGCAAAATTCAAGGCCAAAAAAAAGACAAAATGAAAAAATAGCTGGAGTTTGGAGGATGTTTTGACAAAAAATTGCCATTCCACGTTCAATAATCCACAATTCTCAGTTTACTAAATAAAAGCCGTGGAGATTGCAAGCTTGTTATAATAATCCGCTTTTAACCTAAATGTGTGTAAATTGCAACCCTTCCGCACAATGAAACAAAAACACAACAGAACATAAAATCACATAGAATTAGCATTTGATAAATTAATTTCCTCTCGATCACTGACAGCAGGCTATCTCCAAGCTGACAGATGCAAATGCTGTGGGTGACTAGCCCACAGGCCTATAGAAACTGAAGCCGATATGGAAAGTAAAATCAAAACCAGGGTTGACAAAACGCCAGAACTCCAGTTGTTGTAGGAATACAACATCCATGATGCTTTGCAATAGAATCCATCAATACACACAAAAGTGTTACTGTATCATTATCATTGCTCAGGATTCCATCCCAAGCTTTCCCCCTTTCCTCCCTAGGTCCCACCTCCTTGGATTGAGGGAGATTAGCAGACAGATGATCCATTACCCACACATTAAGCAGCGTTTTCCCACCATGCATGCACCCAGAGGCCAGATCAAAGCATCCCTGCCTTACCTCCTTGTTATATTGTGTCAGTGTCTTCTGAACCAGTTCCTGTTCCCCTGTCTCCAGCTTGCCCAGGATGGTGTCCAGGTCCATGGCTGGCAGGCGGAGGGGTGCTCTGTGTGTGAGTATGGGTGCTGGGTGACTGCCCTGTGTTTTGGAGGAAGTGGACCTGGCTGTTGGGCTGCTGTTCTTCCTTCTGTTCACTGATACAATGACATCAGTTAAGGAGGAGGAGCTGAGCTCAGGACTTGGCTTACAATCACACTGATGGCTCAAGGGCTGAGTGAGAGGCATCACATCTCAGGCAACGTGTCTGCTTGGATCAGGAGCAGATCATGGGGCTCTTACCAAAGCCTGGATACTGTGTCTATTCACTGCCTGCTGGCCCGCAGTATATCTCTGTACTGAGCTGGGGGATCAATGATTGAAACATCAACCCCGCATTCTGCTTCATAGTGTGCATATTGCAAATATTACTATATTATAGTGTGAATCATGCCCCCATTTATATATATATATAATGGGGGGAAAGCATAGATCACTTCTGTGCAATCTTGTGGGCCTGGTCTCAGCATAACTACATGGGTATTCTAGTCTGCCTGAGATTAGTGGGAGTTACACTCCCATATAGCACCTGCCATCATTTTAATAATGTAAATTACATTTGTAGCTGTAGAAATTATTAGTAAGTCACCTAATATTTATTGGAACAGAAATTTGCAATACCGCTAAAATCAAAGTGTCTCTTTGTTTTTTTTTTTTAAATGCTGGGAGGTATGGCAGGGGAAATGAATGTCCCAGGGCTACCTTTACAGTAATTACCACTCCTGTATCCCTACATCACCTTAACGCACCACACTACACGTTAACCCCTACTCTACGCTAACTACAAACTACACTACACGTTAACCCCTACTCTACGCTAACTACAAACTACACTACACGTTAACCCGTAGTCTACTCTAACTACAAACTACACTACACGTTAACCCGTAGTCTACTCTAACTACAAACTACACTACACGTTAACCCCTACTCTACACTAACAACAGACCACACTACACATTAACCCCTCCTCTACGCTAACTACAAACTACACGTTAACCCCTACTCTACACTAACAACAGACCACACTACACATTAACCCCTACTCTATGCTAACTACAAACTACACTACATGTTAACCCCTATTCTACACTAACAACAGACCACACTACACGTTAACCACTACTCTACACTAACAACAGACCACACTACATGTTAACACCTATTCTATACTAACAACAGACCACACTACACGTTAACCCCTACTCTACACTAACAACAGACCACACTACATGTTAACCCCTACTCTACACTAACAACAGACCACACTACATGTTAACCCCTATTCTACACTAACAACAGACCACACCACACGTTAACCCCTACTCTACACTAACAACAGACCACACTACATGTTAACCCCTATTCTACACTAACAACAGACCACACTACACGTTAACCCCTACTCTACACTAACAACAGTCCACACTACATGGTAACCCCTACTCTACACTAACAACAGACCGCACTACACGTTAACCCCTACTCTACACTAACAACAGACCACACTACACGTTAACCCCTACGCTATGCTAACTACAAACTACACTACACGTTAACCCGTACCCTGCACTGACAACAGAACACAACTACATATTAACTCTACGTTATCTACAGACCACACTACACGTTAACCTGTACTCTACACTAACTACAGACCACACTACACGTTAACCCGTACTCTGCACTAACAACAGAACACAAATGCAAAGGCTTGACCTGCAGTTGTGGGAGGGGTATGTTACCCTACTTAAAACCCCCTACTCATCTTCCTCCGTCCCGTACGTAATTTTAGCGATTCGCATGTCATCACCCTCCACTCCTTCTATCTATACTTTTCATTACATCTCATGGGTCAGCCCTCTTTTATTACAGGCCCACCTCGGCACACCTCAACCGTCACGTCATACCACAATCATAACATTAACTTATAGTGGTTATGGTGCTTTGAGTGTTGCTTTAAGAGGAACTGCCACTTCCCTTGATTTCTAACATTTTGTTTATTTAAATAATACAAGATATTTAATAAATAGGCCTTTGTGAGAAATAAAATTATATGTAGAAAACAATGCATTTTTAAGTGCTCCTAATAGCTCTCTTTCAGTCCTTGTTATAAAATGTCTCCCTTGCACCTGGCAGTCATAAGAGAAAAAACATAAATAGAAGTGGAGAAATGAAACAATGTTTCTATTTGTCTTCCTCATTTGCATTGTATGCCTTGAGTGTGCCTGGACTGAACTAGATGTACCGGTATATGTAAAGCTTTATTATAAATGTAACAGACAACTAACCATCACATGGAAATAAAGGCTAGCACAAGCTATAGACAATGTTCAATGTTTTAAAGAAATCATTGACTACGTTAAATTGCTTTAAATTCCAAGGAAAGCTCCCGTTCCTATCTGGAGTCTATCTTTGCCACTTCCCAGGTAGGTCGCCAGGCCAGACATGGATCTCACATGGGGACTTTCCTGGTAAAAGCAGGACAGTTAGGTGCTATGCGACCCTCTAACATTATACAGGTTAGATGTATTGACACCTGCACATAGTATAAATGTAAATAAAAGAAAAGGTGAGCTGAGAATAAGGAATGGCCGTGTGTATTACTTGTCTTCGAGTGAGAAATGGTATTATTGGCCTTATGTTTTCTTTTCCTTTGAAAAAAGGAAATTCCTTAAGCATTCTGGTAGCACATTGCTTGCTGTATTGGTCGGTGCAGCTGGCCCTGTTCCCAGGGCAACACTCTGTTGCCATAGCAACAGAACAGCTGGAAATAGTTTCTCAAAAGATGAGAACGCGATGTCTGACACCACAGGAGGCAGCAGTCCCTGGGACCGAGGTAGACAACATGTTAATAGTCTGCACATCCGTCTTATGTACATAATGTGTTTGGAAAAGTCTGTTTGTAATGAGGGGATTGCCTGGTAAGATGTATTGTGCTTAAATCAGGTGTAGGGCAGGAACTGGATTTACGTATCTTGCACTTTGGGGACACAACAGGTTCCAAGGGCGTTGCACACCAAGCCTTAAAGGGACATTAAAGCCACCAGAATCACTACATCGTAATGTATAGTTGGTCCCTGCAGTCTTAGCACTGTAAACACTGCCTTTTCAGAGAAAAGGAGGTGTTTACATTGCTGCCTAGTAACACCTCTCGTGGCAGTCACTCAGATGGCAACTTGAGGGGCTTCCTGTGACAGTGCTGCAAAGTGTGTAGCACTGGCGTTCAACCTCTCCATGGAGAAGCTGAATGTTCCCCATTTATTCAATGCATCTCTATAAGGATATGCTGACTGGCTCAGTCTAGCGTTTTGCGGTGCATGCACAATAGCTTCCCAATACTTTCCTGTGGGAAAGCATTGGATTGGCTGAGATCATCCAAACTGATTACCTCAGCCATGGAAGCGAATCTGACGTGGAGTGGGAAGAAAGGTAAGTAAAATCACCTTTCCCTTGCAATCAGAGGGGGGCTGGGGACCTAAATCGTTAGTTTAACACTATAGTGCCAGGAACACATGTTTGTATACCTGACACTATCGTGTTCCTCTAAAGGAAACTCATATAGATGTCCAGAGATCAGAAATGTAAAAAAAAAAAAAATAACTATGTTTTAATTCTGCATTTTAAAATGGCAAAACATGGCAATAGGTTAACCATAAGGCAACCTAAAACAGCTGTTTAGGGACCAGTAGTTACTCAGGGACCTGGGCACCAAGAATATAGATGGCTGAACTTGGCTGATTCACCATCCCTATACTAAAAGTGAAGGTGTGGAAACCGCTAATCTTACTAGGGCCTTGTGGGATCTAAATCGTTCTCTGCATGGTATGGCAAAAAGGTTGGATTACGCGCATGCACAGGAATTGGAACTTCAACATTTTGCTGCACTGCTCCCAGGATATTTTCAGTGAGTGGCTAGTGGATGTGGCCAGGGCGAGCCTTTGCTTGTAACAGTTATTATTATTTAATTATTTATTTTTTAAGTGGTTATTAATTATTTCGCTGTTTTTGTTGTGCAATAAGGCTTAGTGTAATATGGTAATAGTTCATTTCTAGAGGAAGAAAAATAGCAGGTCTGGCACTCCCCACAGTTATATATCAAACTATATATAGAAGGCGTATGCCTGAAGTTGTGGGAGGGATTTATGGCCTATATAAACCCAGCAAACCCCCTGCTTACCTGTCTTCGTCGATTCCGGAAATTCCCGCCTTCTCTTCCGGCCAAGGAGACCTCTGACGTCATATTTTCGCGACGCGCCAAAAAATACTGTCGGGTAACTGTACCACTAATTCGTGAGTATAACACGCAGACCGAGGCATTCGTCGAGTTCTACCATGAACTGTAAGTAACTTTTCACCCATACGAACAGGCTCATTCATCTTCAAAGCATTTTTTTCGCCCGCCGGCAGTCCCTCTGCATCTCTCTCTGCTTTGTGTTCGTGAGTATAATGAGGGTAGCCAACACACGAACGGCTAATCGTAAAATCGTAAGTCTTACAGCATCTTTCCTGCTACTTGTCAATTACTCACACGTTCAGCTGCACGGTCTCTTTCATGTACATAGCTCATGTTGAATCTTTCCGGTACCTAACAGGTCAATGTCGGTTTTGTTACATAAAGCGTTTACTTGTTTTTATGCCTAAATTCAAACGTACAGCAGTACCCTTATCAGGATAGCACATGGTTACACTCACTGTGTAATTCATACAATGAAGTGCTTTTTGCTACATAAGTATGTCATGTTAAGTTTTATTTATGCTCTGCTGCTGCATCTCATTAGTCCAATTTACACAAGGCTGTGTTTTAATAGGATGTCGACTTTGCTCATTTTCTTCCCTCCTGTTAAAGTTTTTACAAATTCGGTGTCACTGATTGCAACAGGTGCCGCTCCATTTACGGAGGTAGCCCCTGCCCCCCCCCCCCCCTCCCCCCAAAAGAGAAATATAAATAAATAAATATATGATAAAAAAAAAAAAAATACGATTAAAGAGGGGGGGAAGCCTTTTCGACAAGATTTGTTTTAACATCCGAGCCTTTCATCTGCCAGGAAGTGAATACATGGACATACAAACTGTGTACTGGTATCTGATGGTATGGCCATCGGTTTAATAAACACGTTAGCGGATACCTGTTTATAGCGAAAGGAGGAAGCGCAGTGTTAAATGCCATTTTAAATAAAGAGAGTGAATTTTTATTTTTGCTAATACGCCTGTGATGTTTCTAAGAAAACCCTGCTACCCACAGCGGCACCGTTTAGTGAGCAGGAGATTCGCTTTGTGTCGATCTTAAATTTTAGGTATGAAATGAACCTTTACATTTTCCATGTTGTTCTACGGAGCCCTTTCATCATACATGTAAGACCGCTGGTAAATGAGGGACTACATGTAAGCTCTGTGGGCAAGACATCATTCTAATACGCCTATGTTGATAGGCAGACAGAGGTATTGTTACGAAGCACATTGGGGCGTGTTACGGGCTATCCTGTGTATCAGAATGGATAGCGGGTTCTGCAATTTATGTGACTTTCTAGTGAACGTGTCAATCACATGTAATAAAATGCATGGCGGAGAGTTGCTTTCATGCTCAAGGCATGTAGGGGTTAAAAGTGCCCCCTTTGCTTGCTGTATTCCAGTTTTAACGGACATGTCTGCGTAAATGACATGGATCTACACACCTGTTAGATTGCAAACTCTCCAGCCTTGGAATACTTTTACGCTCATTCTGCGCTACCTGCAATCTAATCTAGCGCACAGACTCAGAGCCGCTCACACGCTGCATACAGATAGTCTTTGTATACAGTGTCTTGTCTACATTACACTATCTGTATACTGGGTGGGAAGGTTATTCCCCCTCTTCTCCCCACGCCCCCCTCTCCCATTGTCTGTACACGGTAGCACATTCATGGCAATTGTACATTAATGGAGGGTTCCAGTACACGGAGTGATGGCTTCCCTCGGCACAGTTAGATCATTCGTACATAGGCACAATCCCCACAGAGGGCTTGATTAACATGCTGGTGGCATTACAGGAAGTCATACGGGCATCTGATTAGGAGCGCTGATAATGTGTAGATTTGAGAGAATGCCGCTCTGGCTTTCTTTGACCCGCTCATCATTGTGAGGGTCTTTGATTCAATGCACTTACGCTACAAACAAAGCATTGTCTGTACCAGTCCTAATTCATCCTCAGTCAGTGCAGCAATATGCGCTAAATGAAAAACCCGGCGTACTCCTACGCAGACGAGCACATATGTTACCGGACAAGTGCATCTCATTTCACACTGCAGTTCTGGTGGGCGAGCCTCGGCAACGGCAAGTACGTGTCTTAACTATACTATGAACAAGATCATAATATGTATATATAAAAAATAAAAAGTTTATTCGTATTACATTTCAAATCAAGGCCACGGTCTGGCACCACGAGCCCCGAGGGCCATACATACGATCGTACACGCATTCTAGTTTATACGTCCCGACCATCCGGACCCCACATGCTCACTGGGTACTCCAGTTTCGGTCAAACCATACGATCCTAACTCATTGCTACCCACGTTTCGTTCTGTAGTATGTCCTCTCTCACTAACTACCCTTCCATCTTAGTTAGCTACTGCTGGCTGTTAGGTTCCTAGGTGTCCACTAGTTGTTATTCTCCCCGGCTTCTTCGCCATAGGTTAGTGGTCCCGCGAGGCCAACACCCATCCTCATACTTGGAGGTACTACGCCCCTCGGGCCAAATAATAGCTAGTCGCCTCGCATTGTGGCATAGAGAGGGCCTCATCTGTCACTCCCATTCTATCTTATGTTTAACTTTCACAGAGAGGCCGACACCCCGCCACATTATTCAGTGGCCACGCTACCCCCTCGCGCCAACGCATAGATAGAGCCTCTCAAGCCGCTTGGCAAATAGCAGGGCCTCACCTGTCACCAACCTAGAGTAATCGTTTCGCCGCATTGCGGCACTAGCTAGTCAGCCAGCACGCACGTACACGCTCTCACACTCGCACTCCTAGTAAGCCGGGGGGGGGGGGAGGACGGCACACTACAGACCCATCACGCATAATCACTATGTTTTGGATCCTATGACCACTTCGGGTATCCTAGCGCTTTATTTCCAGCTTTTGCTTCGATTGTGAGTTACATACTCTTACAGTGATGCAAACAGTACGCCAGTACTGTCATACTAGGCTAATCCTGGGCTTTCAATGCGTTATCTCTTACGGGCTAAGGGTCCACTAGATACTTAGTTATAGCAGTACGAAGACACCAATATATATATTACCCCAACCTGTCACTCGCTGGTGATCCTTAGGTACCACGTACACTATGTGCCCAGGCCAAGCTAGTAGACACCATGACCAGCGGTTACTCCTACAACTTGTTTCAGGCATTTCTTACATATTTTCAGTTAAATACGTATGTTGGGTCTCACGTTGCCTTTCACGGTACACGTTGTACAGGTTTGGCCTTGCATGGGACCATCGTCAGGTCCTCCAGACGCTGACGTACATATGGTGACTGCTTCCAGACTCATGTATTACGGATACTATTTATTACTTCGCAACATTTTGGGGGCATTTAGTACAGTGAGTTCTAGATTACCTTTTATCGACTCATACTATCACTTAACTTTTCACGTCAACGTCACTCATACAAGCAATACAGGATAAGCTCTAGCAATCTGATTTGACCGGGTGAACAGAATTCCCACTCGTTTCATATCGAACGTCGAGGCATCACTCTGCCTCCATTTCGACCAAACGTATACCATTCAAATCCTTAATCTGCTAATTAGGGACTTGTCTGCACGCTTGACATTCACAGGGTCCTCCATGCGCATTCAATTCATTCATCACGCATTTGACGTCGTTCACATTTCACGTTATTTAAGTTTATGAAGTCCATCAGGAGTTACTTTCGGTCATGCTAGATGTTTCGATTTGGGTCGTAACACCTTAAGCACCCTATAATACTAGCATTTACGATCCCAAGCCTACCATGTAACTGCTATAGGGTACTTGCTATACAACCACATATCGTCTCTGAATTTAAACTACAATCTAAGCTCCTTTTCAGGTTCCTCTCTTGTGCAAGCATTTCCCTACGGTGAGTCACGGATTTGCATTCTATTCCTCGGTTCACATCACAACAGTTAGTTTCCTCAGGTGCCTGTTACAGTCCTTTGTCGCTGTGGTTCGATGCAGGTAATCACACCGTGTACGGTCAGGTTAACGCTTGTCCACAAGAGGTTAACACCCTGCTGCGCGTAGTTAGTACAAGTCCACTTGGCCCAAATCATAGGTAGGGCCTCTCTCAAACACAGGGCTGACGGCACGGCCTCGACTCTTATGGGATAGTCCTTATCTTCGCCTATTGGTACCCATTAGTTAGCAGCTCTACTACACGTGAGTTTCCATGGGCATCTGAGTTTTGCATATTTTAAACATGTTGCGTTTCCTTCCTCCTCACAGCATGCTACAAGAACTAGCTCCAGGTAACGAATTATCTTTAATAAACACAAACCCTGTCATCTCAAGTTCCCTGCAGTATCCTCCGCCTTAGCCACTTCTGAAGTCCTGACGTCAGACCTTGCTTAAACGTAACAGTTAAGATATAAGAACACGCAGTCCAGAATTCCTCTGCTGGTCAAAAAAGGTATCGATCATGCCCGGAGTTAGAGTCTACGCAGGTAAGATTTATCTACTAATACTAAGCAAACGTACTATACGGCTTACGATACGTGTAAGTATTGCATGTGGTTCAGGATAATATGTGCGTTCCGATTATAATAGTTGCTTGTACAATTTTTGGCACATCTCTCAAACAGTTCATGCTATACATTCGCTCCTCGTTTATTAGTCTCGGCCTCAATCCAAATTCCTTCTCAGGACATTCATTCCGTATTAGGGCCGCCACAGCAGCCTCTAGTTGTCAAGTTCCGACTCATCTTGTAGAGAAGATGGGACGCTGGAAGTCCTCGGCATACAACCGGTACATTCCAAGTCCAGAGAAGAAATCAGGCTCGCTTTCTATAATATGTCTAAATGATGTTGTTATGTTTAATAAATATTACATACTTTTTGGCCCTCTTTTTGCAGGCCTAACCTCGCGTCGGTTTCGGCACACCTCAACCGACTCTTACATATTAAAAACTACACACACTTTAATGTGCGCCCCTTCCATAATCCCGTACACAAATATAGAACTGCTGAGTCTGTCATCCAATGCCCTGTATGGTCCTTCTTTTTTCAAAAGAGACAACTTCTGCTGAGAAGTCAGGATGAGGCGGGTATGGCATGTACACCCAAAGTGATCCAGGTAAGTCCCAAAAGAGGGACACCAGTGAACAAACTCAAGATGACGGGACTGTCCAGCTGAAATCAGGACGAATGGCAGGTCTGGCACACTAGATTTAATATAAATAGGAAACAATTATTTAAAAATAAAAAAGAGTGGTCGAGAAACAAAATATTTTCCCAGCAGAAGTTATCTAAATGAACTTAAAGGCATATTATAGTCACCAAAACAACTTTAGTTTAATGAAGCAGTTTTTGTGTATAGATTAGAAGTAGAAGTTTACTTGTTACATATTTGTTTTTGTTATAGATTATACCTATAAGGTTTCACTGCTCAATTCTCTGCAATTTACGAGTTAAATCACTTTTGTTTCTGTTTATGAAACCCTAGCCACAGCTCCCATGGCTATGATTGACAGAGCCTGCATGAAAACAAAATGGTTCAATTTTTAATCAGATGTAACTTGCTTTACAAATTTGTATCTCCTGCTCTGTAAATTAAACTTGAATAACACACAGGTGGCTCCTGCATGGTATTGCAAGCTTTTAACAGAGCAGAAGATAAGACTTTCTAAATTAAACGGAATTTGCAATAAAGGAAGCGTAAACATTAGATGACTCTTTACAGGAAGTGTTTAGGAAGCCTGTGTAAGTAATATGCAAGGAGGTGTGACTAGGGCTGCATAAACAAATTATTTAACTCCGAAATGGCAGAGAATTGTGCAGAGAGACTGCAGGGGCATGATCTATACACCACAACTGCTTCATTAAGCTGAAATTGTTTTGGTGACTATAGTGGGTCTTTAATAGAGCAGCATATCTCCCAAGTCTAGCATCCTGCGAGTCGAGATGGTGATGGGAGGGAGGTAAGGGGGGCGCGCAGTGATACAATCACATTATTAGCCATGCCCCCAAAGGGGCGGACACGCCTGAGTGAATGGCAGGTCAGCCTGGCGGGAATGTGCGCCAAACGGCCTGTCCATCATGCAGGCCGGCACACTGAGCGCAGACTCTGCAGGGAACACAGTTTCAGTTCTCCCTGCAGGGTCCTAGTGCCTAATCATAGTAGGGGACAGTTCCCTGGTGGCCCCTATAGAATCACACATATTCTATGTTCCTATTCATATTCATAATAGTATGGATTTCTTATGGGGTAAATAGAAAAAAATGATAATTTGCTACGCTATACTATGAGAAGTATGAAATGTTGGTGTATAATGAGAGGATTGAGGGTCAAGGGTCTTCATACGTGTACTTGTATGGCGAGAGTTTTATTTAAAAATTCTGACGTCATTTTAGTCATGTTTATAAAAGTACAGTAGACAAAGGAACACCTGCCACTATTACTTGTTCCACTGACTCTGGATAAAGACGATTACTCTCCATTGAAGCTCTCTCTCTGCAACATCAGTTAATCTGTACCATCTGTTAAGTTTTTATGTATTTCTGTTTGCATTGGGAGTACAATAAATGTAGAATTTAAAAAAAAAAAAAACACATCGGATTTTTGGGTGATCTAGACGTATATTACAGTGAGTCATTAATACAAGAAGATATATACATAAAATTACTTATTCCAATCACCCTTAACATATATATTTATGACATCCCCAAAAGCAGGAGATCAGGGAACCTAGGCTGGACAGCAGGATAGGACCTGAAAAATCAGGACAGTCCCGACAAATTCAGGAGGGTTGGGAGGTATGTAGGTGTGTTGGAGAAAACATAGATGCTTCAAGATAGATTGTACACAGATAAGAGGGGGATTGGTTACCTATCTGCTGTCAAACTCTGTGTTCCAGAAATAAAAGAAGAACTGCATGCTCTGTGTTTAGAATCATACCTTTTATTTAAACATTGACATGCACAGCTTGAGAAAAAGCTACTTTTGATTTTGTATCCGACCGTATGCGCTATCCTATTTAGGGGTTTATTGAAAACCAATTAATAAAAAAAAACTTTTATAACAGCTAAGATGTGATTATAGCAGAGTATGATCATTTTTCTAAATCAGGTTTGATATTAAATGCCATACAGAGTGATTCACTAAAGTACAAATCCAAAGTGAATTTCAAATTTAAGACCAAAGTAGCTGAACAGAGAACATATCGGACTTAATTAAATTGACTTTTTAAATTGAATTTCAAATTTACTTTGAATTCACACTTCAGTGCATAACCCTGGGTTGCTTGCTGATCTCAGAACACCAGGATGTGCAATCATTATATAGATTTCGTATTACAACAGAAGATGTAAATTAAACCTAGTGATTTACACACAAAAAAACAATAATGATGACTGGACAAAGAAATTGCAAAATGCAGGCCAAAATAGCCGACCTTGAAAATGATCTCCTACTCAGCTATTTTTCCAGCTCGGCTAGTTCAGCCTAAAACGTGCAGTTAATTCAACGATTCTCCACAAATTCTCAGAAAAGTAAATAAACGCTTGAAAACTGTTTTTGGTTGTTTTTTTTTTTTTATCTTGATTTTATTTATTTAATTTATGTTCCTGTATTGATTGTGATGTAGATGATTTGATGAAAATAAAGTAGAATTCTTTCTTTTGCTCATATTAATTTTCTTCCGTCTGTTTCCATAATCTGCTTTATCTAGTAATCCTACAAAAGAGAAAATAAATATATAAGGAATTACACACACATATACATATACATACACACATATTTATTCATTTATTTTTTTTATTTTTTATTTATTTAATTAATTTCTTATTACTATTATTAGTAGATGTATGCAAGATAATTTCTTACATACAGTACATAGGCACGTAGGCAACATGCCAAAGGGGTATCATGCAAATCCCCACCGCCTCTCCCTCCTTATACATTCCATTTGTACTGTAAACTAGTCTAGAGTATTACACAGGCTGCAGAAGGCACGTGTTAGATCCGTGAGGGGGGAGGGATGGTGGGGGACATAGCTGCCTCCCAGATTAACGTCTTATTACATTATCTGCTTCCCGGACGTACTTGTTATGCACAATAATCTTATTATTTGCTGTGTAGTAGGGGTATTTTTCCATTACCACAAAATATGCACGCCTCTATTCAAGGACAGTAATATTTTTATTTAATTTGTTCACTGACGTATTGCTGTGATCCTGGTCAGGGCTGTTAACTGCCCGCGATTCCAGAGGTATTGTTATTTAGATTGCCAGCGAGTGGAATCTGTAAGCTAGCAAGAACCCAACAAGATACTGAAGATGAATAGCTACAGCTAATGTGTTGCTTTTGCTAATTGATAGGAATGCAGGTGCAGCCTAGCAGAAGTATAATTAGCAGGAACCAATTCAGATTTCCAAGGAGACAGCTTGGTTCTATGAGCCCTCACCCTCCCTCTCCTGATTTCAAACCTGCCCAACTCGTCTCCGTGTATGGCATGGAAGCACATGCTGAAATGTCTATTGAGAATAATTGATTTTAAGGAAAACTCCAAGCACCACAACCACTACAGTCTGCTAGAGGTTGCGGTGCTAAGAGTACCCTAGCACCCTCCCAGAGTAAGTAGTCAAACCATTTAAGAACAGTTTGACAACTTAGATTTGTCCCAACTGCCCTGCTTCCCAATTCCCCTAAGAACATGCCTTCAAGGCATCCCAATTTTGGAGGGAATAGTCCCAATTTTCGATCCTGTCCTGCCATCCAGTAAACTGTTTCCAACAGTCATAGCACGAACGTATCATAAGATGTGCTTGCACTATTTTCATTGAGCTAGGACTCTGCTCTTATTGGGCCAGCTTGAGTGATGGATGGTCAGTGTGGCATCTCTTGCCTCCCCCCCGCACCCCGCACCCCCCCCCTTTAGCCCAGGTCAGTTAGAGGGTGCTATAGCACTCCTGGCACCATAACCACTTAAATAACACTAAATATGCAAAAAATAAAAAAGCTAATGGCAACATCTATCCCCTGCTGAGCCTCATGTCATCCCCCTTCTCAATTCTTTCTCCTGCTGAGCATCCATCTGCTTAGCTTTCTGAGGTCCCCTGACCTATTGCAGAGCCTTGTTCTGGTCCCCAAACCCATGCAGAGTTTTCTGGTGGCCTCTGAACCCATTCGACCCTTTGTGCTGAGCCCTGTACCTGTGCAGATCTTTGTATTATTCATGGGCTTTCAAAAAATGCTTTTTATAGCTTTTTACATATTGGGGGAAAAATAAGGAATATAACCTTAGTGTTCGTAAAATATCGCTTTCATCTTGTTTCGTTCTTGTTTTTTTGTTTGTTTGTTTTTTGCATGTAAGATACAATGTTACGGATAAAATAACTTCATTAAATAGTCCAGATCTCAGCTGCCAAGAAAGCGTGGAGAAATATGCAACTACCAGTCTATTTTGGGGGCTTCGGTCATTGCAATGTTCTGCTAGACAAATCTGGCAAGCCTTGCCTTTTAATTGACTTGGATTGAGAGAGTAGAATTGCTGTCTCAGCTTTCAGGAGCAAATTAGTTCTATCAAAAAGTGCTAAAACGCCTGAAGACATGATGTAGACAATTATTCCCAATGTCATTTTAATTACGCTTTTATCGTTACGGCAGCCTAATGCTGGGTGACGGAGCTACCTGCTTTCAAAATACTTGAAGTGTAACTCCCATGACTCTAAGCTGAGCAAAAGCCTAAAAGTAAATCCCCAGATGTTCTAAAACTACAACTTCCATGATGCTTTGTCATTCTAAAGGAATGCAAAGCATCATGGGAGTTGTAGTTCAACTAAATCTGGGGATCTACCTTTTGGGGACACCTGCCTTAAAAGTACTGCATGGCATTCGTTGCTTTTCCCTACCATTACAGCACCAGCGTTACAATATTCTCCTTTATAAATAAGACAACCCTACTTTGAATGTGGCAACTTTAAGTGCCTCTGTAATTATGCTAGATTTTTTTTCGTTTTTTAAAGTTAACATTTTAAATTTCGATATTACACTGATTACTCACCATTTAGCAGAGATGCTCGTTCCTCACAGGTTGCAAACTGGCCCTCGCTTACATTATGGCAAAGGAAGAGTTAAACCTTGCCTCATCCAATCCCAGGACTAGTTTGCAGTGATAGGCTGAGACATTCAGCTGACCGCTCACAGCCTTTCACTGCCCCAATCCCTGGTATGAATTGGTATGGCATTAGTTGTAGCATACTTATTTCTTTGTCACCTTGTAGATTGATGATTAGTGAATAGTGATGTCCCGAACAGTTCGCCGGGAACCGTTCGCCAGCGAACACGCCCGATGTTCGGTCCGCCCCCTATTCATCATCATTGAGTAAACTTTGACCCTGTACCTCACAGTCAGCAGACACATTCCTCCCTCCCAGACCCTCCCACCTCCATGACGAATCACGCTATGTTCGCCGGCGAACTGTTCGGGACATCACTATTAGTGAACCATTTAACAATGATATGGAACCCGGTACCTGCAGACTCCAGTCACCATAACCACTTCAATCAATTTAAGTGGTTATGGTGCCTAAAGTGTCCCTTTAACCCCTTAAGGACCAAACTTCTGGAATAAAAGGGAATCATGATATGTCACACATGTCATGTGTCCTTAAGGGGTTAATGTAGCATAGAACTTTACAGCCAAGAATGGGGAAGGGAGAGGTTGAACGTTGTTTTTTTATAATATCTACCTAATCAAACATTAATGGACAAGCATAATTAGCACCCCAGAGAATTCCTATGATATGTATTCCACAATCAGCATTTCGTGGTGAATCGGCAACCTCCCAGAGGGAGAGGAGAAACATATTCTCAGGGTGAATGGACAGATTACCGGGACCACACCAAACAAACCCAGCACCATATTTACGCTAATTACGTGGACCTCGTAATTGATTATTTTGCTTGCTTCTGTAATTGTTTAAAGTGCATGAACATAGAGATGAAAGGGAATTTTTAATCCTGGCAAATTAGACTTGTATATGAGAGGTTACAGGTGTGACGGTTTGTTAGAATAATTTACCTGAGTAATACGTGTTTGCTGGGACTGATAATTCGCCCTTCTAAGCAGATAGAGGATTGCAGAGCACAGCCGATCATCTGTTACATCCTGTTCTTCCAGCCCCTTAACGTCTGACCTAATAAGACGAATCAAACATGCAGTTAAAATATTGCTTTATAATTAATGCATTAGTGAATTACGCACTCAGGGTGCATTAGTTACATTTTCCCTTGCCATTTTCAGAATGTACTTAGCTGATTTCTGTTAATAACATGGAAAAATACACTCACAGGATTATTTCCTACAGTAAGAATTCAAGGTGACTTGAAAGTGAATTTCAAATGTAAGGTCAAAATAATCAAACTGGAAAAATTCTACAAGTCAGCTATTCTCTCAGTGTGGCTACTCTGGCCTTAAATCTGAAATTAATTTAGAATTCTCGCTTACGCAAATAACCTAGAATGTCAATGCATCTAGAAAACAGCACAGCATTGTAATATAATGAAAATATTACTGAGATAGAGAAATACATACAAATATATACATATGAGTATTTCATGAATAAATAAAATGCGTCATTGTGGTATCACTATAATGCCCTGTTTCCACTGAGTGGTACGGTTCGGGTCGGTTCGGTCTCTTACGCTATTTTGAGTTTTTCCATTATGAAAGTGGCCCATACAATCGAACCGAAATGCACCATTCCTGGGCCCCCTTCAGATGAAGGAAATGGCACGGTATGGTTAGAGCGGAGCTACTAGCGTCACACTATACAATCCATTGATTGGCGGACATGAAAACGTCAATGCTCACGATAAATGACACGCTAGGCATTGTGGGGATATTTATGGGATAATAATAGTAAACAGTTGAGAATTGCCCACTATTTCAATTCTCAGATCCCAAAGATCGTTATTGTGTAAGTGAAATGTATTCCATATAAATAAAATCACAATTTGTTATAAAAATAGATACAATTTATTGTGACAATTTAAATAATAATAATAATATGTAACGTGCGTGATAATAATCAATGAATTTTCAGTATAACATGAGTATGCAATACAAATGGCAATACATTCCACTGGCTAACACAGTATAGAATCTACAGCATTAGCTGTCAAGAGAAGATTTATGACGGTAGTTCACAGAAAGAAAGTGAAACTTACACACACAGAGCTTGCAGCTTAAGGCCATAAAACTTTAGCTGACAGTTAGAATAACCCTTTCATTGCTGGCTAGACCTCCTAGGTAATTAAGACCTATTCTCATGTAATTTTAAATAAAATAACATTTAAACCAGCTCATTAGTAATTTCCTGGAACCATCTAATAAGAGAAATCTATCAAATTCTATAAGCAGAATCTTAACTTGCCTAAACAGATATTTTATCTTATTTTAGAGCAAATCAATACACCTGGATAAATATCACGATATGCTAACATGTGATAAATCACATAAATACATCATTATTCTAATTCCATCTGCAGAATGGAATGGTTATAACTATGTACTTCTTATTTAACTAAGATTTCTAAATATCGAAATCTGATCGTGATTTATCCAGTCATATATCATGCTATTAGAAAATTTTAATTAATTTAGATTCATTAAATTAAACCAGTATAATTACCAGTTGAGTAGATATTTTTATCAGATTAGTCGGTAGTCTCAGGAACTGAATGGATGTGTGATGGTGTGTAAAAATTCTGAGTGCCCTGGAGTGGATATCTGTCATGGATTTCTCTGCATTGCCCCCGACTGCTCACCTCTTTGCTTCTTTGCTTCCTTTTGCATTCCTTTACATCTCCCTTTGTCTTAACTTTTTAAGGGAAAATTCACTAGGTGACAGACCAATAGAAAACTGGAGGTGTGGTTACCTTCCAGATAGCAATTTAAGTATTTGGTCTATAGAGGGCAGTCTCGTCCCACTAAACATTCCTATCCAGGAAAGAGTTAACTTTTCCTGGTGGCTATTTTGACGTCATTTACCTTATCTTTATGGTTGTCTATAACTTAAGTTTACTGTCAGTTTAAAGAGTTTTTTGGGGCTTTCTTCAGACTATGTGTCTGGCAATTCTGCTATAATTTCTAATATGACAGTTATAACTAAGTATGACCCCATAACTTACAATGGGACGTTATACAATATCGAAAATAAAATTACATTATTTAATCTACTCTGTCACAAATGTCTGGGTTTAGAATTGATTATATTCCATTGATTATATTCCATTAGCATTTAGACAGTCTGTCCATCCCACGTTCTCATTTCTTATCAACAGGTTTGTATATACTAAGCATTCCTTAGCTTCTGGCAAAGTGGTTAGTTTTACAGAAGGGATAGAAATCTTGTGTCTTTTGTTAACTTGAAGATAACAAAATGGAGTCTGCTCTGTTCAGAATGATTTAGGCAATATACACTTTAATTTCTATCATAGCACAAAATGTCTGCCGATATAAATACCCTGACAGCATTTGGTCTAAACCCCGCATGCCCCCCGGCGGTCCAACTTGCAGTGGAAACGCTTACCTGAATAGGCTGGACCATTCTAACCCTTCCAAACTGTACCGACCCGAACCGTTCCGCTCAGTGGAAAGGAGGCATAAACTACTCTACCAGATCTGTCTGTCGATTGATCTATCTGTCTGTCTGTCTATCTACCCAGCACACAAAGATTACAAGTACCACTTATATGTGTTTATTAAAAACAGACAAAATATAGTTCTTCCTTTTTAAGGTGTAATGTGCTTAAATAATAGCAGATGAATTAAATAGTCGTACAAGAAAGGAGGAGCAACACGTAGAATTACAGTCTGATATGCTAAGAAGCTTAATTTTCCTAGGAAGAAGCATTTCTCAATCTAAAATGTAACCATTTAATAAACAGTATAGTGTAGTTCCACTTTAAAGACCAGTGGATTCTGGGTAAGTCATTAATAACAAAAATAGCAGAAATAGAATGACAGTGATTTCTAGTCCCATTTCTCCTTTCTCATTCTTTTCTTCCAGAAATTCACGAATAAACCTATTTAACCTTTAGTAAAAAGTACTCTTGTTTTGATGTGTCATATGAAAGCCAGTTGTTTACCTTAACTCTGGAAGACTGTAAGCATTCATGCCGGCCAATTCTTTCTCTTGATAATTTGTTTCCGGAACAGAATTCATCAAACTCTCTGTTCTGAGGACATCAGATCTCTCGTCTGAGACATCCCTAGTAAATTAACAAAGATTTATTATTACTTTTGTTTTTTTTCTTTCTGCAAAATTTAATATCCGCAGTAGTTGCAAGATATTATGCTGAAACAAAACTACAGGCTTTTTCAGAACTCTATGTGTAAGGCCTGAATTTGTAGGGGATGCACTTGCTGACTATGTCCATTCGTTATTTTTAATTAATTAATTAAATACTGATAACCCAGCCAGTTTCCACATAAAGTTGAAATAAAGAGACGACCCATCAGATACAAGAGGTAAAGAACAAAAAGGATAGATTTTGAAAAATATATATTTATTTCAGTATTTAAAAAAAAAAAAATTTTATGCATACTCTTTAGAATTTCTAGAAGATCTGTTAATTTCGCTACTACAGGCTCTAAAAAAAAGTTACATAATTAAACCGTATGACTAGGAGAACGATGCTGAGACAATGGGTACACATCTATTTTGGGTTCTTGAATGCCACCTGGTTTCAGTAGTCCATGTACTGGTGCAAACAGGATAGAGCTATTAGTTAGGAATGTTACGTTACAGTTGATATAATATTTTTCAAGTTTTTTTTAAACTGAACCACTGCTTTTTTATTTTTTTATTTTACATAGTAGGCGTACTTTAAGCATTTATCCCTGAAGAATGACAAAGGCCAGCTGAGTTCCGTCACATAGTGTAGTGACATTTCTTTGCCGTGAGTGGCCAAAGTCATTAAACTGACACTAGTCCCTCAGGTTCCCAAAGTCAACCTCCATTTAGGGAATGATTAAGACTCCATGGCAGGTTAACAGTTTTGCCACACCACCTTCATTCTTCACATAGAGATAGTTTATGGGGCTCCAATGTCTAACCCCTAGGCCCTAGAGGGCCGACTAGGGTCGCCTTATCGTTAATCCTGATTCTTCTACTAGTGGCTGTTGGATACATTTTGTTTTTTAGAGTATAAAACATTTTTTTTTTTGCATTTAGGATGCCATTGAAGTAAACCATGCTTTATTTACCACTCAAGAGTTCTGTGATTTGTGAAGATTTTTCTTAATGGTATATATCTATTTATTAATTCCTCCAGTAAAAGGGTACATCAGATGGAGATCATGGCTAATTTAAGGGCTCAATCGAGATGGTGACAATCCATGCCCAGAAAACAGTACTCCTGTTATGGTAGGGCGCCAACATCGGCAAAATGATGTCACCACTGATTACATATCACCCTTACTGGATTATTCACAGCAGCGTTAATTGTCAGGAATTCAAAGCAAATTTAGAATTTTTGGATAAAATTGCTGAATTGGAGAAATTCTTTGCTGGCTATGTTTTTTCAGGATTATTCAATAAACGCCAAATTTTAGAATGGCAAAACTAAGGTAAAATAGCTGAGATGGAGCAATTGTCCATCTCGGCTATAGTCATAGTTCGGCTATTTTAGCCTGAATTCTGGGATTCTGATTTAATTTGCTAATATTCAGTGCATAGCCTTGCTAGAATTCCTAAATACTCAAATTTTTTGAGAATAACCCTGTATACCAAGCATGTCAAACTGAAAGGCTAACACGGGCCAAATAAACAAGATTTAAGTTTATGTGGGCCGCAAAAAAACGAGAAATTTACTTTTCATAGAAACTTAGGTTTATTTCGAAAAGTACAGCATAAAAATGCTGCCTTACAAAAGAGCAAATTTATTTTAAGGAGGCGTGAATTTGCATATAACCAACGATTCAGTCCAACTACCCTGACATATTAAGAAAAGCTTGGTAATGGGACTGAAATTGTGAATGTATGCTTTTGCACTGCTGTAAGAAACAAATGACATTATCTTGTTGATTTTGAAGTCCTATGAGTGTGTTATTCACTTTGGCTGAGATCAAACTTGATGATCTCAGCCAATCCAATGCATCGGGAGGCTATTGTGGATGTGTGGCGAAAAGTTGCGCGGCCAATCAGCATCTCCATGGGGAACATTCGGCGCCTCCATGCAGACCCAATCTAATACACTGCCCCCTCCCCCCATTCTTGTACACTGACCACAAATCCAATACACTGCCCCTCCCCCATTTTAATATACTGCCCACAAATCCAATACACTCCCCCCCTCCCTCCACTCTAATACACTGCACCCTCCACGCAATCTAAAACACTGCCCCTTAATCTAATACACTGCCCATCCTCCCGCCACTCTAATTTAGTACACTGCCCTCCCTCCCCAATCTAATACACTGCCCTCCCCCCCATGTGCCGCAATTTGACATAATGTAAAAAAAATGACTTTATTAAAAAAAATTACAAATTGAGCACTTACCTCTTCCCTGCCAGAGCAGCATTTATGTACTTGCGTATAGCAGCAGATCCTCTAACTCGGCTGAATTCACTGGTAAACTTGCTGTCAACATGTCGCTTGTTTCTGCTCAAATATATAAATATTTGAAAATATGTATGATCAAGATGTGGAAATCTGTCTCTGAGAGTTTCAAAATGCAATGACTGGATTGGGTGTAGAATGCACAAATTCATCAGAATTCTAATTCCCAGGAAGAGTTGCAGAAACCTAACAGGGTGATTTACTAACAGGAGGATTCAAGGCGAATTCCAAGTGAATTTAAAATTGAAGGTCGAAATAGTCAAAACTTCTCAAAGTCAGCTGTGCCTTCAGTCTGGCTACTCTGGCGTTAAATTTGTAATTAACTTTGAATTCACCTTGAATTTAGTAAATAACTCTGCATGACAGGAAAATTTAAGGCAAATTTAGAGGAACCCAAAAAAATTATTTTAGCTACGCTTCGGGTCAGCTACTTTGGCCTTCAATTTGAAATTCACAGTGCACAGGGTTATTAAGAAAACTGTGAATTTATTAGGAATTCGCCAGATGTTATTTTTGCAAATCGTTGGTCAGAATAGTCAGTTTGGAAAGATTTTTCCCAAGTTCTTTATGGTTTATGTTTCCAGCGAAGCTATTTTAGTCTAAAATGTGCAATACCCTTGTGGATTCCTGTTACGGTTTAGTAAACAATCCTAAGTGTTGGGTCACCATTAATTTTCACTTCCCCTAAATGAAGGTATTTTTAGACTGGCTTGCGAAGATTGCTATACAAAGCCATGTGATCTTGAGTTTCTTCATATAGGTACTATATTTTTTATAGAAAATACCATTGTTCATGCTGTTATTTATTTATTTTTTACTTTATTTTGAAATTGAGAAAAGTAACAGTTTTCCCTGTTCCCAAATTCCCACCAATTTATTGATGTGGCCAGACTGGCCCACTGGGAAATTTCCTGGTGGGCTGTGGCACATGGGGTCGCACAGTGCAGCAGCCCCCCCACCCAGTACACACACTCACAATGGGGGCCTGAACTGGGGTGGGGAACCTTTTATCTGCCAAGGGCCTTTTGGATATTTAAAACATCATTCGCAGGCCATACAAAATAATCAACGTAAAAATGAGCCAGCTGTATTTGGTCAAACATTTAATTAACCCACTCCTAATGTGATGGCTGGAACTGCTTCTCTTTTGTGTGATGTTAGCTGTGTGTGTGTGTGTGTGTGTGTGAGTAGTGTAGTGTGTGAGGCGTGTGGCTTGCAGTGTGTGAGGGGTGCAGTGTGTGTGTGAAGGGTGCAGAGTGTGTGTGTGTGTGAGGAATGCAGAGTGTGCGAGGGATGCGGTGTGTGTGTGAGGGGTGCAGTGTGTATGTGAAGGGTGCAGAGTGTGTGTGTGTGTGCGTGTGTGAGGGGTGCAGTGTGAGTGTGTGAGGAATGCAGAGTGTGCAAGGGATGCAGTGTGTGTGTGTGAGGGGTGCAGTGTGTTTGTGTGAAGGGATCTCTTTGTGTGTTAGCGGTGCTGTGTGTGTGTGTTAGCGGTGCTGTGTGTGTGTGTTAGCGGTGCTGTGTGTGTGTGAGAGCGGTGCTGTGTGTGTGTGGGAGCGGTGCTGTGTGTGAGAGCGGTGCTGTGTGTGTGTGTGAGCGGTGCTGTGTGTGTGTGAGCGGTGCTGTGTGTGTGTGTGAGCGGTGCTGTGTGTTTGTGTGAGGGATGCTGTGTGTTTGTGTGAGGGATGCTGTGTGTGTGTATGAGGGGGTGTAGTGTGTTTGAGAGGTGCCGTTTGTGTGAGGGGTCCAGAGTAGGTGTGAGGGGTTCAGAGTACATTTGAGGGGTCCAGAGTATGTGTGAGGGATGCTGTGTGTGTGTGAGGGGGTGCAGTGTGCATGTGTGAGTGGGTGTAGTTTGTGTGAGGTGGTGTAGTGTGTGTTAGGGGTCTTGTAGAATTTGTAGAGAAAATCTATATATATATTTTTACTTAAAAATAGGGGGAAAAAAGTTATGCATCCCCCCTCCTTACCTGTGGCCTGGAAGACATATCACTGCAAGCCCTGGTGATCCAGGTGTTTCGTGTGCACCTTAGCCTGCAGCTCCTCCGGCTGCAGACTGACTTCACTCTTCCAACGAGCACAGCGCTGTTGGAGTGTTGCCATGGTAACGTGCGACAACACTCCGACTTGCCTGCTCGCAGGAGGATCACAGCCTCCCGGGTCCTCCTCCTATCAAGCAGGCTCCTGGGCCCTAGCTTCCTCCCGCTCCTTTATCAAACTGCCAGGAGGCCGGTGAGGGAGATCTTTGATCTCCCCACCGGCCCGAAAAAGGCAGACAGCAGGGACCAAATAATTTTGCAGGCCAGACGTTCAACACCCCTGCTCTAGAAGACACTTTCGTTTATCCACTTGCGAGCAGCAAGTGCTGGAAATTGAACTTTCAATGCTTCTCGCGAGTGAGACATAAAGAGCAGGAGCCAGAGTAAGCGCACGGAGGATGGTCCCTGCCCGACAGCCTTCACACACAGGAAGCATGTGACCTGGCAATCAGACAGAGCAGGGCAGCCCAAGCAGGTCTTTTACAGTGTGTAAAGGCTGTCAGGCAGGGAGACCTGTGAGAGAGCCGGAGGCAGGCTGCTGGGAAGGAGCCGAATACAGATCATTTCAAGGAGCAAGGTAGGCTCAGTTGGCATGGCACCCAGCCAAGGTATTTCATGTTCATTTTATTGATTCTTAGATTGTGTGTATATTTGAGGGTGTATTTGTGAGTGTGTTTGGTGTGTATTTTTGAAGTATGTGTGTCAAGATGGATCGCTGTCTGTGTGTTAAGATGGATCGCTGTCTGTGTGTCAGTATGGATCAATGTGTCTGTGTGTGTGTCTGTGTGTCAGTATGGATCACTGTGTCTGTGTGTGTGTCAATATGGATCACTGTGTGTGTGTGTGTGTGTGTGTGTCTCTGTCAGTATGTATCAATGTGTGTGTGTCAGTATGGCAATGTGTGTATCAGTATGTTTCAATGTGTGTGTGTGTGTGTGTATCAGTATGTAGCAATGTGTGTGTGTGTATCAGTATATATCAATGTGTGTGTGTGTATCAGTATATATCAATGTGTGTGTGTGTGTGTCAGTATGTATAAATGTGTCTGTGTGTGTCAGTATGGATTAGTGTGTGTGTCAGTATGTATCAATGTGTGTGTGTGTCAGTATGGATTAGTGTGTGTGTCAGTATGTATCAATGTGTATGTGTGTCAGTATGGCAATGTGTGTATCAGTATGTATCAATGTGTGTGTGTGTGTGTGTGTGTCAGTATGTATCAATGTGTGTGTGTGTGTCAGTATGGATCAATGTGTCTGTGTGTGTCAGTATGGATCAATGTGTCTGTGTGTGTCAGTATGGCAATGTGTCTGTGTGTATGTCAGGGAATATGTATGCATTAGTGATTGCGTGCCAGTGTTTGTATAGGATGTAGCATTAGTTTTTTTGTGTGCCAGTGTCTGTTTATGAGTATATGTCAGTGTGTTTATGTGTGGGCATCCATGACTACAAGCCAGTGTGTGTGCCAGTGAGTATCCATTAATTAAAAATCCATGTGTCTGTCCATATCTGTTTTTTAAAAAATTTAATATAACAGATTGAATATTAAAAAATAAATCTAGTTTTGCTTTATCTATGTAACTTGTGGGAGCATTATGCATCTATATATTTACACAGATGTATATTAATTTATGTGTATTATATCACTATATATATATATACACAAACATAATCTTTAAATTATTATGTTTATAATATATACAAACATCAGTATGATACACATGTGTTAATAGACATATATGCATACATAATTTGGATATTACACACACACATATATATATATATACACACATTTGGATATTACACACATATATAAATGTAACACGGGTTTTCACATTCGTCAAAGGGTTATTCACTGAATTTCTAATTTTAGGAAGTGAAAATCTAAGTTACGTAATTTAAACCAAAATAGCAGATTTGAAAAATCCAATTTAGCCATAGTGACAGCTTGACTATTGTAGGCTAATTTTTGAAATTTAGATTTTTATTCACAAATATTCTTCGTTAAGTGGATACCCCTGCCCTTCTCTCAGTCTTTCATTCCCACGGATCAAACTATATCCAATGCAGAGTGCACTCATAGGACCGAGGTCTAAACAAAATAAGATTAATTTAAATCAGATATGCAGCAATCAGTCAATGTTTTATTCCCATTACTGGACTATTCAAGGTTATGGGGATGAAACGATGGGTAAATAATTTTCGATTTGCTTTCCACCTGTATATCTGTCACAGTTGGCACAATTGATGTTAGGGCTGGTGTGAACAATTTCCAGGGCTGCTTTTTATTCCCAGTCCGGCCCTGAGCAAGGATATGTATCCCCCCTACGTTGCCAAACTTAGGATATTATGAAAAAAAAGACTTAGCTTGGTGTTCAATGGTTTATATTCTACCTATTCCACCTACACATGATCCCATGTATCTACTACTCAGTTTATAAAGTATTGCTTCTACATAGCCTCCGCTTGATGCTATGCCTTGCGAGAACAAGCTATATCGCTTGACAAGGAATCCATGTATCTCACCCGTATTTGTGACGGGATGCAGTTTATTATTCTTACCTGGGAGAAATGGGGTCAGAAAAGACCAATTGCAGGAAAACTATGCAAATAAAGACCAATGACCTGAACCCCATTGTTGAAGGCATGATTCTGAGGGGGAAAAGAAATTAACATTAAATTAAAATGTGTTTTAGATCAAAATGGTTAGATCAACGGTTCAGTCTATTCACTAAACAGATTTCAAAATTTAGGTCAAATAGACATTTTCTACATTATTTTGTCCTAAATTTATGCAAGTTGACTATGTAATTAAAAAAGGGTATTGCGTCCCTGATTGCTCGACACCATTCCTAATATATACAGTACCTTGGGCCCTATGTCTCTGGGCAAACCAGGGCACTAGGTAACCTCTGACTAGCCTCTCCCGTATAAACTAAATTGTGGCTTCATATCAATTTATAGTGAAATGAAAGCAGTACCCACATAACCTTCCATAATGCATCTAATGCATCAGACTTTTTGTAGTATTGATTGCCCTACAACACAATTTTAATGTAGGACGTTGATGGTGTGGGTTGTTTTAAAAAAAAAAAAAAAAAAAAAATGATTATAAAGCACTTCCTAAAAATAAAATAATATTAAGGTGGTTGACTGAGGCCAGTGGCGGCTGGTGGGACGCTCTTAGCCCTATGTAAGGAACCCCGAACCCTGTGAAATCATATTAAAAGTACTTGAAATATATGTAAAAACATCTTAAAGCTGTTGCTTAAACTATAAAACAAATGTAAGTGCAATAAAATCAGGTGCAAGATAATATTGGATGAACAAAAACTGTTGGATTTCTTTAAATGCTCGCTGACTAGGGTGCCACAGTTATCCATTGGTGGTGTGGACCATCTTTATAAACCTAATGTTTTTTTGTAGAGTATTTTAAATTGTACTCACTTTTTATATGTTGTCAGATTATAATTCAGGAGATTGTCTTCTTGTCGTCAGCAATGATGAGAGTGACAGGAACGAAGCTCCTGCCTGCCCGTAATATATACCCATCCAAGTCCTTCTTCTTGGCATTGCTACATCAATGACAGAGAGGATGGTATACGGTGGTTTATCGCTTCCACTATTAGTCATACGCACCTTGATAGTACTATTACGATAGCTAATTAGGACTTAATTGTGAATAGAGTCTGAAGAGATAAGGTAATTGGACAATGATGCAGGTATTGTCACAAGTCAGTAAATCAATGCTAATGGTCCCATATGGTACTTTTTGATATCTAAAGCCAATATGCCTTCTGCAAACATTTCTCGCTAGACTAGGCATCAGCAAACTCATTATTGGTTTTAAACAAACAAAGCAGATATTTACTGCTCATGGGCTGTTCCTTGAATTACCAAATGCTATAATGAAAGCCTGTGGGGATGAGTGTAACATTACCTGTGGGTCATCCATGCATTTCCCACCATACTTTGTAATCTAAGGCTTTGCATAGATGCTGATCCATAAAGTCGTTTTACATTCACTGCACTGTGTTCCATTTTTTTAGCACGCTATACTATGGGTGGTATGTACTTTCTGGTTACACAAGAATGATGCTAGCCTTAAAGGGACACTATAGGCACTGTCACTGCTTCATGTAATTGAAGTGGTTATAGTGTATAGAGTACTCTGGCACCATCCTATTCAGGTTTAAGTAATGTTTATACTAAAAGAGAGTTCCCAGCTGCCTATCCCCTCTGTGCTGTTCAAGCTAATGAGAAAGTATTACATTGCCAAACTTATGATATCATGATGATATGATATATTTAAGATTTAACTTGGTGTTCAATGGTTTATATTGTACCTATTCCACCTACACATGTTCCTATGTATCTACTACTCATTTTATAAAGTATTGCTTCTACATGCTATGCCTTGCGAGAACAAGCTATATCGCTTAACAGTGAATCAATGTATCTCACCCATATTTGAGCAGCAATGGGTGGCTTTAATTGGCTGAGGCAAGAGCCTATCATAGCACAATTACTGGTATGAATTGGTATGGCAACAAGACATCTGTCTTTTGGCACTTTGAGCCTACTTGTTTTCATTTACTTGAATCAATGCATCTCTATGAGGAAAATTCAGCGTCTCTGTGCAGAGCGTGGAGACACTAAACAGCCATGCTGCCTACTGTGCAGCACTGAGCCAGGAAGCACCCCCAGTGGCCATTTGAGGAGTGGCCACTTGGAGTTGTCCCTAGGGGCAATGTAAACACTGCCTTTTCTCTGAAAAGGCAGTATTTGCTTGAAAATGCCTGAAGGGAGCTATTATACTCACCAGAACAACGACATTAAGATGTAGTTGTTCTGGTGACCATAGTGTCCCTTTAACAAATAATCTGTGGGTGTTGAAAAGCTTATATTCTAATACTTGACTAAACTTTGCAAAACAAAATCAAATTCTTTTCAGACTTATTTAGTAAGTGCAGTTCTTCTAAGCAAGCCACTCACGCCAAACCGTCAGACTTTCTCTACATTGCTCTCATATTGTAAAATGTGTTTTTCATCCACTATCCACCTTGTCCTGATGACAATATTGCCTCTTCCTTTACCTGTTTGTACCTTGATGGGCAGACTGTACCTTGCTTGTTTGTTTGTTTTGCTTTGTATTGGTTTTCTTTTTATACTCAAGTCATTTTCAGAAGTTTCGTTTTTTTTGGTTCATAAGATACTTATGAATTCTGGGAATGACTGCCAATGATTCTACTAGCACGCAGAAGCTCCTGGTATATGGTCTGGGACAGAGAAAAGCTGCAGTGAGTGTAGAAGAAAGAAGACATACCACAGTGTTAGAGAGACCAAAGTCAGCTTTACCTTAACTAATTTAATCGACAGCCAGTCCACACAAGTTTTGTTCCCCTACATCCCTCTCAAAGGCCACTATAGGCACCCAGACCACTTCAGCTCAATTAAGTGGTCTGGGTGCCAGGACCAACTAGGGTTAACCCTGCCTGCTGTAAACATAGTTTCAGAGAAAATGCGATGTTTACAATAGGGTTAATCCAGCCTCTAGTGACTGTCTCATTGACAGCCGCTAGAGGCGCTTCCGCGCTTCTCACCGTGAAAATCATTGAGAAATGCTTTCCTATGGACTGATTGAATGCGCGCATGGCTCTTGCCGCGCATGCACATTCAGCACTGATGTCAAAAGAGGGAGGAGAGTTCCCCAGAGCCGAGGGAGCCCAGCGCTGGAGAAAGGTAAGTGTTTAACCCCTTCAACCTCCCTTGAGGGGGGCCATGAGGGGGGGGGGGGGGGGACTTAGAGACCCTATAGTGCCAGGAAAACAAGTTTGATTTCCTGGCACTTTAGTGGTCCTTTAAGATTCCATACTTAAGCAAGAGTATGTGACGAGTAGTGTGTAAAAAAAAAATATATGCATATATATATATATTTTTAAATCAATGGGCCTATTCCATGGGCATGGGCCTGGAGCTGCAGCTCCATCAGCCCCTATATTAATCAGGCCCTGACTACAACTCCGAGAACGTTTTACTGTGTTGTTAGATATTCTACGCTAGGAGGGAGGGAGGGAAAAAGAACTCTATGTATTGGAACCATCAAGAAGGAGATATTTCAAAATGGAGAGGTGGGACAGAGGATGTAGGGGTAAGATGGAGATTTAAATTATGCAAAAAGAATAGGTAATCATTTAGCACAGAAGATTTAAATTAATAAATGGTGCACGGAGAGTCATAGATGGAGTGTTGCCATCAAGGAGTCTGTCTGCTCTTCAAAGAGGCCAAGAAGGACGATGAGAAAAGCAGTGGAATACATAAAAACATATTGAATAAGATAAGGGCAATTAGGAACCAGGAAGGAATGAAGAAAATAAAAAAGTATTTTAGTGCTTAAAGGAGCACTAAAATGTCAGGAGTACAAACCTGCATACCCAACGCTTTAGTGTTCCTGTTCCTAGTTGTTTTACTCGGTCAGTGCCACGAATCGCCTCTACTGACTGTTAGGGAGAGAGAGGTGGATTTAGTCAGTTATTCTCCAAAACGGCAATATTTAACATTGCTGGGTTTTTCTCAAAAACTGCAAAGTTTTACATTGCAGGGGTAGAAGACCAGGACCTCTGCATGCAGACCTCTTCATTTATTTTTTTGTTGCAGAGAAAATAAGAGTAAAATGGTGGAAATTGAATAATGTTTTGGAAAGGGATATGTGAGGAGATAAAGAATAAAGTTGCTGATAGTAGTACAAAAAGTAAGTGTAGTTACTCTGAGTGTGGTGAAAAAGAGGAAAACAAACGGTCAAAAGCAAAGAAAAAATAAGATGAGATGGCGGGGATTGACCGCTGTACTGAGCAGATGCATGGCTGGTGAGCTCCTGACAGACCTGCTTCAGAGATGGAGTGAGGCCTTCTGTTCAGCATTCAGCTGTTCCGCATTCTGGAATTGGCTACAGGCACGGGCTCTGCAAGACGACTCATTTGGTGTGCAACTGCTCCCTGATAAAGCCAAGGTATTTTCCTTACTTTCTGGGCCACAAACTCGCCTTACCCTGGGCACAGTCCACACACCCGGGATATTCCACAACAGGATCAAGTCCGAGATCTTGCCCTGAAAATCCAGGTCAATGGACATAGTGCTGAAGTTCCTATGGCGGTCTGGAGCTGAAGGAGTAGAATCCAGGGGCAATGTGCGGAGCGCCTTGGCGCTATACTCGTTCCATCGCACATGGAGGCCTTCTATAGCACAGGAATTGGCTGACTGTCTCTCACGGTCATAACCGACTACATGCTTTAAACTGTGTTTTTTGTCTTCCTTTGGATCAACAGCAAAAACAAATGTGAGATAAGGTGAGCTTGATGGACGCATGTCTCTTTTCAACTATGTAACAACATACCTAACACCGTTTGACTAATGCAGTTTCTTTTTTCTGTTAATTTGCATTATTGTCCCGTTAACTGTTGCTATTATAGTGCTGTTAACATACTAATTGTTTCCATAAAATTCAGCGTGCTCCTGCTGGGCAGTGATCAGTATACGACATAGCTAAATACTACTATATAGTCTGATTCATGCATGTCTACTTTATATTTCCTTATTCTATGCTTGTGTTTTGGATGTGTTTATTTAGCTTGTGGTGCCTATATTTCTAGATTTGTCACGTTCCTCTTTATTGATAATATTGATACTTTTGTTCTCGTTGACATGCCTTGCTCAGCATGTATTATCACTGATACACTGCAAAAATAGATATTTACAAACATGCATTGCCACTATAGTTGGGTATTCATGGGCAGAACTAGGGGTCACACCACGTTTAAATTTTTTAGGCAGTTCAGACCCACCTTCCACTTTATTTGTACAAAGAGGCCGTGTTTATAACATTACATGCTTAAAGGGGCACTTTTACTTTATAGGATTTTTAATACTATGTTTACTTGTCCTTTATACCGTAACTAACATTTATGTATTTATGAGGTGTGGAAAAAAACTAATTCAATTTAGAAAGCTAAACCTCTTTATCCTGAAACTGGGCATCGCCATCTGAGAGTCCTGTCAGTCATTGTTACAAAAATCACCAAATGCGAAACATACTATTTAGAAAAAAATGAACAAATCACAACAATGTCTAAATTAAGTTTATTGTAAGTGGTACGGAATTAAAACGTGTTCTGACATGTCGGCTTCTCTATGTGTTACAGTTGCCTGAACAGATTCAGTCACAGACGTAATGACGTGTTGGTTTTCCTACGTCTACGTCTGACTGAGGAACAGCTGACCGCGGAACAGTGTGTAGTGGTTTTTTTTCTTCATAGAAACATAGAATGTGACGGCAGATAAGAACCATTCGGCCCATCTAGTCTGCCCAGTTTTCTAAATACTTTCATTAGTCCCTGGCCTTATCTTATAGTTAGGATAGCCTTATGCCTATCCCACGCATGCTTAAACTCCTTTACTGTGTTAACCTCTACCACTTCAGCTGGAAGGCTATTCCATGCATCCACTACCCTCTCAGTAAAGTAATACTTCCTGATATTATTTTTAAATCTTTGTCCCTCTAATTTAAGACTATGTCCTCTTGTTGTGGTAGTTTTTCTTCTTTTAAATATAGTCTCCTCCTTTACTGTGTTGATTCCCTTTATGTATTTAAATGTTTCTATCATATCCCCCCTGTCTCGTCTTTCCTCCATGCTATACATGTTAAGATCCTTTAACCTTTCCTGGTAAGTTTTATCCTGCAATCCATGAACCAGTTTAGTAGCCCTTCTTTGAACTCTCTCTAAGGTATCAATATCCTTCTGAAGATAGGGTCTCCAGTACTGTGTACAGTACTCCAAGTGAGGTCTCACCAGTGTTCTGTACAATGGCATGAGCACTTCCCTCTTTCTACTGCTAATACCTCTCCCTATACAACCAAGCATTCTGCTAGCATTTCCTGCTGCTCTATTACATTGTCTGCCTACCTTTAAGTCATCAGAAATAATCACCCCTAAATCCCTTTCCTCGGATGTTGAGGTTAGGACTCTATCAAATATTCTGTACTCTGCCCTTGGGTTTTTACGTCCAAGATGCATTATCTTGCACTTATCCACATTAAATGTCAGTTGCCACAACTCTGACCATTTTTCTAGTCTACCTAAATCATTTTCCATTTGGCTTATCCCTCCTGGAACATCAACCCTGTTACATATCTTAGTATCATCCGCAAAAAGACACACCTTACCATCAAGACCTTCTGCAATATCACTAATAAAAATATTAAAGAGAATGGGTCCAAGTACAGATCCCTGAGGTACCCCACTGGTGACAAGCCCAAGCTTCGAATATACTCCATTGACTACAACCCTCTGTTGCCTGTCACTCAGCCACTGCCTTACCCATTCAACAATATTGGAATCCAAACTCAAAGATTGTAGTTTGTTGATAAGCCTTCTATGTGCAACAGTGTCAAAAGCCTTACTGAAATCGAGGTAAGCAATGTCTACTGCACCACCCTGATCTATAATTTTAGTTACCCAATCAAAAAAATCAATAAGATTAGTTTGGCATGATCTCCCTGAAGTAAACCCATGTTGTCTCTGATCTTGAAATCCATGTGTTTTTAGATGTTCAACAATCCTATCCTTTAACATGGTTTCCATCACTTTCCCCACTACTGAAGTTAGGCTTACTGGCCTATAGTTGCCCGACTCCTCCCTATTACCTTTCTTGTGAATGGGCACAACATTCGCTAACTTCCAATCTTCTGGGACTACTCCTGTTATCAATGATTGGTTAAATAAATCTGTTAATGGTTTTGCTAGTACACCACTAAGCTCTTTTAATAGCTTTGGGTGTATTCCATCAGGTCCCATTGACTTATTTGTCTTTACTTTTGACAGTTGAAATAGAACCTCTTCCTCTGTAAACTCACGTGTAATAAATGACTCATTTATCCTTTTTCTTAACTGAGGTCCCTTTCCTTCATTTTCATCTGTAAATCATCATTTCTCTTGTGGTTTCATACTGTATTTAGTCATTGTTATAAGTTCTATCCTTTGCACTCAGCAGTCAATATAAACAAATCATATAGAGAAAAAAAACAAAAATAATACAAAAACTTGTATTTTTTTTTCCTCCTAATCATTTGCAATCTGTACCCTGGCTTTGTCTTGAATGAACTGGATTGTGATGTCATTTGTTAAATTTTTAAATATAAATTTAAAAGAAAATAAAGGATCAAATAAAAATTACAATTAAAAAAGGTTAATACAGTTCATAAGTAATTTTAAATATTTTCTTCAGTGTTGGCCGTATAATTTCCAGAGAAGTAACAAGTTCCCCCTTATAAAACATATATGCGTGTACATGTATTGTATGCATACTACATATAATATAAAAACGATACAACTTATACTTGGCTGAGCAGCGACACTGTATCCTCTACGAATTGTTTGCTTATGTCTTCACTCTTATCTGTTTTACACAAATACACAGACAGGACGCCAAAGGGCTATAGGATTTTAATAGGTTAATGCCGATTTAAAAAGGTTGCCTCATTAATGTTAATTAAAAAGATGTTTACCTGATTATCATATTAAATGTCAGGGATTTTACAGAAGCAGATGTCAGATAACGTATCAAAAATAGGTCAAATGGAAGTGGAAAGAGTATGTATATAATTTTATATACAGCAAAAAAATATATGTGTAAAGATATAAATATTGATATATATTCAGTTAAAGAACTTTAGCCTCGACTTAATTGTATCGTTTTCGTTCGTTTTTTCTAATCACGACTTAACTCACGATTTAATTCAAGCCGGAATTTTCAACAGTGAAAACCCAATTAACTGGTCGGCAGTTTGAAATAAAGCCTCGGATAAATGTGTTTCATAATAACATTTATCGGCCTTTTATTGACTAACCCTTTCTTATACTATAGAGGTCATACTATAGGGACAATCCACTGCCCAAAATCTAAATAAATACTCTGTCATAAGTCAATTGTACTTTTTGACTGTCACTCCCTAGTAATATCCCCCATACGTATTTTTTTTTATTAATTTTCGCTGTTTTTACCTTTCACTTCCTCCACGATGGTGGTGCCAGATCTTTACAAGCCACCGCCATGTTCAGCACCTAAACACTAGCACAAAAGTCTTCCTTTAATAGAATTTCATATCCTACACTACTAGCCAATTCTTAAAACGTACTTGTCACTGCAAGCCTGAACATCGGGGGAACTGGTACCACTGCACCGGATCTGCGTGCTTGTGGGCCACCTGATGGGCATTGCTGGGGTCTGCGCCACAGCCCCTTTAACAGCGCAACCAGACCCCTGTAATATCAGCAACCTGGGAGGAAATGAGAACCCGTCACTTTCTTCCAGCTACAGATAGAGCACCGCACAGGACAGAAGAGGAGGAGAAGCCACAGTAGGGGGAAGAGCAAGGAGAGACCCAGCTCATGCCAGCCCCACAATCCTATCAACCTCAGTCAGCAGGGCACAGGAAAGACAGCTCCTTGCACATAAATGGTGTGTTAACAGGAGGGTTGCTGAAAATATAATAATTATGACATGTGTGTGTATCTGTGTATGTATATGTCAGTGTATGAGTGTGTATGTGTCAATGTGTGTATCTTTGTATGTGTCAGTGTGTTTATATGTGTTTATCTGTGAGTCAGTGTGTATATCTGTGTGTAAGTGTCTACATGTGTGTGTCTGAGTGTGTTTGCATGCATCAGTGTGTGTATCTATGAGTGTCAATGTGTCATTGTGTGTATGTATGTGTCAAAGTGTGTATATGTGTGTCAATGTGTGTGTATGCGCCCGAGTGTGCTTGTGTTTGCATGTATGTATGTATTTATGTGTCAATGTGTATCTGTGTAAATATGTATGTGCATGTGGCAGTGTATGTCTATACATCCCACCAATCGAAGGACAACACTACATGCAAACACACCCTTGTAATCAAACACAAACATTACATAAAACACACTCGTGCATATAAATGCCAAAATGTTGTACAAAACACTGCTTCATTCAAACATCAAAACGGCACACAAATGTACACCCGCATTTAAATGCCTGCACTACATTCAAGCACACTCCTGCATTTAAACATAAATATTACAAACACACCCCTGTATTAAAATGCCAAAAATATTACACACAAAAATACACCTGCACTTAGAACCTAACCCGACACACAAAAGTACACCTGCACTTAAAAGCTAACCATACACACAAACACACCCTTGCATTAAAATACAAGCATTACATAGAAGTAAACCAGTGCATTCAGGACCGGACTGGGACAAAAATTCAGCCCGGGCAATTAAAGGCAGAGCAGCCCACTATTAGGGGCGGGGTCAGAAAAGGGGCATGTCATGTCACCACCACCAAATGAGTATGTTAATGGCACGCTTCTCCAGAGCATCCAGTGCTCTTAGATGAAGTACCGGTAAATGCCATGTTGTTTCCTTTTGGGGCGCAAGCATGCGCTGTGTTTGCTGGCGATTTGTCTCTGGTATCCTCAATAGTGGGATACCAGAGATCAAAACAGGAACAGGGCTGTTAAAGTGTTGTGCATGTGTGGGGATGTTCCCTGTGGTGTTGTATATGTTTGGAGCTTGCATGTGTGTAGAACAGACTTTTTGTGTTGTATTGTGTGTAAAGGGGTCTGTTTGTGGCGTACTGCATGTGGCTAGGGGCTGCAGTGTGTGTTTCTGGGTTGTAAAGTATGTGTGTGTATTTATATAGGGCCTGTGGAGTGTGTGGGCCTAGTGGATGTAGTGTGTGCATGTAAAGAGCTGCACTGTGTGTTTGTGAGTGTATCTAGGGGCTCTAGTGTGTGTATGCATATAGGAGCTGTACAGCACATGTGTATCGGTGCAGTGATGTATGCATAGGTGGTGTAGCGTGTACAGGGGTGCGGAATATGTATTTATAGGGGATATAAATTAGTGTGTTTGCATGCAGGAGGTGTAATGTGTGTGTTTAAAGGGGCATAACGCATGAAAGTGCAGGGAGTGTAATGTATGTTTAGGGGGTATAGAGTGTGTATATAAGGGGTATAGAGAGTGTGTGAAGTGTGTTTGTGTGTAAGGGCAGGAGGTGTAGTGTGGATATAGGGCTATAGAGTGTGTGCTGTGTGTTAATGCAGGGGCTGTAGTGGGTATATAGGGGTATAGAGGGTGTTTAGTGTGTTTGTGTGTTAGTGCAGGGGGTGCAGTGTGTTTGTGTGTTAGTGCAGGAGTGCTGTGTGTTTGTGTGTTAATTCAGGGGATGCTGTGTGTGTAGTGTGTTAGTGCAGTTGAGCAGTATGTTTGTGTGAGTGCAGGGGGTACAGTGTGTGTGGTGTGTGTGCTAGTGCAGGGTGTGCAGTGTGTGCAGTATGTTTGTGTGTTAGTGCAGGGGGCAGTATGTTTGTGTGTTAGTGCAGGGGGTGCGGTGTGTGTAGTGTGTTTGTGTATTGGAGCAGTATGTTTGTGTGTTAGTGCAGTGTGTGTAGTGTGTTTTTGTGTTAGTGCAGGGGGTGCAGTGTGTTTGCATGTTAGTGCAGGGGGTGTAGTGTGTTTGCGT
The DNA here is from genome assembly GCF_036172605.1 of Pelobates fuscus. Lineage (NCBI taxonomy): Eukaryota > Metazoa > Chordata > Amphibia > Anura > Pelobatidae > Pelobates > Pelobates fuscus. Next base: position 29,359,772 of record NC_086327.1, read on the forward strand.
GTTAGTGCAGTGTGTAGTGTGTTTGTGTGTTAGTGCAGGGGCTGCAGTGTGTTTGTTAGTGCAGGGGGTGCAGTGTGTTTGTGTAGTGTGTAGTGTGTTTGTGTGTTACTGCAGGTGGCTGCAGTGTGTTTGTTAGTGCAGGGGGTGCAGTGTGTTTGTGCAGTGTGTTAGTGCAGTGTGTGTGTAGTGTGTTAGTGCAGTTTGTGTAGTGTGTGTGTTAGGGCAGGGGGTGTAGTGTATTTGTGTGTTAGTATAGTGTGTTTGTGTGTTAGTGCAGGGGGTGCAGTGTGTGTGTGTGTAGTGTGTTTGTAGTGTGTGTATGTGAGGGGGTGTATATAGTGGATGATATGGCCATACATTATTAATTTAAGAATTAAACAAAAAAAGTAAAAATAAATCAATAATACCATTTACTCCCCCCTTTTAACTTGGCAGGGGAGAGAGGAAGCATTCACATACCTGGTGGTCCAGTGAGGGGGGGGCACGCCACGCACCGATCCCAGGTGGTCCAGCGGCAGGTAATTCAGTCTGTACCCTGCAGGGTACAGACCATGTTTCTCTCCCTCTCGCGAGCGCTGTTTTTTCAGAGCGTTGCCACGGTTTACCATGGCAACACTCTGATAATCTCGGAGCTCGCGAGAGGAAGAGAAATAAAGCTGCTTGGCGTTCTCCCCTCCGGCCCATGATGGGAGACAGGACTCCATCTTGGGGCCGGTGCTGCCCTGCATGGGCCGGCAGGAGAGATCTCTTGATCTTTCCTGCCGGCCTCGGCCCATGGCCATCGCGGCCCACCGGGCATTTGCCCGGTTCGCCCGATGGCCAGTCCAGGCCTGACTGCATTATAATGGCAACAGTACATACAAATACACCCTTACATGCACAGACACATACTCTTTACAAAGACAAGCTTATATTCAAACACACAAACACTGCTCACAAATACAACCCTGCTGAAACATCATGGGAATTGTACGACAGCAATGTAGCTTTTGCCCACCAATGCACCTTACACAGCACACTCACTAGGGCTGAATTTTCACTGGCCAACAGCTAGTGGCAAGTGAAAAATCTGACTTCTGGTGTATATATATATATATATATATATATATATATATATATATATATATATATATATATAGAAGGCGTATGCCTGAAGTTGTGGGAGGGATTTTAACCATATTTAAACCCAGCAAACCCCTTACTCACCTGTCTTCGACGATTTCGGAAATTCCCTCCCACCACACCCTCTTTATATATCATTATACCCAGGTGGGCCCTCTTTTTGCAGGCCTAACCTCGCGTCTGTTTCGGCACACCTCAACCGACTCTTATATTTTAAAAACTACACACACTTTAATGTGCGCCCCTTCCATAATCCCGTACACAAATATATATATTTACTTTTTTATTATTATTTTTTTTATTATTATTATTATATATTTTTTTCTTTTTTCTTCTTAATTCAGTTTCACTATTTAATGAGGAAATGTGTGTAGTCTAAAGATTTCGGGGTGAAAGTAGACAACTCTGCAAGGCCAAACAATCTTGTAACAGAGTAACAGAGACAGTTCTGTCAGCAAACAGAAATAAAACAGATAAAACAGAAGCCGACATGTAGCTCTGTGAAATGGGTGGGGGAATGTGCAAAACAAGAGGGAGGGCAATTGCTGTGAAAACGAAACTGGTTTCTGTTAGACACAGCTTCCTACATGCTGCATTGCTTGTGATTGTCTCAGGTAAGTGGTCTCTGTCCTGGATAAAGCGGGGCCTATTGATACCTTAGACATGATTATTTTAACCCACAGGAGCCATGGGCAAAGTGATGATTGAATGAAACTCAGTATATAGCACAGGACAGGACACTTCTGTAACAAGAACCGAGGCACAGGAAGAGAAATCAATGAGTGACAACATTCAGTAAGAATCCATGGAACCACAAGACCGGGTTTTGTTCTGTTAGATTATCTGCGTTCTGGTTTACAGTGAGACTTTGCCGTTTAATTACCAAGCACCAACATAAATTGTAGCGCTGTACAATTTATGGAGTTACAATATAGATCAAATTGTGTATGTAGCATATTACATATTCAATGTTCCTATTCAGATTGATATTGTATACATACACAGTATATTTAGGCAAGCCAACAGGAACAACGAACCCTCTCTGTGAGTTTAAAATCAACCTTTAAAATCAAGCTGGCTTACAAATGGGTTAAACAAACAGGCATATTTGCCCAACTGAGATCTGCTGAGATTTGAATATAGATATCAAATATCTGTCCAAAACGTCTTAAATGAAAATAGATTTTTTTTTTTTTTGGTTTGGCCTCAATTTTAAGATTTTCAGGTGAATCTCAAAGAATTCACAGTTTTGTGAATAATCTAAAGGTTTTAAGCAAAATGTTCGGTGAGTTTATAATCTAGTGGAGCTGTTGATTGACATCAGAATTGGAGGTTGATGGGAGTAAATGTTGTATTGTGGTTTTATTTACTGAAAAGATGGTATTCAGTTGATTACAGTATGAGAAAGTCTATAAAGTTAAAAAAAAAAGCTTCTTTGAGTAGGTGAGGAAGTATGGGTAGAATTATATAGTATTTTTTTTTTTTAAAGTTGGTAGCAAAGTTATGCAGGGTGATTTCGATCGCTTGATAAAAAAAAATATACATCTGTGTTCTAAACGTTTTAATTCACGGTATGTTAAATCAGGTACAATGTTCCCTGTTAAAAGAACGCTATAGTGTTAGGACTACAAACCTGTATTCATAACTCTATAGTTCCTCTGTCTCTAGTTAAATACAGGTGTGTTCCCTTTCTCCTTGTGCCATAAAAAAAAAAAGGATTTAATTACCTGTCAGTATGGTAGATGGTACTAAACATTAACTACCCTGCAATGTAAACATTGCAGTTTCTCAAAAACTCTAATGGTTTGCATTGCAGAGTTAAAAGGAGAGGGACGGGGGGGGGGGGGGGGGGGGGGGCGGAGCCTGACAGCTAAGGCAGCCAGACGTGCTCTGCAAGAGCTCCTGCAACAGGGCCTAAAAAACGAGACTAATACCCGGGTTGCCCATCAACCAGACTGCAGGGCGCACTCACCTTATTGACGGGCCGACGGTGCACCGGTGGATACCCGCTGGGTGCCTGTCCGACCCTGGAACGTCCTGCTAGTGACTTGCGGCCTGCACAAGCCTGAGCTTGGGGAGACGGCCGCTCCCCAGGCACCTTGGACAACTCGAGCAGACCCGGGAATACAACTATCCCTCCCCCCCCCTCTGGATCGGCGGGGGTCATCCCGGTATCCACTGGCTGACGCCTACACCAACCCTAAGCGATTGCCGCCTCACAAAGCCTGCACGAGGCCGGATCACCTAAAATGGCGGCCATGCATAAGCCCCAGCAAACATGCCTGCATCAGCCCATGGAGGCTAGAGGAGGGGCCGCCGAACATGTGCTGGAGCGCTTGGACGCGATCTTTGACAGCTTCTGGGCCAAGTTGGAAGCTTGTCTTGCGGAGCCACCACATCGATCTACCGAGGGAGAACAACCCAGAAAGCTACACTATGAGCCGGCGGGAAGCCCAGCAGCTACCGGGGGTCAGCCTGTAAAACAAAGCGGTAAGAAAAAACACCCCCCCCGCACGACCATCAACAGGAGAAAGTACAAGAAGCCACAACACTGGGCAACGCATTGCCGACCAAACCACCAGCAAGGACATCCCTACCCACCTCGACCGCAGAGCTCCAGACTTCCCCAGCAAGTATGGCACAAATCAGAGACAGTCCCCTTAAACCGCAGGGTGTGTAAGCCCAACAGCACTCGGAGATCACATCTCATTCTGCCCAGACACCGCACACGGAAAGAACAGGAGGGGGACGCAGAGACTGGTACCGGGCGACAACGCTTTACATGGCCTCTATGCGGCATAGGCTGAACACCACAAGCGGACTCATAAATGACCTAATGCAACCAGGGTATCAGCCAGATATATCCCTCACCAGCGTGATTGTAGATTGCATTTATTTTCTTTATTATTTCTTTATTATTATTATGTTTATTGCCTCTGCTAGTTGCTATGACTTGTTCTATTAATACCCAGTGTCAGGTCTTTACAACCTAACTTGAATAGCATGTTTACTATGCATAAACCCGCGACCTCTTAATTTGAACAGCATGTTTAATACGTATACACTCGTGACCTCTTAATTTGCACAGCATGTTTTCTATGTGTAAACTCGTGACCTCTTCATTTGAATAGCATGTTTAATACGTATACACTCGTGACCTCTTAATTTGCATAGCATGTTTTCTACGTGTAAACTCGTGACCTCTTAATTTGAATAGCATGTTTAATACGTATACACTCGTGACCTCTTAATTTGCAAAGCATGTTTTCTATGTGTAAACTCGTGACCTCTTAATTTGAATAACATGTTTACTAAATTTAGACTCGTGACCTCTTAACTTGAATAGCATGTTTACTATATATATAAACTCGCGACCTATCCTCTGGTAACTAAATATATATATAAAATTGTGCATTGTTCCTATGTACCCCGTTCAGTGGCGTACATACAAGGGTCGCAGGGGTCGCGGCTGCGACCGGGCCCGGCCCACCAGGGGGCCCGGCCGCCCCTGCGACCCGGTATGTAGCCACTGGGCCAGCCTCTTCTCCTGGGGGGCCCTAGAGCCGGCCACCTCCGGGCCCCCCCGAGGCTGGCCCTGCTGCCACCCGGCTGGCCGGTCCTGCGGGCGCGCGAGGGAGCACTCTCCCCTGAGTGCTTCCTCTTCAGCTCCCTCGCGCACCGCGTAGGGATGCCGGCGCCGGAAGATGACGTCATCTTCCGGCGCCGGTATCAGTACGCGGCGTGCGAGGAAGCTGAAGAGGAAGCACTCAGGGGAGAGTGCTCCCTCGCGCGCCCGCCAGCCTGACTGCCCGCCGGGTGACCGGACCCCCAGGAGCCCAGCAGCACAACTGGACCCCAGGGAATCCCCTCAGCACTCCAAAAGGTAAGGAGGCTGGGGGGATTAAATACAAAAAAACGTTAGTGTGTGTTAGTGTGTGTGTGTGTGTGTGTGTAAGTGTTAGTGTGAGTGTTAGTGTGAGTGTTAGTGTGTGTGTGTGTGTGTGTGAGTGTTAGTGTGTGTTAGTGTTAGTGTTTGTGTCTGCTAGTGAGTGTCAGTGAGTGTGTTACTGTGTGTGTCTGTTACTGTGTGTGTTTGTGTGTGTGTTTGTGTGTGTGTTAGAGTGTGTGTGTGTGTCTGCTAGTGTCAGTGAGTGAGTGTGTGTCTGCTAGTGAGTGTCAGTGATTGTGTTACTGTGTGTGTCTGTTACTGAGTGTGTTTGTGTGTGTGTTAGTGAGTCTGTTTGATGTCTGTTAGTGAGTGTGTGTTTGTCAGTGAGAGTGTATGTTTTGTAAGTGAGTGTGTATGTATGTCTGTCGCTGAGTGTGTCTCTGTCAGTAAATGTGTGTGTCTGTTAGCTAGTGTGTATGCGTCTGTTCGTGAGAGTGTGTGTGTGTCTTCAGCACTTACCTTTCTCCAGCGCCGGACTCCCTTGGCGCAGGGGAACCCTCCGCCTCTCAGCTCCGAATGCGCATTCAAACCGCCCATAGGAAAGCATTACTCAATGCTTTTCTATGGACGTTCAGTGTCTTAGAATCGCGGAAGCGCCTCTAGCGGCTGTCAGTGAGACAGCCACTAGAGGCTGGATTAACCCTCAGTGAAACATAGCAGTTTCTCTGAAACTGCTATGTTTTCAGCTGCAGGGTTAAAACCAGAGGGACCTGACACCCAGACCACTTCATTGAGCTGATGTGATCTGGGTGTCTGTAGTGGTCCTTTAAGTGTGTGCATCTGTATGCACTGGCGTACATACCGCGGTCGCAGGGTTCGCAGCCCTGCAACCCCTGCGACCAGGTGCCCGCCGCAATGTGTTGCGGCCCCGGTCCGCCAGAGTAAGCGTGGGGGGTTGGGGGGGCCCACGGATCAATTTTCGCACCGGGGCCCCATGGGTCATGTGTACGCCACTGACCCTGTTGTAACCTATGTTTCGAATTATGCAAGTGGACTGCCTTTGGGGCACCGCGTGCTTGTATGTTCTCTCATTATGCACTGCAAAAATAAATATTTACAAAAAGGAGAGGGACACAGCACCCAAACCACTTCATAGTGGATTGGATGACTATAGTGCCCCTTGTGTGTTATAGAGAGGAAATTTAAAATATTACTAATATAATAAACACACGGAAACAAATGTTCGGAGAAAGGCTGTGGTCTTCGAAAGAAATTTAAAAACTTTTTTAAATTTTAAATATTTTATGTACAACACAACTGCAATCGGATAACTTGTAACACACCCCTGTCATTTAGTAACACCCAGGGGAAAACATCACAAGGCGGCCTTTAATAGCCCGTATAACACTATATCAAATGTTTAACTACCCTTTATTTAGGTAGCTAATTAAACATTCCAAAAATGACCACAATGTAATTATAGTAAAAATTGCATGAAGGGTAGGAGGGAGGGAAGTTCCATAAACGTAAAATTTAAGTTTATAGTTGTTTTTGGCGGTCTGTAAGATTTAACTCACAGATCGACGCTTATATAGTCCAACTGCCCGTGCAAAAACAGCGCAAGGCAAACGGAACTGCACAAAAATAGCAACCCCAGAAAGAGACAGAGGAGTAAACTATTGACCCCTCCGTTCCTCCCAAATACATATGGTCAAGATAAGAGACTATACTATACGCCCTCTGTATTTTTTTTAACAAAGAACAAAAACTTTTGTCTGTGATTGAGCCGTTAGATGCCATATTTTGTTAGAATAATGACTAATATATTACTAAACTTGAAAACTTGAGTAGTAGATATATAGACAAGCCTTCAAGTTGATGTGCTAACAGATAACAGGGGAATGGAATTAATAAATATTAAGAATATCTACTGAGATAATATGAGATTATCTACTCAAAAAGCCCACACAAGAGTACCACTCCCTGTATAAATGTCAGGGTACCTGTGGTCTCTACCTCCAAAAGAGGTAGAGACTTAGCTGTTCCACCATTCAGACGGTCTGATGACTCCCTTCCCCGCGGTCTATCCGGTCATGCAAGGCCGGCCGCGAGGGAGTGACTGCCTTTTACACCATCTAGGCAGGAAGTCATCATCAGGACACTCCCCCGGATCGACCTGTCAGTCAATTGCTGCAGGACCAATCAGGACGTCTCGGAGGTGTGGTTACTGCTCTGAACAGGGTATTTAACAGAGCTTCCTTCATTAGCTCATTGCCCTGTCGTGGTTCTAGCTTGTTCTAGTCACTCAGTGCTTGTGTATTCTATTATCCCTTTTGGTTTTGACCCGGCTTGTTTACCTTACTCTGCTTATCTCTGTTACCCTTGATTCGGCTTGTCTCTCGCTTACCTGTCTTCTGTTACCCTCGACCTCGGCTTGTCTTTGACCATTCTATACGGTACTACTTACGTTAGTCCGGCCATTCTAAGGTCCGGTATACGTATCTGGCTACTGTTTGTACTCTGCGTGTTGGATCCCTGTCCCGATCCTGACATTACGACAGGGCCAATGGATCCTGCAAGTACAAACAGTCAGCTGGCTTCTCCTGATCCTAGGTTTGAAGCCATGGATCACAGAATGGATCAGATGGCGCTTGCGCTACAGGCTCTATTATCTCATGCCAATAACCCACCAGAGGAGATACGTAATACCCCTGTTTCTCCTGTCAGTTTAGGTCTAGAGGTAGCCACAGTGGGTGCTTCTTCTCGCATTACCCCCCCAGTACGCTATGGTGGGGCTCCTGAGAAGTGTCGTGGTTTTTTAAACCAAATTAGTATCCACTTTGAATTGCAACCCCGCTCTTATCCTACAGATAGGGCAAAGGTAGGATTTATTATCACCCTACTTATTGAGAAAGCTCTGAGATGGGCCAACCCACTATGGGAGAACGATAACCCATTAGTGTATAACTATAACGCATTTGTAGCTGCTTTTAGAAGAACATTTGATCCTCCAGGTAGAAAGGTTAATGCAGCCAGATTACTGTTGCGCCTGAGACAGGAGAACCGAACACTGGTGGATTATGCACTAGAGTTCAGGTCTCTGGCGTCAGAAGTCAAGTGGAATGAGCAGGCGTATATGGATGTATTTTTGAATGGCCTATCTGAAGTAATCCTTGATGAGGTTGCTACCAGAGAACTCCCTGAGAATTTAGAAGATTTAATTTCGTTCATCTCTCGTATAGATGAACGTTTAAGAGAGAGACAGAACACTCGAGAGAGGAACCGGAGACCTTCTTTTAGGTTAGCCCCCGCTTTTCCAAGTCCTGACTCCACGGTATCTTTGCTTCCTGAACCTATGCAGATAGGTTATACCCGCCTCTCTGAGGAGGAAAGACAGTACAGGAGAAGAGAGGGTTTGTGTATGTATTGTGGAGCCAAGGGTCATTTACTCTCGAACTGTCCTAACCGTCCGGGAAACGCTCGCACCTAAGTCTCTCTAGAGGACAAGCCTTGGGTGTTTCTATTTTGTCCTCTACTCCTAATTATAAAGATCACAGGCTTCTGCTACCAGTTTCCTTAACTTGGGAGAAGGAGGTAGTAAGGGCTATGGCATTGATAGATTCCGGTGCTGCTGAGAATTTTATCGACCAAGCCTTTGCTATTAAGAACAATTTCCCATCCCAGCTAAGGGAGACACCCTTGGCCGTTGAGGCCATAGATGGTAGACCACTACTAGACCCTGTTATCTTTCGTGAAACCATACCCATTAGTTTAAATGTTGGTATCCTACACGTGGAGAATTTATCTCTTTTGCTCATTTCATCCCCTTCCGTTCCCATAGTTCTGGGGTACCCATGGTTGAAGAAACATAACCCTATTATCGATTGGGAGTTAGGGGAGATACTCTCGTGGGGCCAGGGTTGCCAGGATAGGTGTTTATGCAAGGTTTCTCCATTAGCTAATGTTAACATACCTGAGACTCCTATTCAGTCCACAGAAAGACAGATACCAGACCTTTACCTAGACTTAAAGGCAGTATTTGACAAGAAGAATGCCGATTCTTTGCCGCCACACAGGCCATTTGATTGTAAAATTAAGCTCCTACCTGGGACTATGCCTCCGAGGGGCCATGTATATCCTTTGTCTGTTCAGGAAAACTTGGTTCTAGAGGAGTATATTCGGGAGAACTTAGAAAAGGGATTCATTAGGAGGTCTTCTTCCCCGGCCGGGGCTGGGTTCTTTTTCGTTAAGAAAAAGGATGGCACGCTGAGACCTTGTATCGATTACCGAGGCTTGAATAAAATAACTGTCAGAAATGCCTATCCTATTCCACTTATTACCGAGTTATTTGATCGTCTTAAGGGCTCCAAAATCTTCACCAAGTTAGATCTCAGAGGGGCATATAATTTGGTGAGAGTCCAGCAGGGACACGAGTGGATGACGGCGTTCAATACTCGGTACGGTCACTATGAATACACAGTTATGCCGTTTGGACTTTGCAATGCTCCTGCAGTATTTCAGGATCTGATTAATGAGGTACTTAGGGAGTTTCAACATGATTGTGTCATTGTCTACCTAGACGACATACTGATACACTCTAGGGAGATTGAAACTCACCATAGACAGGTCAGAGCGGTATTACAGAAACTTCTGCAACATGGTCTATACTGTAAATTGGAAAAATGCAGCTTTGATCAGTCTCAGATAGATTTTCTTGGTTACGTGATTTCTGGGGAAGGTTTTAAGATGGACCCTGACAAACTCCAGTCTATTTTAGATTGGCCATTACCTAAGGGACTTAAGGCTATTCAGAGGTTTATTGGTTTCTCCAATTATTATAGGCGCTTCATTAAGGGTTACTCGTCTATTATTGCGCCCATTACCAATATGACCAAACAGGGGGCAGAAACTAAGACGTGGTCTCCTGAAGCTCTCGCTGCTTTCAAGAGGCTCAAAGAACTTTTTGCTTCTGCTCCAATATTAGTCCATCCTGATACGACTTTGCCGTTTCTACTCGAGGTCGATGCCTCTGAGACAGGAGTAGGTGCGGTTCTGTCACAAAGATTAGCGGTAGATAAACCATTACACCCGTGTGTTTTTTTTTCCAGGAAACTTTCTGGGGCTGAGAGCAGATATGACATCGGTGACAGGGAACTGTTAGCAGTCATTAAAGCCTTAAAGGAGTGGAGACATTTGTTGGAGGGGACCCTACACCCTATTACGATTTTGACAGACCACAAAAACTTGTCATATATTGGGGAGGCTAAGCGCTTATCCTCTAGACAAGCTCGTTGGTCCTTATTCCTGACTCACTTCAATTATGTACTGACTTACAGACCTGGTTCTAAAAACTCTAAAGCCGATGCATTATCTCGCCAATATGAACCTTCTACTGTACCTGAACCAGTTCTTTCTTCTATAGTTCCGAAGTGCAATATCATTGCTAATACGAATCTCAGGATTCATTCTCCATTACTGGCCGAGATCATTAAGTTGCAACATCTCGCACCTAAACAGACCCCTGCGGGTCGTCATTTCGTTCCTCCTGCTTTTCAACTGGAACTTTTACAGTGTTTACATAATAGCAAGATGGCGGGACATCCTGGTATTCGCAAAACTTACGCCTTGATCTCTAAGGACTTTTGGTGGTCTACTTTACGGAGGGATGTTGAGGAGTTCATCGCTGCATGTGAAGTTTGTACTAAAACCAAACAACCCCATACGCTTCCATGTGGACTCCTGCAACCCTTGGAGGTTCCAGAGAAACCATGGTCCTGTTTGGCCATGGACTTTATTGTCGATCTACCTATCTCTAAAAGACAGACTGTTATCCTCACCGTGGTTGACAGGTTTACTAGGATGGCACACTTCATTCCCCTGCCTAAACTTCCGTCTTCTCCCGAATTGGCAGAGATATTCGCCAAGGAGATTTTTCGCCTACATGGGATACCCTCTCAAATTGTATCGGACAGAGGCTCCCAATTTGTTTCCCGCTTTTGGAGGTCCTTCTGCTCTCAACTTGGTATTAAATTAAACTTTTCTTCTGCCTATCATCCTCAGTCTAACGGAGCTGCTGAACGTACCAACCAGAAAATTGAACAATATTTACGATGCTTTGTTTCTGAACACCAGGATGATTGGGTCGGTTTGATTCCTTGGGCGGAGTTTGCACACAACAATCTCGTTTGCGATTCTACTCATTCAAGCCCCTTCTTCATGAATTATGGTTTTCATCCGTCTATTCTTCCTTCGGATTCTCCTTCCCAGGGGGTGCCGTCGGTTGATGTTCATGTTGCCAATTTGAGGAAGTTGTGGGATCAAACTCGACAAATCCTTGTGCACAACTCTATGTTGGTCAAGAAACACGCTGATAAACGTAGAAGGGCGGCTCCGGTCTTTGTTCCAGGTGATAGGGTATGGCTGAGCACGAGGAACATCTGTTTAAAAGTGCCCTCCATGAAGTTCGCTCCTCGGTATATTGGACCCTACAGGGTGCTGACCCGTATCAATCCGGTTGCGTATCGTTTAGCTCTTCCTAATACCTTACGCATTCCGAACTCGTTTCACGTTTCATTGCTGAAACCACTCATATGTAACAGATTTTCCTCCACAATAGCCCCTCCTCGCTCCGTTCAGGTGGAGGGTCAGGAGGAGTATGAGGTCAACTCTATTATTGATTCTCGAATCTCCCGGGGAGAGTACAATATCTGGTTGATTGGAAGGGATATGGTCCTGAGGAGAGGAGTTGCGTACCTCAGGAGGATGTTCATGCTCCCCGTCTCCGCAGGGCGTATCACCCTCGCTTCCCATCTCGTCCCGGTTCATTCCGCCCGGTGGGCGTATCTGAGAGGGGGGGTACTGTCAGGGTACCTGTGGTCTCTACCTCCAAAAGAGGTAGAGACTTAGCTGTTCCACCATTCAGACGGTCTGATGACTCCCTTCCCCGCGGTCTATCCGGTCATGCAAGGCCGGCCGCGAGGGAGTGACTGCCTTTTACACCATCTAGGCAGGAAGTCATCATCAGGACACTCCCCCGGATCGACCTGTCAGTCAATTGCTGCAGGACCAATCAGGACGTCTCGGAGGTGTGGTTACTGCTCTGAACAGGGTATTTAACAGAGCTTCCTTCATTAGCTCATTGCCCTGTCGTGGTTCTAGCTTGTTCTAGTCACTCAGTGCTTGTGTATTCTATTATCCCTTTTGGTTTTGACCCGGCTTGTTTACCTTACTCTGCTTATCTCTGTTACCCTTGATTCGGCTTGTCTCTCGCTTACCTGTCTTCTGTTACCCTCGACCTCGGCTTGTCTTTGACCATTCTATACGGTACTACTTACGTTAGTCCGGCCATTCTAAGGTCCGGTATACGTATCTGGCTACTGTTTGTACTCTGCGTGTTGGATCCCTGTCCCGATCCTGACAATAAACCACACACACAGGCCACCTATGACCACACAGCACAGCGCAATGCCACACTACAAAGGTAGTAACATCACTAATATATCTAGCCTAGCACTGATAAACACTGATGTTTGTTCCCTTAAATTTTTCTTTTCTCTCTTCACACTGTCAATTTCACATGTTAACTGATCTTATTACTTAACCAAGCTAACGTTTTAGCGCAGTTTTCGCTAGGAACTTTGCATGTAACGAGCAAGCAATGTTGACTCAAGTTATGTGTCCATAACTATATACAAAAATGTGCACTGCTCAAAATGCCACCATTGTATCATTATTGTTGTGTTATGTCTATGCTTACACACGCTGTTGTGGCGGGGTAAGCTGTCTTGTATATTCATGCACCCAAAAATAAAGAATTAAAAAAAAAAAAAAATATGAGATTATCTACTGTCACAAACAATGATTTTTTTGTTTTTTACAATACATATATGCTCTGCAGTGGAAACTGACCGAGCCAGCCAGCATAATTGGGTTTTCATAATATGCACTTTGAACATTTTAGGACTCATTTTGTCCGTATTGACAGATTGGCAGTTATTGTCTACAATGTGGCCTAAAATGCAAAGTTACTTCTTCAGTAAGTTCTGTACAACTCTCAATACAGTGATTACACCACGTTGTTATTTTAAAGTTCCTATATATAGCGCAGAGTAATAGTATACGCATTTCTTTAATAGGATTGTCCATATGACTTTTTAAACTTACCCTCCTAGGATACCAGGTCCTAACAAACTAATAATAATGATTCAAAATAGTTATAGTAAAAAAATTTCAATCTTTTCGTCAGGCCCACTGCTATAGTAGACAGCTCCACAATGCTTAGGGGAAATTGAATTAAATTATTAGGGAATCCTGTTTAACTTTTGCAAAACCGCAGCAAAGCTGAGATCTGTGCCTTCCGTGGCTCAGATCTCTTTTATAACAGTGATTAAAGGAAGCTAAGCAACACAATTGTATGACATATGCCCATACATAATGCTCCACTCTGCACACCATGCTAGATGACAAAGGATCCCAGAGACTTTTATTACACACTTCAAGCACAGATTTCATAAACTAGAATCAGGGTTCTTCACTCTGGGCTCCATATGTTGCTGAACTGCAACTCCCACGATTCTTTGAATGAAATAAATAGCTAGAGAATCATGGGAGTTGTAGTTCGGCCACATCTGAAAGTCCAGAGTTTAGAGCAGTGATGGCGAACCTTTTTGAGCCCGAGTGCCCAAACCGCAATACATGCCAACTTTTTTCCCCTCAAAGTGCCAACATGGCAATTAAACCTGAATACTGAGGTTTACGTTTAGAAAAAACTACTCGTACAGTTAACAACTTTTGTTTTAAAAGAAGAACACAACAGAGAGTTAAATTATACAAATTTTAAATAATGATATAAATTAAGCTTATATTTATTAGTATCTCCAACAAATGCAATACATACACACAGACTGCTGAACACATTCACACACCAACTGCTTAATACATACACACACGCTGTGTGTGTGTGGGGGAAAGGGTGCTGTGTGTGGGGGGGGGGGGTAGGGGTGCTGTGTGTGTGGGGGGGTAGGGGTGCTGTGTGTGGGGGGGTAGGGGTGCTGTGTGGGGGGGGGGGGGTAGGGGGGTAGGGGTGCTGTGTGTAGGTGTGTGTGTGGGGGGTAGGGGTGCTGTGTGTGGGGGGAAGGGGTGCTGTGTGTGGGGGGGGGGTAGGGGTGCTGTGTGTGGGGGGTAGGGGTGCTGTGTGTGTGGGGGGGTAAGGGTGCTGTGTGTGTGGGGGTAGGGGTGCTGTGTGTGGGGGTGGGGGGTAGGGGTGCTGTGTGGGGGGTAGGGGTGCTGTGTGTGTGGGGGGGGGTAGGGGTGCTGTGTGTGTGGGGGGTAGGGGTGCTGTGTGTGGGGGGAAGGGGTGCTGTGTGTGTGGGGGGTAAGGGTGCTGTGTGTGTGGGGGGGGTAGGGGTGCTGTGTGTGTGTGTGGGGGGGGGGGTAGGGGTGCTGTGTGGGGGGTAGGGGTGCTGTGTGTGTGGGGGGTAGGGGTGCTGTGTGTGGGGGGGGTAGGGGTGCTGTGTGGGGGGTAGGGGTGCTGTGTGTGGGGGGGGGGTAGGGGTGCTGTGTGTGGGGGGGGGGTAGGGGTGCTGTGTGTGGGGGGAAGGGGTGCTGTGTGTGTGGGGGGGTAGGGGTGCTGTGTGTGTGTGGGGGGGTAGGGGTGCTGTGTGGGGGGTAGGGGTGCTGTGTGTGTGGGGGGTAGGGGTGCTGTGTGTGGGGGGGTAGGGGTGCTGTGTGGGGGGTAGGGGTGCTGTGTGTGTGGGGGGGTAGGGGTGCTGTGTGTGGGGGGGGTAGGGGTGCTGTGTGTGGGGGGAAGGGGTGCTGTGTGTGTGGGGGGTAAGGGTGCTGTGTGTGTGGGGGGGTAGGGGTGCTGTGTGTGTGTGTGTGGGGGGGTAGGGGTGCTGTGTGTGTGGGGGTAGGGGTGCTGTGTGTGGGGGGGTAGGGGTGCTGTGTGTGTGTGGGGGGTAGGGGTGCTGTGTGTGTGTGGGGGGGATAGGGGTGCTGTGGGTAGGGGGGTAGGGGTGCTGTGGATAGGGGTGCTGTGTGTAGGGGGTAGGGGTGCAGTGGGTAGGGGTGCTGTGGATAGGGGTGCTGTGTGTAGAGGGGGTAGGGGTGCTGTGGATAGGGGTGCTGTGTGTAGAGGGGGTAGGGGTGCTGTGGTTAGGGGGGTAGGGGTGCTGTGGGTAGGGGTGCTGTGGGTAGGGGTGCTGTGGTTAGGGGGGGTAGGGGTGCTGTGGGTAGGAGTGCTGTGGGTATGGGTGCTGTGGTTAGGGGTGCTGTGGGTAGGGGGGTAGGAGTGCTGTGAGTAGGGGTGCTGTGGGTAGGGGGGTAGGGGTGCAGTGGGTAGGGGGGTAGGGTGCTGTGGGTAGGGGGGGTAGGGGTGCTGTGGGAAGTGGGGGAAGGGGTGCTGTGGGTAGGGGTGCTGTGGGAAGGGGGGGTAGGGGTGCTGTGGGTAGTGGGGGTAGGGGTGCTGTGGGTAGGGGTGCTGTGGGTAGGGGGGTAGGGGTGCTGTGGGTAGTGGGGGTAGGGGTGCTGTGGGTAGGGGTGCTGTGGGTAGGGGGTAGGGGTGCTGTGGGTAGGGGGGGTAGGGGTGCTGTGGGTAGTGGGGGTAGGGGTGCTGTGGGTAGGGGTGCTGTCGGTAGTGGGGTAGGGGTGCTGTGGGTAGGGGTGCTGTGGGTAGGGGGGTAGGGGTTCTGTGGGTAGTGGGGGTAGGGGTGCTGTGGGTAGTGGGGGTAGGGGTGCTGTGGGTAGGGGGGTAGGGGTGCTGTGGGTAGTGGGGGTAGGGGTGCTGTGGGTAGTGGGGGTAGGGGTGCTGTGGGTAGGGGGGTAGGGGTGCTGTGGGTAGGGGGGGTAGGGGTGCTGTGGGTAGTGGGGGTAGGGGTGCTGTGGGTAGGGGGGTAGGGGTGCTGTGGTTAGTGGGGGTAGGGGTGCTGTGGGTAGGGGTGCTGTGGGTAGGGGGGTAGGGGTGCTGTGGGTAGGGGGGGTAGGGGTGCTGTGGGTAGTGGGGGTAGGGGTGCTGTGGGTAGGGGTGCTGTGGGTAGTGGGGTAGGGGTGCTGTGGGTAGGGGTGCTGTGGGTAGGGGGGTAGGGGTTCTGTGGGTAGTGGGGGTAGGGGTGCTGTGGGTAGTGGGGGTAGGGGTGCTGTGGGTAGGGGTGCTGTGGGTAGTGGGGGTAGGGGTGCTGTGGGTAGTGGGGGTAGGGGTGCTGTGGGTAGGGGTGCTGTGGGTAGGGGTGTTGTGGGTAGGGGAGATGAGTAGCAGATGCACTATTTTTTTTTTTTAACATATTAAAAAAAATCTGTATCCCCCCCTTCCCTTCTTATTACCTTTGGTGAAGGGGAGGAGGGGAACACAGCCATCCCTGGTGGTCCGGTGGTGGTATGCAGGACAGGAGGACAGGTCCTGCAGCTCTCCTGTCCTCCCACGTGATGCTGTGTGGAGCATTGCCATGGTAACGTGCGGCAACGCTCCACACAGCTCGCGGGAGGACGGGAGAGCTGCTTCCTCGATCCCTCCCCCCTGCTTCCGGTCCT
This sequence comes from Pelobates fuscus, assembly GCF_036172605.1. Classification (NCBI taxonomy): domain Eukaryota; kingdom Metazoa; phylum Chordata; class Amphibia; order Anura; family Pelobatidae; genus Pelobates; species Pelobates fuscus. Next base: position 29,376,306 of record NC_086327.1, read on the forward strand.
CCCGACACGGAAGCAGAGTAGGCACCTGCCGTTTTGGGCAGGCAGGTGCCTACTATGCAGTGATTGCAAACTTATGGCCGCGTGCCCACAGAGAGGGCCCGGCGTGCCACCTGTGGCACGCGTGCCATAGGTTCGCCATCACTGGTTTAGAGAATCCCGATTCCAGATCAATAAATACAATGTCCCCTTCTTGTATTAAATGTTTTTAAAAAAATGAATAGGGACTATAATAATATTCAGGAGAGAAACACTCAACGAAGTTTGCTAGGAAGGCAGTCTAAGGAGTTGCGTTGCCCCTTATGACTGTTCTGTTATACACTTTCTTCCTTTCTCCAGAATGGGCTCTCAGAAACCACGTATTATCCCCTGGCTCATTGAACAGATTGACAGCCAGACATACCCAGGCCTTGTGTGGCTGAACGCTGAGCGGACACAATTCCGTATTCCGTGGAAGCATGGCCTTAGACAAGACCGTTGCGAGGAGGATGTTAAAATCTTCGAGGTAAACATTTGATTGTTCTTTCTAGGACGGCGAGAATTTAGGATTGACAAACTATATTATTATTATGCTTCCAACATTTTTATTATAAACAGTATGCTATCCACAGATGAAAGATCGATTGCTGGAGAGACTAACAGACAATGATGGACGGATTCAGATTTATTTAGAAATTTAGTTTTAAACAAGTATTATAAAATGTATCGTGTTTCTTATGTTGGATTGTTGTTTAAAATTTGGTAGTATTGCGTCACCTAGTGGCAACGTTAATCATTAACTGTAGAATTATTTTTTTTCTCTCTTTGCTTTTTATTAATAACACATCATTATCATTTATCAAACACCATTCTTTTACACCCATCTTTACAATAAGTAGACAAATCATACCAGTAGATAATAGAAATAAGGTAAAACAGATAAGAAAAATTACAAGAGATAATAAGGGTTTTAACCCCTTAAGGACCAAACTTCTGGAATAAAAGGGAATCCTGACATGTCACACAAGAGGGAGTGAGGTATAACTACACATGAGCTGCTTGACCTTGGCAGCGAAACTCTGCATGTCAGATTGAAATATAAATTGTAAATTCATATTAAAAGAGAAGTTTATCCTACGTATGCAGCCACTTCCGATAAGCAGCAAAGCATGGTTTGCACAACCATATCACCAGTTCCTTGCTGACCCACAGGAGAAAAATGCAAAACATGTCTCTGTCCAACAAAGAGAAGATGGTGTCTTAGGGATTGGTAGGTTAGATCTGTGCCATGTACAGATCCTTCTTTCTCTGAATGCAGTGTGACACTAATGGAGAGAGGTGCAAATAAAATAATAATTGGGGGCCCCTATATCGAATAGGGTCTGACAAAATGTAGTACTCAACTTTAAGGGTTTAAATAATTTCAGCTTTTCTCATAATGCTTTGCCTGCTGCAGATCTATTATTTGACCACCCTTGCACGGTTGTATTTGTGTGCAGTGCTTGTGTGTGAATGTAGGTGTGTTTTTGTATAGTGTGTGAGTATGAATGTTTTTGTATTTTTGTGTAATGCGTATCTTTAAATGCAGGGGCATGCTTGTATGTAGTGTTGGTGTATGCATACAAGGCAATTTTTGTTTACAGGGTTGGCATTTGAACACAGTGGTATGTTTGTGTGTAGTGTTGGTGTTTGAATGCAGGGGTGTGTTTGTGTGCGATTTTGTGTTTGCATTCTAGTACATGTCTACATATACACATAAATGCTACAAACATATAGATGCAAATTGCCAAACACTGACACTCAAAGATACACATACATACACTGCCACACACAGTTACAAACAGATACACTCTAGGACAGTGATGGCGAACCTTTTTGAGCCCGAGTGCCCAAACCGCAATACATGCCAACTTTTTTCCCCTCAAAGTGCCAACATGGCAATTAAACCTGAATACTGAGGTTTACGTTTAGAAAAAACTACTCGTACAGTTAACAACTTTTGTTTTAAAAGAAGAACACAACAGAGAGTTAAATTATACAAATTTTAGATAATGATATAAATTAAGCTTATATTTATTAGTATCTCCAACAAATGCAATACATACACACAGACTGCTGAACACATTCACACACCAACTGCTTAATACATACACACACGCTGTGTGTGGGGGGGAAAAGGGTGCTGTGTGTGTGGGGGAAAAGGGTGCTGTGTGTGTTTGGGGGAAAAGAGTGCTGTGTGTGTTTTGGGGAAAGGGTGCTGTGTGTGTGGGGGAAAGGGTGCTGTGTGTGTGTGGGGGGGGGTAGGGGTGCTGTGTGTGGTGGGGGGGGTAGGGGTGCTGTGTGTGGGGGGGTAGGGGTGCTGTGTGGGGGGGGGTAGGGAAGGTAGGGGTGCTGTGTGTAGGTGTGTGTGGGTGGTAGGGGTGCTGTGTGGGGGGGTAGGGGTGCTGTGTGTGTGGGGGGGTAGGGGTGCTGTGTGTGGGGGGTAGGGGTGCTGTGTGTGTGGGGGGGTAAGGGTGCTGTGTGTTGGGGGGGTAGGGGTGCTGTGTGTGGGGGGGTAGGGGTGCTGTGTGGGGGGTAGGGATGCTGTGTGTGGGGGGGTAGGGGTGCTGTGTGTGGGGGGGGGGGTAGGGGTGCTGTGTGTGGGGGGTAAGGGTGCTGTGTGTGCGGGGGGGTAAGGGTGCTGTGTGTGTGTGGGGGTAGGGGTGCTGTGTGTGTGGGGGGGGGGTAGGGGTGCTGTGTGGGGGGTAGGGGTGCTGTGTGTGTGGGGTGTAGGGGTGCTTTGTGTGGGGGGGGTAGGGGTGCTGTGTGTGTGGGGGGGTAGGGGTGCTGTGTGTGGGGGTAGGGGTGCTGTGTGTGGGGGGGTAGGGGTGCTGTGGGGGGGTGCTGTGTGTGTGGGGGATAGGGGTGCTGTGGGTAGGGGTGCTGTGGGTAGGGGGGTAGGGGTGCTGTGGATAGGGGTGCTGTGTGTAGGGGGGTAGGGGTGCAGTGGGTAGGGGGGTAGGGGTGCTGTGGATAGGGGTGCTGTGTGTAGAGGGGGTAGGGGTGCTGTGGATAGGGGTGCTGTGTGTACAGGGGGTAGGGGTGCTGTGGTTAGGGGGGGTAGGGGTGCTGTGGGTAGGGGTGCTGTGGGTAGGGGTGCTGTGGTTAGGGGGGTAGGAGTGCTGTGGGTAGGGGTTCTGTGGTTAGGGGTGCTGTGGGTAGGGGGGTAGGAGTGCTGTGGGTAGGGGTGCTGTGGGTAGGGGGGGTAGGGGTGCTGTGGGTAGTGGGGGTAGGGGTGTTGTGGGTAGGGGTGCTGGGGGTAGGGGTGCTGTGGGTAGTGGGGGTAGGGGTGCTGTGGGTAGGGGTGCTGTGGGTAGGGGGGGTAGGGGTGCTGTGGGTAGTGGGGGTAGGGGTGCTGTGGGTAGGGGGTAGGGGTGCTGTGGGTAGTGGGGGTAGGGGTGCTGTGGGTAGGGGTGCTGTGGGTAGGGGGTAGGGGTGCTGTGGGTAGTGGGGGTAGGGGTGCTGTGGGTAGGGGTGCTGTGGGTAGTGGGGTAGGGGTGCTGTGGGTAGGGGTGCTGTGGGTAGGGGGGTAGGGGTGCTGTGGGTAGTGGGGGTAGGGGTGCTGTGGGTAGTGGGGGTAGGGGTGCTGTGGGTAGTGGTGGTAGGTGTGCTGTGGGTAGGGGTGCTGTGGGTAGGGGGGTAGGGGTGCTGTGGGTAGTGGGGGTAGGGGTGCTGTGGGTAGTGGGGGTAGGGGTGCTGTGGGTAGGGGGGTAGGGGTGCTGTGGGTAGGGGTGTTGTGGGTAGGGGAGATGAGTAGCAGATGCACTATTTTTTTTTTGAACATATTAAAAAAAATCAGTATCCCCCCCTTCCCTTCTTATTACCTTTGGTGAAGGGGAGGAGGGGAACACAGCCATCCCTGGTGGTCCGGTGGTGGTATGCAGGACAGGAGGACAGGTCCTGCAGCTCTCCTGTCCTCCCGCGTGATGCTGTGTGGAGCGTTGCGATGGTAACGCGCGGCAACACTCCACACAGCTCGCGGGAGGACGGGAGAGCTGCTTCCTCGATCCCTCCCCCCTGCTTCCGGTCCTCCCGACACGGAAGCAGAGTAGGCACCTGCCGTTTTGGGCAGGCAGGTGCCTACTCTGCAGTGATTGCAAACTTATGGCCGCGTGCCCACAGAGAGGGCCCGGCGTGCCACCTGTGGCACGCGTGCCATAGGTTCGCCATCACTGCTCTAGGAGATACACACACATGCACACTGACACACAAATTCATACACATGAACAGGTACACGGACACACATGTGTGTATATATATATATATATATGTATACTGACACACATGCACAGATACACACATATAGACCACAAACACTACACACACACACAACACACACAGACATAGATACACTCACACTCTATCCAAGTCCACCTCTCCCTCCTTCTGTGTGCACTTCAGATGTCCTCCCCTGGGCCCCGGTAAGCCTCCCTGCAGCCTTACCTTCTTCTATTTTTGACGTCACTGACGAAACTTGCGGGTTTCATGTTGAAGACTAAACTTGTGTTGTGTTATGTAGGTTTTATCTTTCCCTTTATCTTTTAAGACTGCAAATAATGCATTGACATCTCATTGTGATAATTTTTTCCAGGCTTGGGCTATTGCGAGCCGCAGTTATGATCCCACTAAGGATACGCCTAATCCAGCTGTGTGGAAGAGAAATGTTAGATCAGCGCTTAACCGCAAAGCAGACATTCGTGTGATCGCCGATAATAGTACAAGTTCAACCGAACCCCACAAAATCTATGAGATATTAAGTGGGCACAAAGCTGAGGGTAAGTACTTTTTGATTAAGACATTTTTTCTGAACTTATCTTGATATACAGCTCCTATGTAAACTGTGAAGATCTGCATAATATGTTGGCGCTAATAATAGTATTAATATTAATAAATTGGTGTTCAATTGCGTTAGTAATTCTGATTGGGTGAGCATCAAACCAAGCCTTTATAATAGTTCCTTGTTATTTCGGAGTGACATTATGTCAGAGCAGTTGCCCGATTACACTAACCCGGATGTCCCTCGCTGCGTCTCTGTCCACGGCTGTTGCGGTTCCTCCTCAGCATGCGCCGAAGACTCTGGCATGCTCTGCAGCAGGGACATGCAGCACATGGATGTGGTGTGCGTCTCTCCCCATTACGCCATGGCCTGCAGGAAGCTCCATCGAAACCCACGTGTGAACAGGCAGAACACCTCATACCTATTGGTACCTTGCCAGATCCCTATTTGGTACCTTGCATCTGGCTTACTACTGCCTCCTGGGTACCACCTGTCAAAAACCTCAACAACAGTTTATCTGGGTGTAGAATTGGTTTTAGGGTTACATTTAGGAACCTCAGCAATACTTAAAAATAAAAAAATATATAAAGAATTCCACACTGCACTGCAATCTCAGTAAATGGTAACCTGTCAACTTGTCAGATGAGAGTTTAAAAACCTAATTTTGACGTGTGCTGAGGACAACGTTGTCTATGTATATTTTACACTGGTTACACATATGCAGTTTTTGAAGGGTTGAGGCAAAAAACTTGAAAAAGAACGAACAAAAATAAAATTGCTGTCTCTTCAGTAAACCCCCTTAAATAACAGTTATACACCACAAGATCTCACTCAATTACTGTCAGCAGAGATGTATAGATTGACAAATGCTAACGCAGGGCACTCCATGCAATCAGAAAGAATTGTGGGGGCCAGACAAGATCATTGGTCTGTACGGGGTTAATGGTGCTCCCAATTTCAATGAGTGTTAACTTACTTTAATTCCTTTTAACTGAAAATTTTCCTTTCTCAAATCATACCAGTGAAATGCCATTTAAAAGACTCTCTAAAAGGTGAGACTTGCTCAATATGTTTTTGATGTAAAATTTGCACCTTGTAATTATTGATCGTATTGTGAAGTTTTAGATATAAGAATTTTGCAATGCCAGGAGGCTGTTTGTAGGACTGTAATTTCCTTATATGGAATCTGATGAATATTTTTCTTTGCTTAGGAGAGTGATCTCCCGACTTTTTTCTTCTTTTTTTAATTTTTTTTTTATCAGTCTGAATCTTTTTTTCTACACCCAAAATGTTCACTATAATCATGACTCATTACAGGGGCTCTATAGCAGTGTTCCCCAACCCAGTCCTTATGGACCACCAACATTCCAGGTTTTGTCAGTATCTCCATTGGAATAGAACAGGAAAATACATAAAACCTGGACCGTTGGTGGTCCACGAGGACTGGGTAGGGTAACACTGTAGATAGACTATCCTCAACTGCACTTCATACTAATATTTTAATATATTTTTTGCTAGATTTGTAAATATTCTCTATAATTTCCAAAGTTTTTTTTTTTTTTCTTGCTTTTTTCTGATTTCCAAAGTTTAACCAAGTTTGGTTCATGGGAGCCTTAGAAGGACGAGCGAGGATACGGAATGTAATAACAGAACAACAAAGTGGTTGGTTATTATGTAGAGAATCACAACATTCTATAGAACACTATCACTGACTGAAAGATGGGAAGCAAAGTCTGCAGGAAGATTAAATATATACATAAATAAATGCTGTATCCATAAAACAACATTTTATTATGATAAATGGTGTGTTTTATTTTTCTCCTTACAGGTGCTGAAGAACACCATTTAAATGACAGTGTAAGTCCATGTTCCGATCAAACTGGCTTTTCTAGCCCTCAGAGCGCAGTTGGCTCCGTGGTACGTCTTTCTACAGATTATTTTTTATTTGTTTAACCTCGTACCTGTTTAGCAAAAGTACAAATGCCTGATAGTCAATGAGGAGCTTCGTGTTTACGATTTTAGTCAAATGTTTTCTACCCACAGGATTTTCATTATGTCGGTTTGTTCTTGTGTTTGTCTTTCCCTCTGACGATGCTTATCTTCAACAAACCCACAATATCTAGACTTTTTTTTCCCATTCTGTCAGACACTCCATGCACTTACACATAGCTTATCTTAGCTCATATTTCCTCATATAATTAAACTTGCAGCATGTTTTTTTTTTTTTAAACATGTAGGACTTTTATTTACTTTCTGTTCCTTTTTGAAACACGATTCTGCTGGTAGATTGCTGTCAGAGTGGAGGCCTCAATCGTTTTTTCAACACTTAATGCGACACTAAAGTCACCACAACACCTTTAGCTTAATGATGCAGTTTTGGTGTATAGATCAAACCCCTGCAGACTTACTGCTTAATTTCCTGCCATTTAGGTGTTAATCACTTTGTTTGTGCAGCCTATTCACACCTCCTTGCATGTGACTAGTACAGCCTTCCTAAACACTTCCTGTAAAGTGAGATCTAATGTTTGCACTTCCCTTATTGCACAGACGGTTTAATTTAGAATGTCGTATTTCCTGCTCTGCTAATAGCCTGCTATACCCCGCAGGAGCCTTGTGTGTGTGATTAAAGTTCAATTTATAGAGCAGGAGTTAACATCTGATTGAAAATGAAATATTCTCTTATTTCATGCAGGCTGTGTCAGTCGGAGCCAGGGGAGGTGTGGATATGGTTGCCTGGTCAGAAACAACTGTGATTTAAAATGGCAAAGAAATAGAGAAAATGAGAGACATAATCTATATACAAAAACGTCTTCATTAAGCTAAAGTTGTTTTGATAACTATAGTGTCCAATTCCTTCAGCTGTTGAACCCGACACTATGCAACTATTAATATTTCAGTCTTTTAGTGGATATCCACAAAGTTTTCTAACATTAAAAAATACTTGGACTTTTGCTGGCTATCCAACTTATCTTGAATAATGAATGCAAAATAATAATTTGTGTCTGATCAGTGCTGAGTCTTATGAGTTACCCCTTATGGGGCTACTTAACGTGAAAGTAGAGCAAAGCATCATGGTCCAAGTACCTTGTAATCCGTACTATAAATGTCTATTATAAGCAGCATGCCATGGGTGCTATAAATGAGGCTGATTCAATAAGATACGTTGGCCTTGATTTAATTTGTTGGAATAAGAATTAGAAATTATTCCAATTTGTAAGAAAAAAAACTTTTTCAATTGATTTATCTACACAAATTCCCATATATAATGGCAACGTCTGTAGATAAATCATTCGAAAATAAGATTTTTCCAACAGTTTTGAATCATTTCTGATTCAAATAAATTAAATTGAGGCCTTGGTAATTAATACATTCAGTGTTGTTTTTAACATCACTGACTAATTGGGCCTTCGATTTGAATGGGCTTTTATAAATCGGTATCTTTGTATCAAGTTTGATTTGGTGTTTTTTTTTTTTCTTTTCTTTTCTTTTTGTTTCCCAGAACAGGACTCTATCTGAGCATGTAATGCAAATGCAAATATCCTGCAGTGAAGGAGGTAAAAAACACATTTTCCTTTTTAGCAGAGGTTACTTACGAACATGAAATATTGACAATGTCGACATATTTTCAATTGGGCTGTTGTCAGTTCAATTAAACGTTTGATCAATTAATCAATTTAACGTTTGATTAGGAAAGTAAAGCTTATACGTCATCTAGCCACCAACCGTTTCAGATAGACAAGGTGCATTTCAGGTGGAGATTGAGTTTAATCTATACAATGCTCTTACCACGAACATATGGATTGAGCAATTTGTGGCTGGACTGTTGTTTGGTCTGAGCAGAGGCGGCTCTCTAATTAGGCGGTTTAGGCGGCCGCCTAAGGCCTCGCGGCCGCCTAAACCGCCTGTGGGCAGAGTGTGTCAGGTCCTCGGACCTGACACCAGGAGGGGGCCCGGCGGCTTGCCCGGTATGCCGCCGGGTGCGAGGCCCCTCCTGGCTGCCCGGCCACCATCGCAGACACTGGTCTGCAGCTCCGCAGTGAGCAGAGCTGCAGACCATGTGTCTCGCGAGAACCGGCCAATCAGAGCGTTGCCGCGGGTTACCACGGCAACGCTCTGATTCACTCGCGAGATTACATGGTCTGCAGCTCAGCGGAGCTGCAGACCGGAAGCAGTGGCCACCGGACCACCAGGGAGCCCACTGGACCACCAGGGAAATTAAGGTAGGTTCAGCCTCACCCTGCCCCCAGCCTCACTACCCCCACACCACCCTCAGCCTCAGCCCCACTACCCCCCACACAACCCTCAGCCTCACCCCCCCACCTCCCTCAGCCTCACTACCCCCCACACCCCCCTCAGCCTCACCCCCCACCACCCTCAGCCCCACTACCCCCACACCACCCTCAGCCCCACTACCCCCACACCACCCTCAGCCTCACTACCCCCCACAGCCTCACTACGCCCCCCACTACCCTCAGCCTCAATACCCCTCACACCACCCTCAGCCTCACTACCCCCACACCACCCTCAGCCTCACTACCCCAACCACCCTCAGCCTCACTACCCCAACCACCCTCAGCCTCACCCCCACTACCCTCAGCCTCACTACCCCCCACCACCCTCAGCCTCACCCCCCACCTCCCTCAGCCTCACTACCCCCCACACCCCCCTCAGCCTCACCCCCCACCACCCTCAGCCCCACTACCCCCCACACCACCCTCAGCCTCACCCCCACCACCCTCAGCCCCACTACCCCCACACCACCCTCAGCCTCACCCCCACCTCCCTCAGCCTCACTACCCCCCACAGCCTCACTACGCCCCCCACAACACCCTCAGCCTCACTACCCCCCACAACACCCTCAGCCTCACTACCCCCCACAACACCCTCAGCCTCACTACCCCCACACCACCCTCAGCATCACCACCCCCCACACCACCCTCAGCATCACCACCCCCCACACCACCCTCAGCATCACCACCCCCCACACCACCCTCAGCATCACCACCCCCCACACCACCCTCAGCATCACCACCCCCCACACCACCCTCAGCATCACCACCCTCAGCCTCACCATCCCCCAACCACCCTCACCACCCTCAGTCTCAATACCCCCACCACCCTCAGCCTCACTACCCCCCACCACCCTCAGCCTCACTACCCCCCCACCACCCTCAGCCCCACTACCCCCCCACCACCCTCAGCCCCACTACCCCCCCCACCACCCTCAGCCCCACACCACCCTCAGCATCACCACCCCCAATCACCCTCAGCATCACCACCCCCAATCACCCTCAGCCTCACTACCCCCACACCACCCTCAGCATCACCACCCCCCACCACCCTCAGCCTCACCACCCCCCACCCTTAGCCTCACCCCACCACCACCCTCAACATCACCCTCAACATCACCTCTGCCTCACCACCACCCTCAGCCTCACCGCCCCCCCACCCTCAACATCACCCCCACCCCCTCAGCCTCACCACCCCCCTCAGCCTCACCACCCCACCACCCTCAGCATCACCCCCACCACTCTCAGCACCACCCCCAGCATCACCCCCACCACCCTCAGCATCACCCCCACCACCCTCAGCATCACCCTCACCACCCTCAGCCTCACCACCCTCCTCAGCCTCACCCCCACCACCCTCATCCTCACCACCACCCCCACCCCACCACCCTCAGCCTCACCACCACCCCCAGCATCACCCTCAACATCACCCCCCCACCACCCTCAACATCACCCCCACCACCCTCAACATCACCCCCACCACCCTCAACATCACCCCCACCACCCTCAGCCTCACCACCCTCAGCCTCACCACCACCCCACCACCCTCAGCCTCACCACCCTCATCCTCACCCCCACCACCCTCAGCCTCACCACCCCACCACCCTCAGCCTCACCACCCCACCACCCTCAGCCTCACCACCCCACCACCCTCAGCCTCACCACCCCACCACCCTCTGCCTCACCATCCCCCACCACCCTCAGCCTCACCACCCCCACCACCCTCAGCATCTACCCCCCTCAGCATCTACCCCCCTCAGCATCTACCCCCCTCAGCATCTACCCCCCTCAGCATCTACCCCCCTCAGCATCTACCCCCCTCAGCATCTACCCCCCTCAGCATCTACCCCCCTCAGCATCTACCCCCTCAGCATCTACCCCCTCAGCATCTACCCCCCTCAGCATCTACCCCCCTCAGCATCTACCCCCCTCAGCATCTACCCCCCCTCACCATCTACCCCCCCTCACCATCTACCCCCCCTCACCATCTACCCCCCCTCACCATCTACCCCCCCTCACCATCTACCCCCCCTCACCATCTACCCCCCCTCACCATCTACCCCCCTCACCATCTACCCCCCTCACCATCTACCCCCCCTCACCATCTACCCCCCCTCACCATCTACCCCCCCTCACCATCTACCCCCCTCACCATCTACCCCCCTCACCATCTACCCCCCTCACCATCTACCCCCCTCACCATCTACCCCCCCTCACCATCTACCCCCCCTCACCATCTACCCCCCCTCACCATCTACCCCCCCTCACCATCTACCCCCCCTCACCATCAACTCCCCCTCCTTCTCACATTACCCCCCCTTCTCACATTACCATCACCCCTCTCACATCACCCCCCACACCATCACCTCCCTGTCACCCTCACCCGCCTCTCCTTCTCACCATCACCCCCCCATACACACAACACACTTCAAGCAGCTACCCCATACACATAGGGTCTCAGACAAAAACATACATTCACACACAAGGATACTCTGTCAGACACTCTCAGGCACATACACTGACACTTTTTTGTTAGTGGGGCCTCATGTTTGAGTTTCGCCTAAGGCCTCATAAAGTCTAGAGCCGCCTCTGGGTCTGAGGGTACTGGTTTGAAAAGCAGTGTACTGATAGATTTTAGTTTTGGGGTTTTTATGTTGTTTTGCATTTTCTTATCTCTTTTCAGATTTATACCGCAGTGCTGAAGAACTAGAGAACGCTATTTTAAACAAAGGTCTGGATTATACCCCACCAGCCCAGGAGAACTGGTACTCTGGAATTTCATCTCCAGAATTATACACAGGTGTAACTAGTCCTGTCTACCACAATCTGTCTCCTTATACGATCACAGAACCACAGACTGGCAAGTAGAGTACTACAACCTTTTACTTAACAACCTACAACCTTTTTTTTTTTTTTAAATTGCTGGATAATGTATCTCTAGATTCAGAATATTAGTGGTCAGCTGTGTTTTTAAAAAGTAAATGAACTTAGCTAAACTACATACCAGGCACCTAACGCATGCACAGAAATCGGTGTCTACAGTTACAAAATAGTACTGATTAATATGAGACTAAGTAAATACTAACGTATACACAGCTATATGTATTCACCCAACTTTGCAATAAAATCCCTAAATACGCTTTGGTGCAGATAAGTGCCACCAGAAGGTACATAATTAGTTGAATGTAGTCTAATTGCATGGAATTAAAGTGCCACAGAGTCTTCAAATAGATACACCTGTTTTTGGAAGGCCTGAAGGTTATTAGTGAGCAAATCTATATGAACAGCATTACGAAAACCAAGAAGTCACACTAGTGACTACAGGAAAGCCTGTGCCTTGTCCCCACTATCTGGATTCATGAAAACCATAAATAAAACTACTCACCTATGTCGTAGAGATTTTCCCAGTACTTATTTACTATACCTCTCAGTGTCTTCTGTTCTCTCTTGAACACAGTGACAGGGGATTTTGTCATGTAGAAATCAATGTAGTGATGTGTAATTTAACAGACAATCCAATGGCTGGCACAGGGTTTCGAGTTTCCAAATGTAAATGCGTTACGTATAAATCACTGCATTTCACAAAAGTGTATCTGGTTCATGCACAGAGTTAAAGATGGCATTTTCACAGACTGGGTGTAGAGCGAGGGTCCGTAGCAGCCTTAATAAGTTAGAATTTCTATTGTGTTCTAATATTTTACAGATACGCGTGTTCAAGAAATACAAGAACCGCAACAGCAAACTCCACAACAAAGCAATTTGTCTCTCTTGTTTCCCAACAAAACATTTGGTAAGAAGTCCAACTTACTTGTTTTCAAAATGGAAATAATCAGTGAAAGTGAATTTACATTGATTTTATGAACGCCTATCAAAGCGCCTGCAATGCATTAAAGCTTAATTGCTCGTTTTCACTTTCTATCCTTTTTACTGAAGCTTCAGAGAGATGTGCTCTTTGCAATTATGTAACAAAGAGTTTAGCTGAATATTTTTACAACGTTTGATTGACTTGCGCACAGCAACTTGCGGTTCAGCCGAATCTATTCGTTTTAAATTTTTTTATATTCGGGTGGTCCATGTATGTACGTAGTGGGCACTGGATGAAATACATATTACCATAACCTACCCAAAAAAAAAAAACACCAATAACAACAGACAACCAATGTTGAATGAAACAGGTCACAGCATTTATTAAAACATATAAATACTGCATAACATACCCATCTTTACTTATCAATTTATAAATAAAGCAAACCGTTCAATAAATTAAAGCATAAACAACACATAGCGTTTACAGTATATAACCGAATTAAACTTTAATTAAAATGTCCTTGCCAATCTAACTGACCAACAGCATATGATCACAACCCCAAAGGCTCTCACCTCCCCCCTTGCCGTACCAAAATTCCCTTTAACCTTTTTTTTTTTTTTTTTTTAATTATGATTGTTATTTTCATATTTTTATATAATACACATATACAAAAAGACATACAAAGATTATAATAAGATCATTATTCTACGTGATTAAACTGTCAATCTAAAGGAAAATAACCTTACAATAACAACATATATATAATCAATTCTAGACTTAGAAAAAATCAGTATCGGGTGCTCCAAAGGAGGGTGGGGGAAGGTGAGAGAAAGGAGGGAGATTAAGATGTACTTCCTTCTCTCCTCTTTTCTCCCCACTGCCCCAACTACAAGGTAAACCAATAAATATATAGCTAAATACAAAGTTGGTGAGGAAGTAGAGTCAGATATTATAGCATAATTCTAAGAGATGTTTAGATTGAAATAGTGCCCAGGGGTACCATATTTTTTCATACATTTTCAAATTATCTATTTTCTTAAAAACATATTTTTCCATTATTAATTGATAATTAATCTGTGTGTTTATTTCCCCCATCTTGGTACTGAATCCATTCTCCAGTCTCGTGCTAAATAAAGTTGTATTTATTCTAGCGACCAGTTTGTTATTATCATCTATATATATATATATTAAGTTATATTGAATTTGATCTTAATTAACATGTTTTGATCTAAAAAAAAAAAAAAATAACCAATCTTACCAATTCACCTGCTGGTAAGTTACATTTGTTGTGTAGCTTACTAAATGGGGACATTTTCCCAGGTTCCAAAAGATCTCCCATATATAAAATTCCTGATTCTTTCCACCTATCCACTTTTTTATCTTCAATATGTATTTGAGAGGCTTTATATTGGAGTCAGATATGTAAAAGAAATGTTATTTTTGGAAACTTTTCGTTTTAGTTTGCTTATAGACTTGTCGGTAACAATTTTATTAACATTTATTTTTTTAAATTCCTGTGGCTCTATCCAATTTTTTGTTGATAAATCTAGATTTCTATAGCTAATGATTCAGCCATATCCCTACCAGCCGGCTTGTAGCTCAGTGGGGCTTGTCCATAATGCTCACTACCAGCCGGCTTGTAGCTCAGTGGGGCTTGTCCATAATGCTCACTACCAGCCGGCTTGTAGCTCAGTGGGGCTTGTCCATAATGCTCACTACCAGCCGGCTTGTAGCTCAGTGGGGCTTGTCCATAATGCTCACCACCAGCCGGCTTGTAGCTCAGTGGGGCTTGTCCATAATGCTCACCACCAGCCGGCTTGTAGCTCAGTGGGGCTTGTCCATAATGCTCACCACCAGCCGGCTTATAGATCAGTGGGGCACGTCCAAATTGGCAACAATACAGTTTACCATAAAAGGCAGGGGCGGATGCGACCTGGCCATTATCCATGCCATCACTCTAATTGTAAACCATCTCCCAACCTGCCTGGCAAGAACATGCCCCGGCCTGCCGTGACAAAAAACAAACCAGGACCCAGAAAAAGAAGGGAGGGTGGGAGGGTAGCTGTTGCTGGTTCGGATCCTAAGTGGCACCGAGGTAAGCTACTAGCCACCACCCACTCATACCATACAAACACACCCACACAAACAAACCAATCAATCACAGATCATCCATCCCTACACACATACATGTGCCCTTGTTCGCTAAGCTGCGCTCTCTCTCTTGGGCTTATATCGTCCATGTGACATTTCATGTGACATTTCAGTCCAGAAGGAATTTGTCCATGCAAACTGTCAGGAAAAACTATTCAGACGAACCAAAAGGCATAAAAATGGGTCAATCGGTGTACTACAAAATGTATTACAAAAATATAATATGATATTATATATATAGATATATTAAGAGTACACTGATTGGAGCATTTTTCTGCCGTTTGGTTTACAGATCAAGTGAGAAGTAACCAATAGAGGAGAAATCAGGAGGGGCAGTAAAAACAAATATACATTTATATCTTATGAATTTATTAAATATATAAATATATATTGATTTATTTTTTTACTGATCCTTTATTTTTTCCCTCTATTGGTTACTTTTCACTTGATCTGTGAACAAAATCAGCATTTAGAGACTGTCCCCTTGCCATCAATCATCTTTTTTATTTTGGCACCCCAGATGGAACTCCAAATTACAAAACAAGGAGCCGGCCACCTCAGGGCCCCCCGAGGCTGGCCCTGCTGTCACCCCACGGTCGGTCCTGCGGGCACGCGAGGGAGCACTCTCTCCTGAGTGCTTCCTCTTCAGCTCCCTCGCACGCCGCATACTGATACCGGAGCCGGAAGATGACGTCATCTTCCGGTGCCGGCATCCCTATGCGGCGCGCGAGGGAGCTGAAGAGGAAGCACTCGGGGAGATTGCTCCCTCGAGCGCCAGCCTGCCTGCCCGCCCAGTGACCGGCCGTCCAGGAGCCCAGCAGCACCACTGGACCCCAGGGATTCCCCTCAGCACTCCAAAAGGTAAGGAGGCTGGGGGGATTACATTTATAAAAAAACATGTGTTAGTGTGAGTGTTAGTGTGTGTTAGTGTTAGTGTGTGTGTGTTAGTGTGTGTGTGTTAGTGTGACTGTGTGTTAGTGTGTGTGTTAGTGTGAGTGTTAGTGTGTGTTAGTGGTAGTGTGTGTTTGTGAGTGTTAGTGTGAGTGAGTGTGAGTGTTAGTGTGAATGTTAGTGTGTGTTGGTGTGTGTGTGTTGGTGTGTGTGTCTGCTAATGAGTGTCAGTGAGTGTGTCTGTTGAGTGTTTGTCTGCTAGTGAGTGTCAGTGAGTGTGTTACTGTGTGTGTCTGTTACTGAGTGTGTTTGTGTGTCTGTTAGTGAGTGTGTGTTTGTCAGTGAGAGTGTATGTTTTGTAAGTGAGTGTGTATGTATGTCTGTCGCTGAGTGTGTCTCTGTCAGTAAATGTGTGTGTCTGTTAGCTAGTGTGTATGCGTCTGTTCGTGAGAGTGTGTGTGTGTCTTCAGCACTTACCTTTCTCCAGCGCCGGACTCCCATGGCGCTGGGGATCCCTCCACCTCTCAGCTCCAAATGCGCATGCGCGGCATTCAAACCGCCCATAGGAAAGCATTACTTCACTGTTTTAGAATCGCGGAAGCGCCTCTAGCGGCTGTCAGTGAGACAGCCACTAGAGGCTGGATTAACCCTCAGTGAAACATAGCAGTTTCTATGAAACTGCTATGTTTACATCTGAAGGGTTAAAACTAGAGGGACCTGACACCCAGACCACTTCATTGAGCTGATGTGATCTGGGTGTCTGTAGTGGTCCTTTAAGTGTGTGTGCATCTGCATGCACTGGCGTACATACCGCGGTCGCAGGGGTTGCAGGGCCATGTGTTGCGGCCCCGGCCCGCGCAGAGTAAACGGATCAATTTTCGCACCGGGGCCCCATGGGTCATGTGTACGCCACTGGCTGCAGAATTATGGGATTCGGACGACCTGCTGTTTAATTTAGAAAAACTGCGCCTCAGAGGGGATATGGTAGCATTATTCAAATACATTGTCTGAAAATCTATTCATAAACAGGGCTTTACATAAGACATGAAGTCACGTATTTAGACTGGAAGAAAGGAGATTTTGTCTAAGGCAAAGGAGAGGTATTTACAGTAAAAACCATAAGAATGTGGGATTCTCTACCTAAAGAGGTGGTTTTATAAGAGTCTGTTCAGTTATTAAAAACCAGCAACTGGTTTAATGCTTTCAAAGATAATTCAGGGATATCATTTTTAACTTGTGGGGTAATAGATTTTTGATCCAAGGATATATGTGACTGCCATTCTGGGGTCAAGATTAAATATTTTCCTGGCTTTCTGCAAAATTGGAAAACGCTTCAAAGTGGGGGTTTTGCCTTCATTTGGATCAACAGCAAAAATAGATGTAAGAAAGGTTAGAAAGAAATTGTTGGACACATGTCTCTTTACAGCCTATGTAACGATGAATGCTACCAAATGAACCTAATTTTGGGGATTCAGGATCTCAAAATATAATATTTTAGCTGTTAATATGATGATTTTTTTCCCACAGAAACGCAATTTGATGTGAAAATCTACTACCGGGGAATTCTAATTAAGAACACCATTGTGAAAAACCCTCATGGATTCTGTATCACATCAAGGCAAACACCAAATCTAGCAAACTACCTGGAAGATGTTACTTTGCCAATACCATCTCAAGTTAGTGATCAGGCTGTTGCAAGTAAAATAAATGAACTACTAGCAAACCTGGAACACGGAACACGGATAGAGGTGCGAGATGGCTCAATATGTGGCAGAAGACATGGAAAGTGCAGGAGCTATTGGAGTATGAGTAAAACTCCAACCACATGGGAACCCAATCAAATCGACAAAAATGACTACAGTGTCCTATACACCATGCAGCAGTTTGTTACAGGTACACAATCTACAATTCACCTATTCTGGCAGCTGTCAAGGTGTTACTGAATTAATTATTTACATTGCCATATGTCAATGGATGAAGTATTACATTTCACATTCACGGGTGAGAATTGCCGGGAGTTCAAGATGAATTTCAAATAGTAGACCAAAAATAGCCAAACTGAAAACAGAATGGATTTGGATAATTGTTTTTTCTAAATTGGTTATATTTGTCTAACTTCTGAATTTTACTTTGAATTTTCTTTGAATTCCCTACAATTCTCAGCTTAGTGAATATCTCTGTAGGTGAATTCACAGTTAATTTCAAATTTAAGGCCAAAATAGCCAAAATGGGTCCATAGCAGAATTCCCGAATTTTTGCATTTCAGCTATTTTGATCTTAAATTTGAATTCCCAGTATTTCTTCCTTTAGTGAATAACCCTGTTAGTGTTCTACATACAGGGTCCACTGTCATGTGTGTACCGTCCTTTATCCAGTAGATATGCTCAATTCTGAAGCCATGGTTCTCCTTACTCCTTTTTTCTTCTCTGGTGAAAAAGTGCTCAGATCTGCTCTTGCAACTGTTGTAGGAGAGGTGTAGATGTTGAATAGTTGTTTTTACATGTGTGCATCTGTCTGACAACATGCATTGTTGCTGACACCTGGCTGAGATGTTTGCTAAATACTTCTATGAGTGTCATGGATGTAAGCGATATGGTAGCATTAAACAGTGCAACTTTTGCCACGTATGTACCGTGTTGTGAAATAAATATTTACTCCTTTCCGTATTTCCTATGTTTTTTCAGTAATCATATTGGATGGTTTCAGATCTACATACAAAATTAAAGGGACACTATAGTCACCAAAACAACTTTAGCTTAATGAAGCAGTTTTGCTGTATAGATCATGCCCCTGCAGTCTCACTGCTCAATTCTCTGCCATTTAGGAGTTAAATCGATTTGTTTATGCAGACCTAGTCACACCCACCTGCATGTGACTTACACAACCTTCTTAAACACTTCCTGTAATGTTTACACTTTTTAATTTAGAATTTCGTATCTCCTGCTCTGTTAATAGCTTGATGGACCCTGCAGAAACCTCCTGTGTGTAATTAAAGTTCAATTTAGAACATTTAAAGTAAGTTAACATCTGATTGAAAATGAAACCATTTTTTTTTGCAAACTGTGTGAGTCACATTCAGGGGAGGTGTGGCTAAGCTGCATAAACAGAAACAAAAGTTATCTAACTCCTAAATGGGAGAGTTAAACAGTGAGACATCAGAGCCATGATCGATACACTAAAACGGCTTCACTAAGCTAACGTTGTTTTGGTTCTTTGGATGTAGGGATGTGTCTAAGGTGTCCAAAATAAAACAAAACAAAAAAACACCTTAGACTCTA
The DNA here is from genome assembly GCF_036172605.1 of Pelobates fuscus. Lineage (NCBI taxonomy): Eukaryota > Metazoa > Chordata > Amphibia > Anura > Pelobatidae > Pelobates > Pelobates fuscus. The sequence continues at coordinate 29,395,515 of NC_086327.1, forward strand.
AGGTATTTTTGTTTCTTTTTCTAAACACCTTAGACACATCCTTAAACCCTGGACTATTAGGTGTGCCTTGAGGAGAGGACCAGTCAACCAAGAACTTTCTGGACCACAGAGGACCCAGTATGTCTAACATAACGGCAACACAACATTCACAACAACATACCAACGGTCAAACATGATGGTCGTAGAGGAAAGTTGTGGAGACACTTTGCTGCCTCAGGTTCTGAAAGACATGATACCATTCAAGAAACCTTGAATTCTGCTTCCTACCAGAAAATTCTAAACAAGAATGCCCAGTGATCAGTATATGATTGTAACGAGTATATACCCCTACACGCAGGATCCAGCCAAACAGAAGACAGCACAGAGGAGAGATACGTCTACCGGAGCTTAGAGTGGCCGGACTCGACGTAAAGGAGAAGTACAGAATCAGGAGCGATCCGAGGTCAAGGGCACAAAGAGACAGCGTAAACGAGAACTAGCCGGGGTCTGGTACACAGGAATCAGCAAGCCGGCAAACAGTACAGACAAGGATAAAGCGAAAACGAAGTCAGAATACAAAGCCAAGGTCAAGTACGGAGAAACACAACTGAATACAACAAGCACTAAAGGGAACTGTAGCAGAAACCACGATAGGGCAAGGAACTAAGGGAAAAGGGTAAGTATAAGTAGCCTTCAAACTAATGTGATTGGCTCCTGTCACTTCCACTCCCCCAACAGGTAAGTGTATGGGGTGATTGGCATGACAGGAGCCAATGGGAGCCTTTTTGCAATTTAGGCTCCCACTGTCTCTTTAAGGGCGCGCCCGAGATTCGCGGCGCGCTCTTAGCTGCAGGCGGGACACGTGACCGCTTCTCACGGTCACTGCCCGCCTTCCGGTTTGAGCAGTCGGATGAGCCGCGCGCGGCTCGTGCAGCCGCAGGACCGCGCGCGGCTTGAAGAGAGGACCGCGGCCGGCCCCCGGATAAGGTAAGTACCGCTACAGTACCCCCCCCTGAGGACACGCCCTCCGGGCGGGCAGGACCAGGCCTGGCAGGAAAACGCAAATGGAAAGAACGTACAAGGCGGGGAGCATGAACAGCATCCGCAGAAATCCAACTGCGCTCCTCAGGCCCATAACCCTTCCAATGTACCAAGTACTGAAGCCGACCCCTGAGGAAACGAGAGTCAATAACAGCAGACACTTCGAACTCCTCATGACCCTCCACAGAGACAGGAGGGGGAGGGGGAGTATGCCGGGTATAGCGGTTGCGTACGTAAGGCTTCAACAACGAGGTGTGAAAAACATTGGGTATACGCAGATTCTTAGGCAGACCCAAGGCATAAGAAACGGGATTAACCTTATGTATAATGCGATAAGGACCAATGAAGCGGGGAGCCAATTTCATAGAAGGCACCCGGAGGCGAATATTTCGTGTGGAAAGCAAAACCCTGTCCCCCACAACATAGGAAGGAGCCGCTCTGCGATGCTTGTCAGCCTGAGCCTTCTGGCGGGCAGCAGAGTCCACCAAAGAACGCTGAACCTGCTCCCAAGTATTACGCAAACCAGCCAAATGCTCATCCAGAACTGGCATGCCCTGTGAGGAGAATGCAGCCGGAAGAACAACGGGATGCTGGCCATAGACAACGTAAAAAGGGCTTTTGCCGGAAGAATCATGAGTGGCATTATTCCGAGCAAATTCAGCCCAAGGAAGCAGGTCAGACCAATTGTCCTGATGGTGAGACACAAAACAACGGAGGTACTGCTCCAGAGACTGGTTGGCACGTTCAGCAGCTCCATTAGACTGGGGATGGTAAGCGGAAGAAAATGAGAGGGAAATACCCATCTCCGAACAAAAGGCTTTCCAGAACCTGGAAATAAATTGGCTACCCCTATCGGATACAATAGATAAGTGAATACCATGTAATCGAAACACTTCTCTAGCGAAGATAAGAGCCAATTCCTTGGAAGTGGGCAACTTGCGAAGAGACACAAAGTGAGCCATTTTGGAAAACCGATCTACTATCATTAGGATGACTGTGTTACCATTCGAAGGGGGTAATTCAACAATAAAATCCATTGATAGATTAGACCAAGGTCTCTCGGGAACGGGTAACGGATGCAACAGCCCACAAGGAACTCTACGAGAGGTTTTCATACATGCACAAGTAGTACAAGCACTTATATAGTCAGTAACATCCTTGCGTAAGGTATCCCACCAGAAATACCGAGAAACGGCTGACACTGTTTTGGAAATACCAGGATGTCCAGCAGTCTTAGTATCGTGATACAGTGACAGAATATCCCGTCTCTCGGGAACGTCAACGAACAATTTATCATTAGGCCTCTCGCTAGGTGCCATGCTCTGTTTCGCTTGTATGGCTTGCAAGAGGGACGAGGAAATAGACAATATAGTAGTTGCTATTATCCTGTCTGGGGGAATGACAGGAGTGACATCAATCTCCTGTTTGTCAATAGTTTCGAATTGTCTGGACAGAGCGTCCGCTTTAGTGTTCCGGTCACCTGGCCTATAGGTTATTATATAATTAAAATGAGACAAGAACAGTGACCACCTAGCCTGCCTTGAAGACAATCTTTTAGCTTCGCTAAGGTAGGATAGGTTCTTATGATCTGTAAATATGAGAATAGGATCCTTAGTTCCTTCTAACAAATGTCTCCATTCTTTGAGTGCTAAAATTATAGCAAGGAGTTCGCGATTACCCACATCATAATTCCTTTCTGCTTTGGACATTTGTTTAGAAAAGAAGCCACAAGGATGCAATGGCTTGTCAGGAGACTCTCTTTGGGATAAGACAGCACCTACCCCTATATCGGAAGCATCAACCTCAAGTATATATGGCAATGAGGGGACAGGATGCTGTAAAATAGGGGCAGAGGCGAACGTAGTCTTAAGAAAGTCAAAAGCCTGAAGTGCCTCAGTAGACCAGACACGTGTATTGCCATCCTTTTTAGTCATACGAGTAATAGGCGCTACTATAGACGAAAAATCTTTGAGAAAACGTCTATAATAATTAGAGAAACCCAGAAAACGCTGGATGGCTTTCAGACCTTGCGGCAGAGGCCATTCTATGACCGCAGCGAGCTTCTGGGGATCCATCCGAAAACCCTCAGCGGAAATCAAATACCCTAAAAACTGGACCTCGGATTGGTCGAATAGACATTTTTCTAATTTGCAATAAAGACCATTAGCAAGAAGGGTCTTCAGAACTGCCGTAACATGTCTGTGATGAGTGTGAATGTCTGTAGAATATATTAAAATGTCATCCAAGTACACAATAACAAATGAGTGAATAAAGTCCCTTAAGACATCATTAATAAATTCTTGGAACACTGCTGGGGCATTGCAAAGCCCAAATGGCATGACGGTATACTCATAATGACCTGACCGAATGTTAAAGGCTGTCTTCCATTCGTGGTCCTTTTTTATACGTATCAAATTGTATGCTCCTCTAAGATCTAATTTGGTGAATACCGTAGCATGTTTGAGCCTGTCAAACAATTCTGTTATTAATGGTATAGGGTAAGCATTTTTGATGGTGATTTTATTAAGACCTCTATAATCAATGCAAGGTCTTAAATCACCTTCTTTCTTAGATACAAAGAAGAACCCCGCTCCAGCCGGAGAAGAGGATCTCCTAATAAATCCCTTTTCTAATGATTCTTTAATGTACTCCTCCATGACACGGTTTTCTTGACCCGATAGGGGGTACACCCTGCCCTTGGGAGGTATAGTACCAGGCAACAAATCAATAGCACAATCGTAGGGTCTGTGAGGCGGTAATTTGTCAGCCTCTCTTTTATCAAAGACAGTCTTTAAAGTTAAATACTGAGAGGGTATAGCCGTAGATAAAGGAGGAACAGTAGGAACGTTAATAGAATTCACAGGCGTGACTTCAATAGTACATGACTCATGGCAGGCTTCACTCCATGATTTTATCTGCCCTGTCTCCCAGTCAAAAATGGGATTGTGGGCACGTAACCATGGATACCCTAACACCAACTGTGAAGAGGGAGAGGTGATGACCTGGAACCGAATGGTTTCATAGTGTAGAACCCCTGTGTACATGTGTAGCGGTGCAGTCTCGTAAGTAACAACAGGAGATATCAATGGTCTACCATCTATGGCCTCAACGGCCAAGGGTATCTCCTTCTCCCTGATGGGAATATTGTTTTTCTTTACAAAACCAGAGTCTATAAAATTCTCAGCTGCCCCAGAGTCAACCAGGGCGTATATGTTTTCAACTATACAACTCTCTCCCATATGTAAAGAAACAGGGAGAAGCAGTCGGTTAGGAGGCAATGTAGGAGACTTAGAAATCACACCCAAGGCCAGTCCCCTATAAGGTCTTAGGTGCGAGAGTTTTCCGGGAGCAGAGGACACTCCTTTACCATATGTTCTCTCCTACCACAATATAGGCAGAGTCCCTCCCTTCTCCTATGTAATTTTTCATTATCAGAGAGTTTGGCAACCCCTAATTGCATTGGCTCCTCTTCAGATACTTTTACACTCTCCGGTGTATTAACTCTGGGGTGAATAGGCGTAACAAAACGTCTATTCCTGTTCTTGGTATAGAGCCTGTCCCGAATCCTATTATCTATATCGATGAGGTAGTCAATAAGGTCCTCTAAGGCAACAGGAAGTTCCTTAGCTGCTACCTCATCCAATATAGAGTCTGATAAGCCTTCCATGAAGGCAGTAGTTAACCCATTATTGGTCCAAACGACCTGTGAGGCAAGGGTACGAAACTGTATAGTGTAATCAGCCACAGACCTAGAACCCTGTTTAACCCTCATTAATGCTCTAGCGGCATTCTTAGACCTTTTCATAGTGTCAAAAGTTCTGTGAAAAGCTGTTAGGAAACTGTGAAAGTTATGCACCATAGGTCCATTAGCTTCCCAAATAGGGTTTGCCCATTCAAGTGCTTTGTCGGTAAGTTGGTGCATAAAGAACCCAACTTTGGACCTCTCTGTGGGAAATGAACGTGGATACATTTCAAAATGAAACTCTATTTGGTTAATGAACCCTCTGCATGTCTTAGAATCCCCTCCATACCTAGGAGGAGGCGTTAAATGTGCTGTAGCATTAGGCATAGTCGATACTTCAGGAAGCAGGGTTGTAGGAGGGTTAGGTGCGGTTGCTGGAATGGTTCTAGCTAAGAGCGTCTGGAGAGCCTGAGCTATTTGATCCATACGGTGATCCTGCTCTACAAATCTAGCCTCATGGGTCTGTTGAGCTAAATCTGCGGGGTCCATGACCCTATCGTAATGTAACGAGTATATACCCCTACACGCAGGATCCAGCCAAACAGAAGACAGCACAGAGGAGAGATACGTCTACCGGACCTTAGAGTGGCCGGACTCGACGTAAAGGAGAAGTACAGAATCAGGAGCGATCCGAGGTCAAGGGCACAAAGAGACAGCGTAAACGAGAACTAGCCGGGGTCTGGTACACAGGAATCAGCAAGCTGGCAAACAGTACAGACAAGGATAAAGCGAAAACGAAGTCAGAATACAAAGCCAAGGTCAAGTACGGAGAAACACAACTGAATACAACAAGCACTAAAGGGAACTGTAGCAGAAACCACGATAGGGCAAGGAACTAAGGGAAAAGGGTAAGTATAAGTAGCCTTCAAACTAATGTGATTGGCTCCTGTCACTTCCACTCCCCCAACAGGTAAGTGTATGGGGTGATTGGCATGACAGGAGCCAATGGGAGCCTTTTTGCAATTTAGGCTCCCACTGTCTCTTTAAGGGCGCGCCCGAGATTCGCGGCGCGCTCTTAGCTGCAGGCGGGACACGTGACCGCTTCTCGCGGTCACTGCCCGCCTTTCTGTTTGAGCAGTCGGATGAGCCGCGCGCGGCTCGTGCAGCCGCAGGACCGCGCGCGGCTTGAAGAGAGGACCGCGGCCGGCCCCCGGATAAGGTAAGTACCTCTACAATGATATAAAGATTAAACATAACTGTATTATGCAGGACGACTGATTCCAAACACAAAATTACAAAAGAGTAGAGTAAATTGATTTGAGGATGGCTCACAAGAAGCATTTATTAAGGTCAAGGGGTTCAGTTAGTTTTTCACACAAGACCAGTTGGTTTTAGATAACTTGTTTCATTTAAATAGAAATATCATTTAAATCGGATTTTTCCTTATATTACATTTTATTTTATAAACCATTAAGTTTGACATATTTGCCAAAATAGAGGAAATCAAGAAGGGGTATCATGGTATCTTTTATATCTATGGCACTTCTAAGATGTGAAATACGCTTCCAGGCTTCTTGGGCACACTGGATGTTCACAAACAAATCAATCTCTCTGACGGCAAGGCTTGCAGTGTGCTGTGCTGGATCCTTCCCTGTCGCAGTTTGTAATCTGTTCTGCATGGTGTAATAATCCAATTCCAGTGCTTTTATTGAGTTTTCTTTCTATCCGGTTATCAATTCCAGTGTCCCTAAGGTTCAGATTCACATTGATTTATTATTACAAATGTGTTTTCTTCCTGTAAACAACGTGGTGGTGTACATGGATTCTAATCTCCATCTTCTCTCTGTTAGAACTGAGTGACTTTATTCAGGGCAGGAAGAAAACATCCCCAGAGTATTCTATTTGGGTTTGCCTGGGAGAGCTCTGGCCAGACAATCGACCTTGGGAGAAAAAGTTAATTATGGTTAAAGTAAGTCCTGGTAGTGTGAAATCGTAATGTTGCTAATCACCTCTAGCTCATCACAACTTGTACTACAGTTAGGGAAAAGTGTCTACGGGGACACTATTATCCCCGACGGGTCAGAACTTCCTGTAGGAAGCAAATAGTGTCTGTAGGAATATTTTAACATTGTATTTGAAACACTTCGTAATTATCAGCTGACACAGATAAGGCAAATTAACATAATCTTTGAACAGTACCTAACTAATAACAGAAAAAAATGCTAATCTATTTACATTGCACCTTTAACCCCAAGAACATTCAAAGTGCACTGATAATTGACGTTGTTTGCTACTAGCATATATTACCATTTCCCAGCTCCTCTATTCAACATTTTATTAATAGATATTACTATTATTTACCTTGGGAAAACTGGTGATATTAACGTCAGATGAACAACCCAGTTAGTGTCTTAATCAACTTGGCTCTCTCACCAGCCTACGCCAATGTCAAGGAATACTTGTGTGAAAGTTGCAGGGCAAACCTTAAAAAGCAACATTGTCCGTTGGCACCCCAAACGCTGTGGACTACATCTTTCCTGATGCTTTGCCAGCATTATGACTGTAAGAGCATTATGAGAGATGTAGTCCACAACATCTGAAGTGCCATTGGTCGCATACCCCAGATATAGGCTATCCTTTATTCATCCAGAAAATAAACAAACACTCACAGGACAAAAATGGGTTAATAGGTCAAAGTACTTTTTTATTCAGGTTATAAACAATTAGTGTCACATATCAACATCCCAGGAGAGTGACGAGGTTTTTTGTTTCTTGTATAATTACATGTAAATATGGTCTTGTTACAATCGAACTAGGCTGCGTACAGTTTGTTTCATTATTTATTTTTCGTCCTCTCTAGATCACCCCAGTGGTAATGCAGATGCTTCATGAGTTGAGTTACCATAATGGGGCTACCTCCCTAGACAGTGAGGAGGTGAACCTTCAAATATCTGACTCACTCTCGTTCTCGAGTACAGCTGAGATCATCCCCTTTCTAGAAGGGATACAAGACATGATGATGGACTTTTAAAACACAAACTAACTCTGTCCCCAGCGGATACGTCTGTACTTCTGTCGCAGTTTGATCCAATAAAAATGTTGAAAATCATGTTGGTGATGTTGATAGAAAAAATTCCATGAAAGAAGAATGAAGTGGTTTAATATTTATAAAAAAAACTGAATAAAGCTCACTTCGATATTGACTTTAGTAATGTGCAAGGAACGATTGGTGGGCCACCTACTATTTGTAAAGCAGAATAGTTATCAATGGAATGTTTCTGTTGCTTGACCTGGAACTTCTCACGTTTTTGCTTGATATATATATATATTTTTTTTACATTTTTCTGTTCTTCTGCTTATTACAATTCTACATTAAAACCAAACTGTAAAGATCCTGGAAAATCGATAAATTTAGCCCAAAATTCAGATCGCTGGTTTCTGTGTTAAAAATGAACTGTTAAACATTGCTAATCCCAACAGCCAGTAGATGTCCACAGTTAAAATATACCAAGAAGTTACCTTAGTGCACACTGCTTGCATCTGCCTCCTCAGATACGGACCACCACTTAGCATTTATCTTGCGATTTGGGCCTATTTCAAGAATAAGGTGAATCTTCCAATTTGTTGCTAAAGGTCCGTCACACGGACACTATAAAATGTTCATTCAGCTCATACACACTTCACCTGTGACCGTCTGAGCAATTTGTCTTGTTTCCATACACCTGACTTGCCAAAACTGACAAGTCTTTTTCCAAAACTATGTACACCGGGTAGATATGTTTTAGTGCTTAAATGCACATATGATAAGTGAAATAAATATAAATAAATGTATTTTTTTCACTTACAATGTATTTAGAGTCTGCAGTCATTCGCCTGGTTTTTCTCTTCACCTAGACGATGCAGGTATAGTTTTTAACATCTAACATGTAATCCGAGTGTTACTTAGGCTTTAGAGTCTCCTATTAACTGCTGTGGAAAACATTAAAACATTTAGTAGCTGCTAACTATCAGTGGCAAAATTCTTAGTTTTGTGGCACAGAAACCATTGGTAACCACTTCCTACAAGGGTGGTTGGCACAGAGGAGGCAGCTGCTCCCCCATCACCATATTTAACTAGAACCGCAAGTCTGAGACCTAGTTCCATCCCACCTCTGGACAGGTGGGGTTATCACGGTCCCAGGAGAACATCCCCATGCTCCATGGCTTCAGCACCTAAGATGGCGGCGCAGGCAGCGTGCCTTTTGGTGAAGCACAGCCTCACTCAATGCTCACACAACTGGACATCATCTTCACAGAAGAGAGAATGGGGGCTTCCGTGGTATCCCCACATCATCCTCACCTGTGGAAGATGTTGAAGGAGTCTTTACTGAGCTACTGCCACATGATGCCCATCCTCACTGGACACTGAAGTCACTGGTGGAATACACAGCATTCCTGTTATCAGCAAGAAACCAGCAGTATACAGCTATCCGGTGAAGATTTACCTAATTCTGCCTCTCTTCAGATGGTGAAGATGACCTGCTGCAGTCTGGAAAGTTCAATGATGAGGCCCCAACGCTTACCTTCCTGTGTATCAGTTTGTGCCTGGCCTCGAAGGACTTTAGTTAACAGGTGCATATGGTGAGCCGAGCGGGTATCGCTGACTAGAGGCTACATGGGGGCTCTTCACACTAAATATTGCATTCATGGGTATGGGTCCTGTATTTTCTCAATCATTAACACTTCATAAGCAGTATAATTTACTCTAAGTGCACCTACTTGTATTTTCCTGTTAGTTTTTACCTTTTCTATGATTTACATGTCAAATGACTAGTAAATTTAGTATTATTAGGTTTAGTTGTCAATTCTTAACCTATTTATTTGGTTTAATAAGATATAATTCACCGCAAATATCAAATCAGACATACATATGGAATCAAAATGCGAATGTACAAAATAACGTAGCATGTACAAACACAACAGAAATATAGTCTGCATGGTCGCAGTCTGTAGTTACAATGACACCTGTAGAAAGAGATTTTTTAATGCATATACGTGTACATTCAATGTTTGTAGAGCAAAGACATGGTATAACACAAATCAAATAACAAAGGTTAAGAGTCAATAAACATCTGCCTGGGCCACCAAGCAGGGAGAGGTAAATATGCACTGCGAGTGGTCGATGAAATATATCAATAATACGTTATCATTATTCACAATAGTATTTATAAGACATTCCACAATAATAATGCCATGCTACAACATTTGGCTAAAGTTCGTCAGCGAGGTGATGACCTACTGGATTTGGCTTAGTGATCTGTGTAAAAAACTTCTCCCCTAGCTTAAGGAGACACTATAGTCACAAGGACACTACAGCTTAATGTAGTTGTTCTGGTGAGTATCATTATTCCTTTCAGGTATTTTCATGCAAACATTGTCTTTTCAAAGTGTTTACATTCCCCCCTAGAGACACATGGAGGTGCTTCCTGGGATAGTGCTGCACAGCAGGCATCACTGACGTTTAGCAGAGCATGGAGACGCTGAATTTTCCTCATAGAGATGCATTGATTCAATGCATATTTATGAGGAGATGCTAATTGGTCAAACCGGCATATGTCTATGTCCCCTGGTTGACCAATGCAGCTCCTCAAGGCTTCGGACACCATTCACTCTGTTAACCCATTCTGCCTTTGTGGGGATTTTAGTTTGTCTTCATAGAGCGGGGATGAGTGCATTGGCCTCTCCTAAGAGAATCCACAAACGTGTTTGGTTGTTAAAGTCTTGTAGAGAGTATGGCCAACCTAGTGCCTGCAAAGGTGTGAGTGTGGGAAGTTTAGGAAATATAATTTGAAGAGTATCGATTATGCTGTACCACATTGCCACCATACGTGGAGAATATAAACCTCCTCCCCATGACATCTCCAGCACAGATTGCTCAGTTCCAAGAAATTAATTCTTAGCCTATTTAGCAGCTAGACTTATTTCCGATTCCTCTCTATTTGTTATAATTGAAAAATATGCCGTGATCTCTAAAGCCACACACCTGTATTACCTGTATGTTTGTTAATCTTGCTCTAGCTGTAGGGGCTATGCAAGACTGTTTGTAATTCTGTGCACAATAAAATAAAGATTGACCAAAAGTTCAAGCTGGTCAAACTACAGACCCGGGAGCTTAACATCTGTGGTTGGAAAAATTATTTGTAGGGCTGTTAAGGGATACTATTCAAGAGTTCATTTTAAACAAAGATATCATTAGCAGAAATCAACATGATTTTATGAAAGACAGGTCATGCCAAACCAGCTTAATTTCATTCTATGAAGAGAAATATAGATGAGAGTAATCCAGTAGAAGTGATTTACTTGGATTTTGCTAAGGCGTTTGATACAGTTCCACACAAAAGGTAACTATTAAAACTGAAATCAGTTGGTTGAGACGAAAAATCGTGTTTTTGGATAAAACGCTGACTAAAAAAGTGCAGAGAGTAGTTGTAAATGGAAACGTTTCAAATTGGACAAAAGTTGTAAGAGGAGTGCCTCGGGGTTCTGACCTGGGTCCACTTCTCTTAAATCTGTTTATAAATGATCTTAAAGTAGGCATTAAAAGTCACTTGCCTGAGTTTGCAGATGACACAAAACTAAAGCCTGAGTTAAACGTTATCCTGCCTCAGAACCAGTGGCATAAGGGGGCACAAGGGCAGTAGCCCCGGCGTAAGATTCTTAGTGGTGCAAAATATCAAAAGAAAAAAAAGAAAGTAGTGATAAATAATAGTGTGTCCTCCTTGAATGTTCTACACGGTTTATCAACATGGCGGGGAAAATAACGTGGCCACGTAACATTTTACGGTATTTGTCTTGCTAATTGCAGTATGCTGTCCTCGTATAATCTTTATTGGTGAATTACATAAAGCCTATTAACCCCTTAAGGACACATGACATGTGTGACATGTCATGATTCCCCTTTATTCCAGAAGTTTGGTCCTTAAGGGGTTAATAGTGTGATCTCTGAATCTACTGTCGATATCTTCAAATGGGAAATCGTGCTATTAATAGGTAACTGGCGCCTAGATGGCCTCTCTCCTCCTTCCCTACCCGCCTTGTCTCTGTCATGTGTGTGACACTGATGTTGCATTGTGTCGTTTTTTAAATCCACCTCACGCATAAAGTAATGTATACAGACTATACACATTATTGTTGCCACAAGGTTTATTTTAAAAAGTAAACAATTATCATTGTCACACATATCACAGAGACAAGGCACGTAGATACTCAGGGAGCCCTTACGGTCCACGAGTTAGGGGTCACAATACTTGCCTTGCCCTGGGTGCTGGCAACCTACGCTACGCCACTGCTCAGAACAACATAAAACTCAGAACTCCAACAGCTGATCCACTTCCCTAAGCCAAATGTAGCCCCATAGGCGTGCGCACAGGGTGTGCCGGGTGTGCCTGGGCACACCCTAATCACACCTCTGTGCTGCACTGCCTCTGGGCAGACTGACATGTCGGGTCCTCGAACCGACACAGGAGGGGGCCCGGCGGCTTGCCCACAATGCCGCCGGGTGCGAGGCCCCTCCTGTCAGTCTGCCCTGACAGAGATCCGGCCTCAGTCTGCAGCTCCGCCGGGAGTGAGCTGCAGACTGAGGTGTCTCGCGATCTCCAGCCTGTAAGAGCGTTGCCGCGGCAACGCTCTGACTGGAGATCACGAGACTCACCATGTGGTCTACAGCTCACTCCCGGCGGAGCTGCAGACTGAAGAGAGAGGGCGCCCACTGGACCACCAGGGCAGCAGGTATTTATAAACTCCTCTTCTACCCCCTGTCACTCACTGCTCCCCCACCCCTATCTACTCACTGACCCCCCACCCCATTCACTCACCCCCTTCTACCCACTGCCCCCCACCCCACCCCCTTCAACCCCCTGTCACTCACTGCCCCCATCCAACCCCCTGTCACTGCCCCTACCCCCTTCCCCTACCCCCTGTCACTGCCCCTCTACCCCCCCAACCACTGTCACTACCCCTCCACTCCCCCACACCCCCTGTTACTGCCCCTCTACCCCCCTACCCCCTGCCACTGCCCCTCTACCCCCCCAACCACTGTCACTACCCCTCCACTCCCCCACACCCCCTGTTACTGCCCCTCTACCCCCCTACCCCCTGCCACTGCCCCTCTACCCCCCAACCACTGTCACTACCCCTCCACTCCCCCACACCCCCTGTTACTGCCCCTCTACCCCCCTAACCCCTGTCACTGCCCTTCTACCCCCCTTATCCCTGTCACTAACCCCCTACCCCCTGCCACTGCCCCTCAACCCCCCCAACCCATGTCACTAACCCCCTACCCCCTGTCACTGCCCCTCCACTCCCCCACACCCCCTGTTACTGCCCCTCTACCCCCCTAACCCCTGTCACTACCCCACTACCCCCTAACCTCTGTCACTGCCCCTCTACCTCTTTAACCCCTGTCACTACCCCCTACCCCCTGCCACTGCCCTTCCACTCCCCCACACCCCCGGTTACTGCCCCTCTACCCCCCTTACCCCTGTCAGTACCGCCGAACCCCTGTCACTGCCCCTCTACTCCCAACCCCTGTTACTACCCCCTTACCCCCTGTCACTGCCCCTCCACTCACCCACACCCCCTGTTACTGCCACACTACCCCCTAACCCCTGTCACTACCCCAAACCCCTTACACTGCCCCTCTACCCCAACCCCTGTCACTAACCATCTACCCCTGCTACCTCCTGTCACTGCCCCTCGACCCCCCCTACCACCTGTCCCTCTACCCCGCTTACCCCCTGTCGCTGCCCCTCCCCTCCCCCACACCCCCTGTTACTGCCCCTCTACCCCCCTAACCCCTGTCACTGCCCCTCTAGCCCCCTTACCCCTGTCACTACCCCCTTACCCCCTGCCACTGCCCCTCAACCCCCCCTAAACCATGTCACTAACTCCCTACACCCTGTCACTGCCCCTCCACTCCCCCACACCCCCTGTTACTGCCCCTCCACCCCCTACCCCCTGTCACTGCCCCTCCAACCACCTAACCCCTGTCGCCCACACAGTGCACCCCTCACAATCATACACACTGTACCCCACACACATTGCATCCCTCACAATCACACACACTGTACCCCTCACAATTACACACAATGTACCCCTTACAATTACACACACTGTACCCCTTACAATTACACACAATGTACCCCTTACAATTACACACACTGTACCCTTCACAATCATACACACTGCACCCTTCACAATTACAGCACACTGTACCTTTCACAATTACACACACACACTGTACCCCTCGCAATCACACACACTGCACCCCTTACACGCTGCACTGCTCACAATCACACACACTGCACCTATGTATATTTGTATTTGTGTGTATGCATGTATGTATATATATATATATGTATGTGTGTGTATGTGTATATAAAAATACATATACACGCGGCGTGTGTTTGTGCTTTAGGGTGCACACCCTAATGCAACAGGCTGCGCACGCCTATGTGTAGCCCTCTGCTATAAAGACTTTATCCTGCATTTCATTACTCATTATATTTTACCCACCCTGTATTATTATTTTCTTTCTTACTCCCCACTCCTTTGTAACTGCAACCTCTAATAGATACTTTATATATCCTGGGCCTATTGCATATTTTCTCACCTTTATATCTCATCCTGTATGCTAAAGTTTAGGTTTACCAGCCCTGCTCACACCTTTGCAAACACTACTAGGTTGGACATACTCTCTACAAGACTTGAACAACCTTGTTTACCAAACTGTTTTATTCACCTATATCCATACCTCTAATGACTTTTCTCTGTCCCACAACAAAACTGTAAAGTACTGACGAATATGTTGGCGCTATAAGGGCTCCTTAATAATATCAATAATAAACAGAGAACGTTGGCCTCAATTTAATATTTTTGGATACGAATCAGGACCAAAAGCATCTGGCAGGATGCACGTTAGCAAATTTTCGTGCAAGCAAACGTTTATTTTAAGTACTATCTGCCCAATGGCAGCACTAGCAGACAGCTGGCAAATAGTTAAATATTATTATGTATCGTTTGGCCAGCGCTTGCTAGCCAGCTGCCACATTAAATAGTTAAAACTAAATAAATAAATAAAAACCCTAAAGTGGTGAATAGGAAACCTATATTACTATGATGGATGTGCTCCACCTCCCTATTCCATATGGCAGGTGGGGGCATGTCTCCTAAATGTCTAAGTCACCAGAAAGGCCCCATCACGTGGGCATTGGGTGGGGGACATAAAAAAAAATAATAGGATCGGTGCACAAATCCAGACGTTGTTCAACAGCATGAGCAGTGTTTGGATTTTACAGTCCGAATGACCCCATATACTGCCGGATGGATTTGCCCAGTTTGGTGTGGCTGCCAATCTGGACTTTAGTGAAGTCGTGAAGTAAGTGTTGTTTTCTAATGTTGCCTAATATGAGAATTTTTCTTTTTGGTTCTCTATAACCCCTTGTTTCGTGAATAAATGCTGCTCTGTCCTTTTAAATTGAATCCGACATCGCCACCTTGTGGCTATTTTTTTAAATTCTCCATTTTAAATCTGAGTTCCTGAATGCGGCACAGAGGGTGGTTCAGGAAGCAAAACATCTAAAACCGAAAGCAGATATAGCTGCAAGAGGTGGAAGTAATTGTCTACTTCCTTTTGACGTTACACAGGCTGCGAAAACAAATATCTACCTTCCCTGCAGGTGGTAATACATGTTATATTTTAGTATAATGTTAAATATTAAATACATTGTATACTGACCAGATGCTATGTATGTACTATGTGTATAGACCAGTTTGGAAAGATACTATGTATATACTGCGTTTACGGATCCGATGCTATGTATATACTGTGTGTGTATAGACCAGTGAGTAAGAAATGCAATATATATTGTGTATACAGACCAGATACATTGTATATACTGTGTTTACGGACCTGATGCTATGTATATACTGTGTGTATAGACACTTAGTGTGTCAGACCAGTCAGGGAAGACTAATGTAGATGGTGATTTGCTGTAAACTAAAAAAAAAACGAATTTGCTAAATTTAGTTTAATAAATAGTCCAGATGGCAGGATGACTGATTATTATCTTTAAAAATTATTTATGGAACCTGTGGTCTATTCACGAACAATGGAAACTGTGGGAGTAGCACAGTCTCTACATACTATCAGTTAGTGTTATTAACTGCTCCTCCTACCAAGAGGGTGATAGAGGGTAATAACGGTCCTGGTCTCTGGTTCATCATTCAGTTATATGATGAGTACTGGGGTCAGGGGATAACAGGGAATCCAGGATAGCTACCTGTCTGTAGAACCCGAGATAACACGTTAATAATTTCTGCCAATTAAGATTATGTTATGTGTGTGTCAGAGTTTGCCCATTGTTCCCTAGAATGGCCACTCCAAAACCGCGCATCATCCCCTGGCTCATTGAACAGGTTGGCAGGCCGGAATACCCAGGTCTTGTGTGGTTGAACTCTAAGCGGACAAGATTTCAGATCCCCTGGAAACATGGACGTAGACAAGACTGGACCAGGGAGGATATCAAAATCTTTGAGGTAAATATATTTAAACCTTTTTTATGACTGGCGGGAAGGTGGGGCAGGACACCGAAACCGGGCCTTCTCTCCCCTCCCCATTGCCCCCTTTGACATTTAAGTAAATAACGCTGCAGTCTAGTCGTGACAGCGGTGGTTACCGACCACATTGTGCTGTGCATGTGGCTTATTGTCGCTTCATATATACAGGGAAAATGAATTATCACCCCAGGTGAAACATGACACAGGGTTTTTTGTTTTTTTTTGTTTTTTTTTTATTTTGTCAATCTTTCTTTTATTGAGGCACGGATGAAGGGTACAGAATAAAGAAAGGGAAATGCAAGGATTTTCACAGAGTAGGGTTAATATAACGATAGCATACATTTCCACATTATTTTCAATGCCTCATTTTTATATTATTTTGAGAGTCGCTTAACGTACGTTTATCTTAACTAAACATAAAACATGAATAAGTATTTGCATTTATATAACAAGAGGAGAGCAGGCTATTAAACATTATTGATTGATCTATAGCGGAGTTCAGTTAAACTCGTGACACTCAAGTAACCATAGCTAAGATTCATCAAAGTGTTATATTGGCAAGATATCTCAATGTATGGCTATTGCCGTCTGAAGCATTACAGCACGTAGAAAGGCTTAAATTAATGGTAAGGCTTAGAGTAGTGGTAATACTGGCGCGTTCGTTACGAAATGAGCCAGCTTTAAGGATAGGCACAAATTAGCTGTAGGCGTAACTCCTAACTGTATTCAATTTACTAGCTAGAGTGAGTTAGTAAGACATAGCTAGATTAACTTTTAGCATACATTTCAATCTGAGTAGTAATACATAGCTCCTCACTTGCAGTGCCTGCCAGATAGTGCGGATAGACAGAACTTCGTTTTATGCATGAATAGGCTTAACAAAGTTTTTAGAGCAGGCAGGGTGATTTCTGACGGCGTCATTGCACCAATATTAGTAATATCGTAATGACACAAGCTTACTAAGTACGGCTGTGTGTTTGAAGGATACAGCCTGATTATAATAGTGCAGGCACGGGAGACTCAATGCCGGCTTAAATTATGTAAAATTAAATACTGTAAAAGGACAGAGAAAACTTAGCTAGCAAGAGTATGTGAGTTTCAGCTGGTGTCAGGGAGAAATAAACAGTATAAACAAAATAAACAGTATAACCTTGCAGCACTAGCTATGCAGGTTTAAGTCCAATAAGACTGGTTGCCGTCGTCTGGAAAGCAATGTCCCGGTGTGGGTAGCCATTAGAGGTTGCTAAATGGTATCTGCACGGACAGTACATGCTGTGCCCCAAGGTGTTTTCGGTTGTGGGCGGCGTGAAGTGGGACTGCGGGCCGGCGGGCCATCTGTCAGCCGATGCCCCTGCTGGGGAGGCTGGCATCTCGCGCTGATCGAGTCGGCAGGGGTTTGGCAGGTTGTAGAGATGAGGAGTGAGCACCCCAGCCCCAGGCTGGTATGAAGGCCGGCACCTGTGGGCCACAGACACGGGATCTCGTAGTGGAGGCCGGGTCTTCCCTCTGTTGGGCGCCTTGGAGAGCTCGGATGTTTCGCCATCGCCTGCGACGGTCGGGCTTCCGGCGGTGTGGCTGGTGCCGTGGAGGTGTTCTCCGGGGGGCCTTCGGCCCAGGAAGGAGTGCGGTGTGGTCAGACTTTCCCTGCCCCTGCGACTTCACCGTGGTTGCTGGGTAAGTAGTTGTTGATGGTTGCAGCGTTTTCAGGGGCCCCTGGCTTGAGAGTGGTTAGGTATCACCTTCTTCCCATATGCTGAGGCCCCTTGCTGGTCGGCAGTGGGTCGAGCTTCTGGATTGGGAGGCCTCCGAGGTTTGTCCCTTCGGCTTTGGGCTTTGGTGATTACCTGCCCGGTAGGGAGTCCCTCCTGGTCAGTCTCGGGCGAGTTCCCTTGTGTGGACAAGGGAGAGTCTCTCATTCTCCTCTCCAGCCTAAGCCAGAAGGCCTCAAAGATGGCGCTGATTCTGTCGTCTGAGGTTTGCTGCGCCTCTGCCGGGGGCCCACGTGGGTGGTCCGCCATGTCGGGGTCAGTCATCTTAGCTTGTAGTTGTTGCCTTAGAGCAGGTGAACGGCCTCCCGGGACCGGGATAACCCCCGCCGGTCCATAGGGGGGAGGGCGTGGGCCCATATTCAGCCTTCCAGCCTCGTGTGGCAGCGGGAGAGCGGCCGTCTCTCCCGCGCCTGTCGGCTTCGTGGGACGAAAGGAGTAATCTCTCCGGTAGCTCTGCATAGTGGGAGTCGTTAGAAGCCCCTTAGCGCCACCGCTATCTCGGTAGCTTTATAATTCGGGTTTAGGTAGTTTTGGGACTGTTATATTGAAATCTTTGCCTCTGGTAGCAGGAGCTGTTCCGATTAGCGTCCGCTCTGCTTGGCGGTCAGGCCCCGCCCCCCTTTACTTGACACAGGGTTTTTTTATTCATCTGTGTTTTGTATCACTTGATCTTATAGTTCTTGCTGAGTCTGCAAACTAAAATAATATGTGTTTCACACTCATTTTTCCCCCCCACATTCTTTTTAATAGGCTTGGGCTGTTGCCAGTGGTATTTACAACCCCAGTAAGGATAGAGCTGATCCAAAGAAGTGGAAAAGAAATCTTCGTTCAGCGCTTATTCAAAAGGAGGGCATAAGAATGGTCGAGAGCCACAGTTCTGACAGTGCCAATCCTTGCAAAATCTATGAGATCTCAAATGCTGCTTATGGAAGTAAGGATACTAAAATAATTCCAAAACTGAATTAAGTATAACTCAGAAACATAGACTGTGACAGTAGGGTCACATCAGGCCCATCTGGTCTGCCTAGAATGATATGTCGCTCAGGTTCTTTCGATAGCAGACTTTTTTGGAACATTATAGCACTCAAGACAATGTTTTGGTTCTCACAAGTTCTATAATGTTCCATAGGACCTTATGTGCCTGTACCTTTTTACCAATTGCTACGAAGTGATTTTGGAGGTCTGGCAATCCCAGTAATCTGGAGCACCTTTCTTTATGATTAAATAAATGGGTTTTTTTGTGTTTGTTTTTTTATATATATAATGATCGATTAATCCTAACTCAAGTCCAATCCCTCCTCTGTCTGTTTATAATATGTCGGACACAGCTGGGATCTTTTCACAAGAGCTTGCTGGTGTTATGGTACCTGTGGGTGCTCCTTCTACAACAATGTGCAACATTCTGGTATCATGATTATTCTGTCTACTCTGCTCCTAGATCTTGACTTGTTTTCTCATGTGTATGATACTTTAAATCCCATTGGCTTTGGCTGCTTCTTATTTTCTTGTCCTGTTTCTGTTTCCAGGCTGCTCTAAGGACTGGAAATGTACATCTATCATGTCTATTTGCTGCATTTGATAGGATTGACCTTAGTTTTGTGTTAGGGTCCTATACCATCCTGACAGCTAGGACAGGGTGGCTGAGATAAGTTTGTCGGTAAACCATAGAGTGGTGGTCCAATCTTGGTTGTCTTTCCAAGCATTCCGGTCTTGTTCCACCCTATATCCTCAATTCACGCTCTCTTGCTCTGGTTGTTATTTGACATATTTATGGATATGAAGGTTTCTGGGTGGAGAACATTAAAAAAATAATAAGGTCGGTGCACAAATTCAGACATGGTTCAACAGCATGAGCAGTGTTTGGATTTTACAGTCCAGATGACCCCATATACTACCGGATGGATTTGCCCAGTTTGGTGTGGCTGCCAATCCGGACTTTAGTGAAGTCGTGAAGTAAGTTTTTTTTTTCTAATGTTGGGGTAAAGGTATTCTCCATTTAGCATAAAGATGCGCATTCATGTATTATTATTTTTTATTATGTTCCCAATAATTGCATGTGTATTTTTATTTGTTAATTTGTTGTTTTAGTTTAATTTCTTAATCAATTTGCTTTTAGGCAATCAATCAATTGTGACCACTCTAAAAAAGAGGGTATATTTTCACTTGTTAATTTGTTGTTTTAATTAAATTTCTTAATCAATTTGCTTTTAGGCAATCAATCAATTGTGACCACTTTAAAAGAGGGTATATATACCCAGTCCGGTGATAGTAGAACTTTGTCTTGAGAAAGTCCTCTAGTAAGGACGAAACGCGTAGACAGTCTTCTATTCGCTATTCTGCGCTGTACCTCCTTTCCGGTCCTTCATTTGTGGTCCGGCGGTGATTTGTGGTAGCTGTCGTAATTATCGTGATTGGATCGTTTGCTTGTCCACGTCTCGTGTCCAAAGGGTTTGGCGTGCTCCCTTCACCTCGCTCGGCGGTCGGGCGAACTGGGTAAGTGGCTCTGGTTGATCCCCAGAGTATTGACACTTATATGTATTTTTTACTCGGGGTAATCTCCATTGCTACTAACCCCCCCTTAGCCCAGACCCGGTAGCCTGGTTGGTTTATGAGCTCCCCCTGACAGGGACAGTGCTGGGGGACTGCTTACTCCTTGTTTTATTTCATTTTTTTTTTTTATATATATATATATTTTTTATATGTGCACATTTTTTCACCAGAAGCCACTTTACCAGTGTTCAGGGGGCCCCACACTGTGTTTATTTATTTTTTATATATTACATTTTTTTTCTCTCAAACATCTGCTCTGGACTTTTTGCTTTGTTGGTGTTTATACACCTGTACAGTATTGATTTGATGGTATTATACTGTATCTATGCTCAATAAATAATGTTTTATATTTTTGACACACGGCAATATTATTAATGCTACTCACTTATTGATTTATATTAACCCTGTGTTGCTACCAGGTTGTAAAAATTTTTTTGTTATTATTTGATATATTGATTGAGGTACAGTGCTCCAGTGGTCACTATTTTTATTGTATTTTATTTTAGGAGCGCTCACATACCATTTTTGTATTATATACATATAATCAAGTCGCTCCCTTGTATGTGATGCAGCCCATCGGTTGATTATTATCCTTTTTTTCTTTGTCCGTTACCTTATATTATCCTTGGTATTTTTTTCTAATGTTGCCTAATATGAGAATTTTTCTTTTCGGTTCTCTATAATCCCTTGATTAGTGAATAAATGCTGCTCTGGCCTTTTAAATTGAATCCGACATCACCAACTTGTGGCTATTTTTTTTAATTCTCCATTTTAAATCTGTGTTCCTGAATGCGGCAGAGAGGGTGGTTCAGGAATCAAAACATATCTAAAACCGAAAGCAGAACTAGCTGCCTGAGGTGGAAATATTTGTCTACTTCCTTTTGTCATTACACAGGCTGCCGAAACAAATATATACCTTCCCTGCAGGTGGTAATACATGTTACATTTTAGTATACTGTAGTAAAATATATACAGTGTATACTGACCAGATGCAGTGTGTATAGACCAGTTGGGAAAGATACTATGTATATACTGCGTGTATAGGCCATATTCAATAAATATTTACTGTGAGATAAGTTTGTCGGTAAACCATAGAGTGGTGGTCCCATCTTGGTTTTCTTTCCAAGGATTCCGTTCGTGTTCCACCCTATATCCTCAAGCCTTTTGTTCTAGTTGATGTATTAAGATTATGAGGCCTTTCCTGATAACTTTTGTAAACCATTGCCCCATATGAGACCTGTGTCTCTCTAGACCAGGGGTAGGCAACCGTCGTCAATCCAGATATAGCAGACTACATCTCCCATGATGCTTTGCCAGTAATATGGCTGTAATCGTAACATCAAATGAAAAATATGTTGAACAGATAGATGAAAAGGTACATACTTCCACATTAGTTTTGCAGCCCAGTAAAACAAGAAGGCATATATAGACAGAAAAGCATGTCTTGAGAGGTTCCTTGTGCCTCCAGGAAAATGAGTAACTAAAACATTTAATTCAAGGAATATCATCACAGTATAAACAAAATGAAGGGCAAATACTGAGACATAACTGTGTACTGAATAACATGTCATAAAGGAAAATAAACACAATCCTTGTTTAGAATAGGTATTTTTGTAGCTGTAACTGTATTTTTCTATCTCCACTGGAATATGTTATCTGTGCTTATGAAACTGTCACAGTGAACTAATTTTCCTTCTTTGATGGGCATTGTGAGGCATAGCATGCATTTAAAATGAAAGAAATTATAAAGATTTTTAAAACTTTTTGCTTGCTATTTAATTGTGCTAGATTTGAGAAACTGAAGTGTCCTACATATGGCCTTAACTTCTCAAACACAGCCTACCAACCCATTTCCTATCTCAGGGTCATCACCTCTTTTTCTCTCAATTTGTCATTGTCTTAACTTCTTCAGACTAACTTTCTTCGATCAAACAGACCATTCCAAGTACCATTTCCACTGCAGCCTGCTGTAGTACTTATGCACAGTGTTAGAATAGCTTGCCAACTTACCTAGGACCTACCAGGCGACTACAGCCTTACAGCCTACCTACGGATTTTTTTTGCAAGAGACACCAGTTAACTACATGGGGCTAAACAGGTCCGCTCACATTGACTGAGAGTGTCTGACCCCTTTTCTAAACACTTACTCTCTCCTTGATCCTCTCTAAACTGGCTCTCATCACCTGCATTCTGTAGAATCTGTTCTAACTAAAGAACTTATAGTGACAAAATCCAAAGACCACCACTCCATTCCATTCTAATATTTTTTTTTTACCTTTCTTCTGCACTGTTAATAACATGTTTGCTTTTCAAACCCTTCACACCGTTGGCCATAATGACACTGTCATTCATGGTTCTCATATTGTCTCTCCCAAAATTCCTTCAGTGTATTCTTTTTGGTAATACTTCCTCTCCTCAACCTGCCTACGCTGGAGTCCTTGAAGGGATTTCAGTGACGATTATATGCTGATGAAACCCACATACACCTCTCATGCCCTGATCGCTCTCCCACCTTTCTTGAAAGTATCACTAGTTGCCTCTCTTCCCTCTTCAAATAGATGTCTTCAAACTTTCTAAATCTCAATCTTTCTAGAACCAAGCTTCTTATCTGCCCTCCTTATAAATCTAATTCTTAACTGGCAAGTTGATGGTAGGCTCATCCTTGCAAGCTCGCTGCCTTGTTGTTATCTTTGACTCTAGTTTCACCTTTACACCTTATGTCGCTTTTCTCTATTTCATAAAGATATTCTTTGTGAAATACTTCTCAAGACTGTGTTGGAATGTCACTCAAATTCCAACACAATCCAAAGATATCATTAGACAAGGAGGGACCACTTTGTCTTTGACAAAAGGCAGGGCTCCACTGTCCACTTATGTCACATGCCAGCAAGCCATCACAAGTGATGGCTTTAAGATTCAGGCATTTTCTATGGAGGCTCCTGTAGTCTTAAGGGATTCTCCATAGACCTCAGTGTTGTATACTCTCGCACGCACGATAATAAAGCACTAATGCTGCTCCTGGCAGATGAAGCACGAGGATCCTAAAAGGATAAGCAGGAGGAAGATAGTGGCAGTTTTGAGGAACAGCTTGAGACCCACACCAGATCTGTCACTTTCAGAGGTCTTTGTTAAATATGCAAATAACCCTGAAGAAGTCATTTTAGGAAACAACACAGTATCTACCACACCAGGAGTCGTTTCCTTGTGTATTTAGCATTTTGGCAGTGGGAGACAACAATTTACATCTCTGGTACTAATTACCAGAATGAATTAATGGATCTAATCACTCACTGTGATGCCATTGTTAACTCATCTACAGCAGGTGTTGTTCTACTGGTTGACAAAGTAAATGGTAAATAACCCTGTAGGCATTATGGTATCTCAGATTTGTCACGTGTTGTTTTTTCACCCCATTTTCCTGTAGATGATGCAGCTTCAGAACAAAGTCTGGTGAGTGGGTTTAACCCACAATTCCAGAAACTCAACCTTGGCAATCCACCCTGCAATGTATACAACAGTACTGTGGTAAGTGTTCAAGAAACATGCTCTTTTGTTTGTGTTGGTTATTTACACAAATGTTGTCACAAATTACTATCTTCAAGAATATGGTTTCTCTGTGTGAACTGTTTGTTGTAGGAGTTTCATGAAGGGCAAGCTAGTAAAGTTTCTCTATTTTTGTTGCAATGATTTTAAGGGAGTTCAATTGAGCTCTCCTGTTTAGTTTCTTTCAATATTGTGAAATTTTATAAAATGTTTTTGCCTGTGTTGAGTCTGGCTCCTTAAATGGCCTGCTGTCGATACCTTACCTGATGTTGACTACCTTCAGGTATTCTTAGAAGAGCAGGTGTCGTATTGTCTGGACGGGGTGCAGTTGCTATGTAGTGTTGTATTTGTATGTATGTGGGCTGTAACATTGTACAGTATACATTTATGAGTAGTTTGTGGCATTGTATATGATACCTAAGAATGTGGGCTGTGTATGGGGGCTGCTTGTGTTATTGTGTGTGGATGACATGTCACAATATGTGTTTGGTGTGTGTATTTGTGTAGCTGCTTGGGATATTGCATGTGAGAGACTGCTTGTGAGGTTGGGTTTATGTATGTGGATTGTCCCTGGTGTTGTGGGGACTGTGTGTGTGTTTGTGGGCTGTTTGTATTATTTGTATAGGAGTGAGGCTTCTTCTAAAGCTCTGTGTATATCTAGTAGTGCGGGTGGCTTCCCTGGATTCCAGTGGGGACCGGGATGACCAGGTACAGGTCATGGGCAGGAGCTGCGATAGCTACTGCGGGTTGCTCTGCTCCAGTGGAGATTCCCATTCACAAGTTCTGGGATGAAGTGATCTGAGATCCCTTCCTCTAAGTGCTGCAAGGCGTAAATTGAAGATTGCCCCTCACCACCTTCAATCACCATTCAGTTTGCACTAGCAATTTCTGAAGTCCCACTTGGACTCCTGAGAGGCCAGAGCCTGTTTGGCTCTGGCAGCCTTGAGTGCCATATGTTGCTGACCCCTGATCTAGAACTTTCATTATTTGTAATAAATACATAGGGACAAAGTAAAGATCAAATTCATGGTTATAGCGTGGTAGCTTAGAAGGAGCTTGTGGGCTTTAATTATTCATCAAGCTGTTATGTCATAACATCATTTTTCCTAAATGTCCTGAAATAAATTTGCTGTTAACGCAGAATTATAGTTCTGAATGTTTGGTCATTTGAGCCCTTGAAGTAGAACCAGTGTTAATTTTGTCCACTAACAATTTAAGTCAAATTTTAGACCAATAAAGATTTTTGAGATTTAGTCGACTAAAACTAAAACATTTCAGATGGCTAAAGTACAACTAAAACTAAAATGGTTTTTAGTCAAAAACTATGACTAAAACTACATTGAAATTTGCCGCCAAAATTAACACGGAGTAGAACTACATGACATACGATGGATAGCTAGAATGGGAGACCTTTCAAATATATTTGACCAGATGTGGTTTTATATGGAAGGTGAATAGTATTGTGGATAAGGTCAATAATACCCGTGGTGAATTTCTTTGTTCTCTTAGACTTGATTGATGTAATGCAGCCCAGAGCTTGTTCTCAAAGTTTTTACAAGATCACCTAATGGTCCAAGACATCAAAGGTTCTGAGAAGTCAAGCTATATAAATGCCACATCTTTACCTTCACCAGGGACATTGCTACGTGGCAAAAAGCCTAGTTACATTTTATGGCCCCTTTCTATATTTTTACTATAAATAATTCAGCCAACCCCTAACAACACACCCTGACCTCCCTCATGTAGTTTAGGACAATCATTCCATATAATCGCTAGGTCAGTTTTATTTGTGTATCTTGTCCTGAATACTGATGATTAACAATTAGTTTATTGATCTCAATATCTGGCCTGGCTCGCTTGAAAGATGGCTGCTTAAGTGTAGAGCTCCCAGTAGCCTGACCCGACATAAGTTGGAAAAAAACGTCCACCTAATGTGGGCAAAAATTGGAAGTGCCTCACAACCGCTCCCACAAGGTGTGGTCCCGTGGGTGAGTTAATCTCTACCCAAGTGGATCTGTCATTTTCTGTGGCCTTGCACTGCATGGCAAAGTTTTCACCAGTGCCTAGTAGCCTGAGCAAGTCAGGTTCGGCATGTCAAGGAGTTCTGTCATCCCTGAAACAACTGTGGGCTGGCCAGCTACACATATATGTGGCTATGTTCAATAAATCTGATGCTATGTAATAAAAAAAGAGATAGGGTCGCACTCAGTCACAACAGTTAAACACAGGGTGCTACTGAGCATGGGTCAGCAAAAAACCCCAAGAGATATATACAAAATAGAAAAAATCTCAGGCACTCACTGTGATTGTTCTTCAAGCAGGTTTATTGCAACGTTTCGACCTCAATTAGGTCTTTTTCAAGCTAACACCACTGTGACAAAATCGTGTTTATATACATACACAAATTAATGAACAAACAATCCATTAATTAAGTAATCAATTACAAATTTCATAGAACACACATATGTTAAAAATTATTCAATCAATAGATCAATTTAATATACAGAGAGAAATAAAAACATGGTCTGGAATGGATAAATAAATGGCTGTCAAAAGTAGTAGCAATCAAAGGAATAAATCCAGGTTTTGAAGGTAATCACATACATAGTAATTGATACACAGGTCCCTCAAATAACACTAAGTTGATGCATTTAAAATATATATAATTGAAAATCGAAAAAACCCAAATATATAAAAACCCAAATAACATGAAATTTATGGGTATACATAAACTGGTACCAAATTGGAGAGGGGAGGACCTCATAAAACGTTTGGGGCAATTAGAAATGAGGTGGATTTTTAATCTGAACACACTGACACCTCATGGTCTTAATAATGACTTTGAACTCTGCCACTTCTTATAAGCTTTTTATGCACTTTTATCACTGCCTCTACATATGGTAGAGATTTCTTTCTACATATGTATTTTTAATTTCCATTTGCACTAAAAGCATGAAGGTGTCAGATTTTTATATATATTTTTCATTTTTATGGCTCACCCACTACGGTTTTTATTTGAAATATTGTTGCAATATATAGAATTTAGAATACCTTATGCACTCTATATATATAGAAAAACTATCACAATTTAAAGGATATGTATAAACATATATGCATCTGTATGCCTAAGAATAGAATTCATCTCTAAGACCATTTGAAACACTTGGATACATTTAGCCTGTGTGAGACCTGGACTTAACTAGTTTCTATGTTGCCCTTATCTCTCCTGCACTATATCCCTATGGGAGTATCACTTGCCTATTAGATCGCTGCCAGTAATCAAAATGGCGACAATGGACTTATCAGGAAATGGGACTTTACATGAGCGATACGTCACTTCCGGTCGACGAAAACCAGCGCAACGTCATTTCCGGTCGACGAAACCGGAACGAAAGTAAAGCAATCAAGACCACAGCTGAACCGGCACCGGAGGGCGCGAAACCATCCACCAATGGGACTCGAAAACAGCATTTAAAAGAAGACAGGGAACCAAGAGAGCAAGACACCGATTGAGAAAGCCGACCAGGCGAAACGCGTCTCGGACCACCTCAGAAGTTTGGACATTATTCCTATATATACTTATATTTTTTTATTGTTTTTATAGTGTTATACACACAAGTATTTTTATCAATAAATATATTGTTATTACTTATTATATGTCCACCTGAGCTTCTGATTTAGTCTACACTCTGCAGTTCCCGCTACAACAAAAGAAGGGTATGTGTCCCCTTATAGACACATTTGCTGAAACACTTAGAGCCAAGTCTGAGGCTCTATGAAAGGTGAGCAGTTATATTTTATCTATCTGCACACACTGGTACCCGAAACATACTGCACCAGATCTCGGTTTTTTTTTTATACCCCACAGAAAGAAAGTTTAGAAAATCAGCATCTGAAGGGTTCGTGTCTCCTTAAGGACACGTCTGCTCGAGAGATCTGAGCCTGTCCTATTTAGGCTCAGACCCATGTGAGTGAACCACTGTTTGGTTTTTTCACTCAAATTGCACTTAATAGTCTGCACTATTGTACCTTTCTCCCCCCTTAGGCTATACTGAAAAACCCCAGGGGGGGTAAGTTTATTTATTTTATAGCGCTCCACCTTACACTGGGTTTATCGTGTATAAATACTCAGTAATTCCTCCATATTGTATCTGTGAGTGCCAAGCTGTGAGAGGACGGCACTTTAGGTGGTAGCAGCTTTATACTACTGTACACTTTTTTTTTTTTTCATGTTTAAATCTTTATTTTACTTTTTCAAATTACAGAAAAAACAACACTGTGCATCAGTGAAAAAAAAATAATAAATAAATAAATAAATAAAAATAAATAAATAAAAGACGTAAATAAATAAAATAAATAAATAAATAATATACGGAAATAGAGAGATACCATTCACAATACAAAATATTCTATTACCATCTTTTACTTTTATACATTTTACAATCTCTTCTAACTTATTTTAGCTTCAGTAACACTTTTTTTTTTCCTTTTTTTTTTATACATCTTTACACTGAATTCTTTTTTACATTAGACAAAAATATATAGATAAAGAAAAAAAAAGTACAATTATAGTAATTCTTTCTTTTATGAGTCTGTATTTCCAATTTTTTTTTAATTTATGGAGTTTCATATTAAACGTCTATATCAATCTGTTTTTTTTTTTTTTTTTCCTGTTCTCGTTCTCTTTCCCTCGTCTCCCTTCGTTTGTTTTGTACCGCCTAACTTTTATTAGCCGTCTGTATTAATGAGGCTATTTTGCTTATTTCTTTCCCCTTATTTTCTTTTAATTTACTCTCATTTCATTTCCACCTCACCCAAATTTTTTCATAAATGTGTTGTTTGCCTTTTAGCCTATATGCCATTTCCTCGTAGATTTTGGTAGTAGAGATCTTTTCTCTTATTATACTTATTGATGGCACCTGTTTTGTTTTCCATAAACTAGCTATAGCATTTTTTGTAGCCAACAAAATATGTATAATTAACACTTTTTCTTGTGGCAATATTCTCTCTGGCATAATGTGTAGTAGGAATATTTCTGGTTGCAAGGGTATCAATGTGTTTGTAACTCTAAAAATTAATTGTTGAATGTGTTTCCATACATCAATAATTTTTTTACACTGCCAAAATATATGGGTCATAGATCCTTCCATTTCCCCACATCTCCAACATGTCCCCACGTTCTCTGGGTATATTTGCGCCAATTTTTGTGGTGTCATGTACCACCGTAGCCACATTTTGTATGTTGCTTCTATGTGTTGTATATTATGTGTGGCAGCCTTAGTTGATCTCATAGCCCTATACCATTGAAAGGGCTCCCACTCATTATTTAGCTCCTTCTCCCACTTTAACATAAAAGGCAGTTTATCTGGTTTTGCTAGATTTAATATTCCTCTGTAGCTTATTGATAGAGGTTTATCTTGGGGTCGTCTCCCCAAACATAGCTTTCCAAAGTCATTCACCCTAGAATTTTCCACCTCCTTCACTTGAAGTTTCATTAAAATATGTTTCACTCTGAGATATGTATAGAGTTCCCTGTTATGAAGATCGTATTTAATTTGTATATCTGGGAATTGATGTATAGCTGAGCCTGCTATTAGATGTCGCGTTTTTGTTAATCCTTTCTTTCTCCATGTTGTTATATTTAAATCTTTTGTATAATAAGTTAAGCTTTGCAGAGTTCCATAGTAAAAATAATTGCCTTTCCCCAGAAGTTTAGGGGCCCAGTAACTCCACAACCTCAGAGCTATTTGTGTTGTGGATAAGAAATTGTAGTTTCTAAGATGAGCGCGATGTGTTGTCCAAATGAGATCCAATATCTCATATTGTGGGACAATAGATTGTTCTAATATATGCCATAGGGGTATACTAGATGTATCTATTAGTGCTGCTGTTTGTGCCAGTATGGAAGCTATATAATATTTTTGAATATTCGGTACTCCCATTCCACCCTCTGTCATTTTGCAGCTCACTGTATTCAGTGATATTCTTGGGGGTTTGCGTTTCCAAATATGAGCATTTATTGTTTTCTGAAAATTTGTTATAATTGATTTGGGGATCATTATTGGTATGGATCTAAAAAGAAATAAAATCTGTGGTACTATGCACATTTTAATAGAATTAATCCGTCCTACCCATGATCTGGTGCTCTTGTCCCAGTGTTTTAGTGTATCTTGTACTTCTCTTAGTAATTTGCTATGGTTATTTTTTATCATTTCCTGTTTCGAAACTGAAAGATGAATACCAAGATATTTTATAGATTTATTTCTCCATTCGAATGGGTATTCATCTTTCAGCTTTCGAATAGTTGATTCTTGCATATTAATAGGTAAGGCTTGAGTTTTAATAATATTATTTTTATAATACGACACTGTGCCATATTCCTTCAATAAATCCATCAGCGGCATTATTGTTTTGTCTGGATTTGTTAGTATTATCAGGACATCGTCCGCAAATAAAGCCACTTTTTGAGGTCCTATGTGAGTATTTAGCCCTGTTATTTGTTCTTGTTTATTCATCTTGTATACTAGAGGTTCAAGGGTCATAATAAAAATCAATGGAGAGAGGGGACAGCCCTGTCTTGTTCCATTAGAAAGGCGCAATTTACGAGACACAAAACCTGAATTGATAACTCTAGCCGTTGGGTTTGTATATAATGAGAGCATACCTTGTTTAAATTTGTTTGGGAGTTGAAATTTGTCTAGCACCTTCTCCATGTATTGCCAATGTAGGCGATCAAACGCCTTTTCCGCGTCAAGTGCCAACAATAATCCCTCAGTTTTCTGTCTTTTCATTATTTCCAGTACATCTATAAATCTACGGGTATTATCCCCCACCTGTCTACCTGGCACAAAGCCTGCTTGTTCTGCCCCTATCAATTTGGGCAGTAGTGGTTTCAGTCTTAGTGCCATTACTTTTGCAAACAATTTTATATCTACATTAAGTAGGGATATAGGTCTTAGATTTA
This sequence comes from Pelobates fuscus, assembly GCF_036172605.1. Classification (NCBI taxonomy): domain Eukaryota; kingdom Metazoa; phylum Chordata; class Amphibia; order Anura; family Pelobatidae; genus Pelobates; species Pelobates fuscus. The sequence goes on from NC_086327.1 coordinate 29,426,638, forward strand.
CACAGCTGGTCGGTGGCTTTCCTGGTTTTGGTAATGTTATTATAATAGCTTCCATCATTTCCGGGTGTACCTCACCTGAATCTAAAATGCTGTTAAAAAGTATTGTTAGATTTGGGATCAGTTCCTTTGCAAATTTAAAATAATAATAATTAGAAAACCCGTCTGGGCCTGGTGCTTTATGTTTTGAAGTTGTTTTTATAGCTTCCCAGACCTCCTCCTCTGTAAAAGGTTTGTTCAAGATCTCCGCCTCTTCCCGAGTCACACAGGGTAGTTCAACATCTCTTAGAAAAGTGGAAATCATATTTAATGTGGGTTGGGTTGTATTTGAATCCTCCTTCAAATTATATAAATATTCATAATATAATGCTAACTCATTAACAATTTGATTTGGATCTATCAATTTTGCACCTTTTGGGTTTACCAAGTATGGAATTTTTGATTGTGTTAACTTCTGTTTAATTTGAGACGCCAATAGTTTGCTCGCTTTATTACCCTGTGTATAATATTTAAATTTGGATTTTCTCAAATTACGTTCCGTTACCTTCAATTCAAAATTTTCTAATTGTTTTTTAAGTTTAAAAAGTTTATTTTGTAGGCAATTATTTAGAGTTTGTTTATATTGTTTCTCTATTTCTCCTATAGATTTAAGGAGTTTTTGCTTTTCCTCTTCAAATTTACGTTTTGCCCTTGCGCCTTGTTTTATAAGTATTCCCCTCACTGTGGCCTTATGAGCTAACCATGTAACTGCTATAGATGTATCATGATTAGTGTTTTCTTTGAAGAACTGATTAATTGTATTCCTAATCTCTATTTCTCCCATTTTATTATCTAATAATGCTTCATTCAGACGCCATGGGCCCTTGGCTCTTGCCTGATATGTAGTATCAAATGTGGAACATACTGGGCCATGGTCTGACCATGTTATTGGATCTATAGTTACCTTTACTAGAGATTGGAGTGTAGATGCATCTGTCAAACACATATCTATCCTTGAGTACTTTAAATATACCGCTGAATAAAACGTATAGTCTCTAAGTTGAGGGTATTTAGCCCTCCAAGTATCATATAGACTGTGAGTTAGCATTAATTTTGCTAATCTGGCACTTAAAGCAGCCTTTCTCGTAGTTGGTGTCTCATCTCCTGAAACATCAAACTCTGGATCCAACGTGCAATTATAGTCACCGCACATATATAATTTGCCTTGTTTATATTTCTCGATGTGTTTTATTGCTTTCTGTAAAAAGCTTATTTGATTTCTATTTGGTGTGTATATGTTTGCTATTGTTACTTTTTCCTCACCTAAGAAACCCACCAAAATAAGTAATCTGCCTTCCTTATCTTTATATTCTCTATCACATTTAAATGGCCAGTCTGCATGAAACAGCGTACTCACTCCCTTTGTTTTATTTTGGGCATATGCATGATAACTAAGCGGATATCTAGGTGAGGTAAGAACTGGGGGTCTCTGAGCACTAAAGTGTGTTTCCTGCAAACACGCAACCGCCGCCTGTGATTTATACAGTTGCTGGAACAACAATCTCCTTTTATGGGGCGTATTAAGGCCATTCACATTGAATGTTAGGATATTAAAGTAATGAACCATATTATAGCACTATTTAACCTCATTCCTAACTCTATAGTGCTCTATAATCTTTATATTTACTCTGTTTAGCCATGAGAAATCCTTTAATTTAGTTTTAATCTTATTTGCATACATAATTAAGAAATTACTGATATAGAAAAGTCTCATATGCTCATAGGTACCTGAAACAAAACAACAAAGATCTATATATTTAAAAAAAAAAGAAAAAGTTAGACAAATCGTCTTAATCTTGCAGGTCTGCCCTGCAACATAAAACATCGGTGGTTAATTAACCCCCTTAGGGTATTGCCACCAAATTGAGGGGGTGATTGAAAATGAAAATGCGGGTGCCAAGCCATATCCTGCTTATATATTTATATACCACTGCCTGGTTTTTAAAACTGTAGCATAATTACAAAAAATATATATATATATATAATTTTACCTTTCCTTTAAATTCCCTTCCCCTCCTCTCCTCCTCCTCTTGGGATGGGATCAGAGGAATCTGAGCAGTCAGAGGAATCAGAGGAGGTAGAGGGAAGGAGGAAGAGGATGAAGAGAAAAAACGCACAAAAAAAAAATAAAATAATATATACTCACACACATATATACATATACATACACATACACATACACATACATAAAAATACACATATGCCCTCCTCTTCAACACCCCTCCTCTCCCTCCCGCCCAGCTTTGAAAGAGTAAATCATTAAGTATAATACAATGGAGTCTTTCTAACTCCTATCTTCCTTTTTATCATCCGACCATCTAATGCCTTCCCTTGCCACCATTTTACATTGTATACCATTTTTCATCAAGACTGTTTTGCCTCAATTAAGTTCAATCCTTTATATATTTTTCAGTTCAATCATAAATTAATATGCTGTCTCCACTTCTTTTCTTTGCATTATATGACCAGCTATTTTCCCTTACGTACTGCCGTCCATTCTGGTAGCATTTCTCTCACATGTGAACTGTCCACCTTTTCTGAAGGAGTTCCTATTAGACCCCATTTATGTAGTAATTGTAGTCCTTCTTCAGGGTCTTCTATCTTTGTCATCATTCCGTTTCTCCAAATCAGCAATTTAGTTGGGAATCCCCATCTATAATTCACGTTGTTATCTCTTAAATATTTAGTAACTCTTTGAAAATCTCTTCTTCTTGCTATAGTCATAGCAGATAAGTCCGCAAACAGTGAAATATGCGCGTATGCTGACGGCATTGTTGTAGCCCTTCTTTGGGTGGATAAGATCATCTCTTTTGTACTGAAATAATGTAGCCTCACCACGATATCTCTGGGAACCTCAGTAGTTAAAATTTTTGGCTTTGGCACCCTATGTGATCTATCAAACCGCAGATCTTCTGTAGTGAGAGTGGGAACTATTGCCTTGAACAACTCGACTAAATAAGGTGGTATATCTGCCCCCTGGACTGTTTCAGGCACACCCCTAACGCGGATATTATTGCGTCTAGACCTATCCTCTATATCCGCCATTTTTCCCTGGAGTTTTTGAAAGTCCTCTTCCATTTTGATAAGTTTTTCCCTCATTTTGTTGTTGTTCTCGCAGATCTCATCCATTTTTTCTTCCAGAGCAGATGTCCTTGTACCCAACTCATGAACTTCCTTGCGTATTTCTTCCGATATTTTTCTGAAATCTAGCTGTAATGATGTTCTCAGGGTGGAGAGCATGTCTGCCAATCTTTTTTCTGACAAGGAGAGATCTTCTGCATTTTCTCCTAATATTTGTGTAGAATCTGTATCAGAGCCTGCTTCAGAGTGATATGAGGGAGATCTCGCACTGCCTCCGGCACCCCGCTCTGTTCTTCCTCTGTCTTTCTTATTTGTTTTAAAGAACTCATGTTGTCTCTGTGCTTTCGGTGGCGCCATCGTGTGTCCGTGTAGGTAGTGCTGAAAACTGTATTCAATTTTATAAGTTGATACAGTGTTGAGGTGCTAAAAAAAAAAAAAAAAAAAAAGGAGGGAAAAATATATTTAACTTTTTTTTTCCCTTTTCTCTTCCTTTCCCTTCTCTCTTTCCTCTTTCTTCTCCTTTTCTTGTTCCTTTTCTTGTTCTTGATTTAATTCACTGTTCACTCCTTTCCTCTCCTCAGTCTCCTCAGAGCGTTTTTTTTTTTTTAAATAATTTTATATTGCTCTGTCTCCTTTATATCACTTTATCATTGCTTCAGTTGCAATTTGGATTACCTTTTAAATCACTTATTTACTTTAAATCTTTCCCACAATCTTAAAACAATTTGAAGCAATTTACAATGCTTTGCAATGCCTTGCAGCGTTCAAAATCTCTTATTAACCGTTTAAAGCACTTACAGCCGAATATATAGCACTTTAGCGCTCTTAAATCCTTCCTGTTGCTTTAAAACTCTTTGAGTTTGCTTAGAGGCAATCTGAAATACTTTGTATCTCTTTAGATCAGTTTGTATCACTTGTATCGCTCTGCGTCTCTTTGCCTCTCTTTGTATCACACTGTATCGTTTATTTTCACTCTGTGCGCTTTAGTTCATTTTATATACTTTGTTTCACTCTGAATCACCTATTTCACCTTTGGGCCACTTAAGATCATTTGGTAACCCATTAAAGCATTTTAAGACCAAAATAAAGACAGAAAAATAAATAAAAATAAATCGAAATGCTTGCTTTGATTGTTGCCTCACTTTGGGTGCTTAGCCTTAGCTTTGCTTTAAATGAAGCACTGCTATATAACAGTCTCCTGCTCCTGCTCCCCTCTCCATTACCCTCCTCAAGGTGATTCTGGGATAACTCTCCGTTACCTTCAGTAATCAGGCTGCAGGATGTCAGGCTGTGGCAACTCAAGCAACTCAAACAGAAGTCCAGGCAGCTTGTAAGACTCCGTTACACTGAACACAATCAACACCTCAGATAGCCTCCGATAGCTCAGACTGGCTGCTGCTAGCTTGTAAGCTTTCCAGGCTTGAAAAAATACCGGGCATCTCGTAGCTTTGCTGGCTTGTTTGCCGAAACGGGTGGATAGTTACATGCAGCGTCTACATGCCTGCATCAGCCACACGCGTCCTCTCCGTTCTGCCGGAAACCCCGCCCCCCCCCCACTACTGTACACTTTTTAAGCGCCACTACACACAAACTCTATAAAAAATCTTTAACGGTAAAGAATTGGCTGCTTCACCCTATCTCCCTGCCATTATGTGAACAGAAACGAGGTCAAGGAGGTGGATGGCACACAACTTCCCTGCGACCCCAGAAGATCGGAGGAATGAAGGCCCTGAAATCAGGTTCCTGTGAGCCTTTATCACACTCAGGCATTTTATGTTGGAGGCCAGTTCCCACTTTGCTGGGTGGTGAGACTGTGACAGGTAGTTTGGGAGACTGGAGAAGCCTAGATGCCATGCTCTGGGGATGGGAGGGCACCTTGTATTTGGAGACATGCAAAAGTTTCCATCACCCATGTGTATGTGAAAGGAATTACACAGGTCCTGAAATGGGGCCACCTTTTAGGAGTTTGGTCTGCCCTCATAGTCATTAGTCCTGTCATTACTCCAACATGTCAGAGTGTGGAACTTGACGGGCAAGCGGCTAGGGGTGGTTGATAGTTCTCCTTTTTGGAGGGAAGTTGGGACTTGGAGTCTGGGGCAGAAGAGTCGTTCCTAGCCTCATCCTCTGTTCAGCATTGTGTGTTAGGGGACCTCGGGGAAGGTTGCCACAGGCACCCGGCTAGGGCCTGCTACGAGGTTTACATAACCTGAAGTTAAAGGACTAATCTCACTCCTAGAGGGTATTTGCCTCAAATATTACTTACACGCTGCCTGCAGTGTACATTTGTCATGATACCATGGACCATAGTTATGATGATCCTAGCATTCCTCTCAATCACAGGATAGCTTGGCTGTAGTTAAATACTAGCAATTAGGTCTCAGTAATTTACTGATTTAGGAACAAGGGTATTTGGCTTGTTAAACCATACATTTAGACCCAGTGTATTACCTAAATGTTTATATGCACACACCCCCCCTCCCCCCTAATTGCTGTTCCCTGGATGTACCATTTAAGTTGGATTTAGTATAAGGCACACTTGTGCACAGTGTTTCAGTTGGTCTCACTTGGGGGTCAACCAGTCTTACAAGAGCTGTAAATCTGCTGGGGATCTCCTTACTGTAATTATATTTAGGTGTCCATTGAGCGTCTGCCTTTATTCTCTTAACTGCTGCTCTCAACTATCTCATGAACTCCATACACATGTATAATGTCGCCATGGAGGTGCATGCACATTTTATGAGCATGAGATGGCTTGACCGCAGTTGACCTAGCATGTCACGTTTATATTATTTCTGTACATTTGCCTACTTGTCTACGATTGAGACTGTACCACCGTATGCACAGATCAGCTGTACTCCTGACATATTATTTATATATTATTGTTTCTTGAACATATATTGTATTTTCGTCTTATCTATATGGAAAGAATGGATAACTGGTTGAGAGGGAAGGATCCACATAAAGATTTTTAGTTTGGAACTAGCTGTACTTACTCAGTGCACCCCTCTAGAAGCAATGTGAATATATATCTCAATGGCACTTGCCTCAAACCCTGGTGGTATGTTAATCGCAAATCCCACCTATCCAACAGGTCTTAATAACCGCATATCTCAAAAGTAAGGTTATTCATGTATTCCTGACCCTATAGTGGTAGAATCACTATCTAGTCCCTTACCCCTCTAAATATAGTAAAATCCTACCTTTATTCCAGTCTGCTGATGCTGGCTCCGCACCCATTCAGTCTCCTTGTCTGACATCATCAGATTGGAAGATCTCAGCAAATCACAATGCTTTCTCATAGGAAAGTATTGGATTGTCTGAGATCGTCAATTCTGATGATCTCAGCCAAGGAGGGGGGATGGCCAATCAGCCTCTCCTCATAGAGATGTATTGAATCAATGCATCTGTTTGGGAAAAGTTCAGCGTCTCCATGCAGAGCGTGGAGACGCTGACTGTCAGGCTAGTGGGCAGAGATGTACGGTTTTTGTTTTCCAGCTCTCTGCTCAACATCCCCTTTATGCCTTGCGGGAAGTTAGTCACGATTTCCCAGTTGGAGATAATGTGTTTCTTGGTTCAGTTCTCTGCTAGGGGTTTGGTTAGAGTTCCTCTGAGTAATATAAGTGGCTCGCCCAGTCTCCTGACCCCCCCACACGTGTGATCAAAGTGTACATTGACTTTCTCAACCTTTTTTTTTTCTTCCCCATTTCCTCTCAACTTCTCCTTCTACCACCTTTCCCACTACTCACATCTCCACTCCCATCCCCCTTTTTTTTCCTTCTTCTTTCTTTTTCCTTCCCTCTTCCATCCCACACTTTCCCCTACTTGGAAAGATAGCCAACCTATCATTAAATCCACTCCTCTTCATATCAGAACATTAATTATGAAAGGGCTCAACATACTTAAACATCGATCGTGACTGCTCTGCAAGTTGTGGGCTAAGCGAATGTAAGTTGCCATGATCCAGGAAACATGCTGGTGATGATGGCTTGCAATGTCTCCACCTTCTATAAAGCAAAAAATAGTATTCCATATTACTCATAAACTTTCCTCCTCATCCACTTATCCTTACTACCCTCTTTGTACGGTGTTAAAATTTATATTTGTTTTGGTAAATCTTTGTTTTAGGCTCAGCTACCTCCCGGAAATTCGATGAATCTAGAACTTTCTCAAGGAGGTAAACATATTTCGTTATTTTTAATGGATAGATAGGGGGAATTCTAGAAAGAAATAAACATATTTCGTTATTTTTAATGTATAGATAGGGGGAATTCTAGAAAGAAATTGCAAAACTGACACCAACATACCTAAATTTTAATCACCTTGACCTATTCACATAGGTCTGAGTCCAAAACAAAAATATTGGGGCACTACCTTACAAATGAAAGTGTTGGTAAGAAGGCCAATGGTAGGGGCATCCATATCGACAAGACATATTTTGAGTAATCCATTATTATACCAATAGGAAAGGTTATAGGCGTTATTTACTAAACAGCGAATTGTGTTCAATTAACGTTAGAATTTCACGTTCTTGGCCAAAGTAGCCGAGCTGGAAAATTGGCAGAGCTGGAAAATGTTGGAAACTTGTCTACTATGACCAAGATTTTGAAATGTCTGTTTTCTTAAATTCATCCTTCATTGACTAAATTGCAGTGTTTCAACCAGACACTATTGGTTTGAAAGTGATAACTTTTAATTCAACACTTACATGACTTGGGACAAGGGAACAGCAAGTTAGCCCCTAAAGCACTTCAGCTGCAGCCTGCAGACAGTCTCAAGGGTGCTCTATATGGTATGCATTAAACTACAACAAAACAAAATCCAGTGATATGGAAGTCAATAACTGGTTTTATACATATAGAGTCACCTGCTCCAAAGTTCCAAAGAAACCAGGGAAATTAAATAAAGTGGCATTTATCTTGCTTAAATAAACGGACCTGCCAATAGTTCAACTCTGTGTACTCTGTGTCAATCCTTCAGAATTTATTTGATTTCTATTCACTAAATACATGAAAAGAGAGCCTCTGGATCGAGGTATTTTTTGGTATAATATATAGCACTGAAAAAACAAAGATGGCATCAGCAGGTAATCATAAACAGAAGAAATCCTTGCGGGATCTTAGAAACTATGCCTCTTAAAACGTATAAGTGTACCTATGGTATATGTGTCTATTGTGGACCCTGAGAAGCTCAAGCCTACTAAATTATCAATATTAAACAGTTGGCTAAATAAGTAGATGAAAGTATGTGTGTGTGTGTGTGTGTGTAGGGGGGGAGTGGGGGGGCTAATACGAGGGGTATAAACCCACAGGGCAACCATCCTAAAGACAGATATGTCAGCATATATTAGCATAGTAGTTACTCACTCTCTAATGTAATGAACAGAAAACTCAAATATAACAACTTAGAAATAATGAAAAAAGTAATGTTGGCTGTAACACCCTGCAGGTGGTTTAGGTAATAGAGATAGCTGTAGAGTCTCTGCATTGTGCAGCCGGGACAAACCGTGTTGTCTTAGCTGGATCCCAGGTGACATTCCATGATAGATGCACGGAGGAAGGCTGCCCATTCTGTAGTGCAATGAGACTGGGTAAGGACAATAGCAATCTCTGATACTTTGTGGAATTTTAATGCCCCTGTATCCTTGGAGATTAGTAGAATATGAGGGCCTCCTCAGTGGTATGGAATCTTATGGGTCAAAAGCTCTTATGCCATTCCATTGTTGCCCTAGATCAGGGATAGGCAACCTTTGGCACTCCAGATGTTGCGAACTACATCCACCATAATGCTCTTGCACCCATAATGCTGGCAAAGCATCATGGGAGGTGAAGTCCAAAACATCTGGAGTGCCGAAGGTTGCCTATGCCTGCCCTAGATGGATCCAGAGGAAAAAAAGTGTCCTACCCTCAAACCAATAAGGTGACTTATTTCAGACACCAGTCATAAAGGTATTTTTTGTCTGGGCCACTCTGAAATCTAATGACAACATCACTGTTCGCCCTTGCAGCAGTGGTTTGGGGATCCGATAGCATCCATTTAATAACATAGCTTTTGCTTGTTTAGTTAAAAACAGTTGGGAGATTAATCTCCTAAAAAAGATGAGGCAGTTCAACCACATTTGTGGCATTAGATAGACCTTGGACTTTAACAGTTTTCCTGTAGAACTATAAATTGTAGGCTCAATTGTGTCTGAGCTTTATGCAGGGCTTGGACTGTCTACTCGTGTTTAGAGATTCAATCCTAATTCGTGGGTAAGATAGGCAGAGACTCCTGACAGCTCCTCTCGTAAGAGACCTATATCAGTCACCATGTTGTGGCGGAGATCCTCCAGAAGGTGCCTCGGAGTGCCCTCAGTAACCAGGATGCAGCTTTACTCAGTGGAAGAAGATGAGTAAAGCTGATACTCAAAAAATTTGAATATCGTGCAAAAGTTCATTTATTTCAGTAATGCAACGTCAAAGGGGAAACTAATATATGAGATAGGAGCATTACATGCAAAGCAAGATAGTTCAAGTCGTGATTTGTCATAAGTGCGATGATTATGGCTTCCAGCTCATGAAAACCTCAAATCCACAATCTCAGTAAATTAGAATATTGTGAAAAGATGCAATATTCTAGCCTCACAGTGTCCCACTCTAATCAGCTAAGTAAGCCATAACACCTGCAAAGGGTTTCTGAACCTTTAAATGGTCTCTGTCTGGTTCAGTAGGAATCACAATCATGGGGAAGACTGCTGACCTGACAGTTGTGCAGAAAACCATCATTGACACCCTCCATAAGGAGGGAAAGCCTCAAAAGGTAATTGCGAAGGAAGTTGGATGTTCCCAAAGTGCTGTATCAAAGCACATTAATAGAAAGTTATGTGGAAGGGAAAAGTGTGGAAGAAAAAGGTGCACAAGCAGCAGGGATGACCACAGCCTGGAGAGGATTGTCAGGAAAAGGCCATTCAAATGTGTTGGTGACTTTTACAAGGAGTGGACTGAGGCTGGAGTCAGTGCATCAAGAGCCACCACACACAGACGGGTCCTGGACATGGGCTTCAGATGTCGTATTCCTCTTTTCAAGCCACTCCTAAACAACAAACAACGTCAGAAGCGTCTTACCTGGGCTAAAGAAAAACAGACCTGGTCTGTTGCTCAGTGGTCCAAAGTCCTCTTTTCTGATGAGAGCAACTTTTGCATCTCATTTGGAAACCAAGGATCCAGAGTCTGTAGGAAGAATGGAGAGGCACACACTGCAAGATGCTTTAAGTCCAGTGTGAATCTATGGGGCATTGCCAAGAGAAAGATGAGAGACATGAGACCTAACACTGCAGAAGAGCTGAAAGCCACTATTAAAGCATCCTGGCCTTCCATAACAACTCAGCAGTGCCACAGGCTGATAGCTTCCATGCCACGCCGCATTGAGGCAGTAATTGCTGCAAAAGGGGCCCAAACCAAGTACTGAGTCCATATGCATGCTTATACTTTTCAGAGGTCCGATATTGTTCTATGTACACTCCTTGTTTTATTGATTGCATGTAATATTCTAATTTACTGAGATTGTGGATTTGGGGCTTTCATGAGCTGGAAGCCATAATCATCGCACTTATGACAAATCACGGCTTGAACTATCTTGCTTTGCATGTAATGCGTCTATCTCATATATTAGTTTCCCCTATTATGTTGCATTACTGAAATAAATGAACTTTTGCACGATATTCTAATTTTTTGATTATCATCTGTAGTTTCTGGCTCTCCCTGACATAGAAGGCTCTGCACCGTTGGCCAAAGAGAATTTACTGGATGATCTGGAGGAGTAGTCTAGCTTCGGCACCCTGACAGCCATCTGGGAGCTCTGCGGCTTTCGGAGCAAATCGCCAATATCTGCCATTAAAGGTAGCTTGCCCGCCTTATATTTTTATTCCAATGCCCTACAAATAGGAGGAAGAAATCCCTATTGCAAGTCAGATGCAAGGTAAAACAATTTGCCCAAATGATGCAATCAAGAGCTTGCAGTTGCAGGAATGTTGGATTGTCGATGATAACCGCTACCTCCGCTTCCCTATTAAACCATAAATGTAAAAAAAATGTTTTTGAAAACTAGATTTTGTCTGTTATAGGAAATATTTAACAGCTTTTATACTGAATTATGTTTTGAAGAAGCTGCTCTTGTGCAGGAATTAGAAAATGTGCAACAAATCACACCAGCTGATTTCATCCCCAATGCATTTGGTAAGAAGAACGCTACATTCCATCTATGTTTAATTTGTTAAAAAGTAACAGATCTCTCCTTTTAGATAGAGTAGTTGATTTTACCCAGGACCACTGCAAAGTGCAGCACTGATATCGCATGTATATCCTAAAGCAGTGATGGCGAACCTTTTTGAGCCCGAGTGCCCAAACTGCAATACATGCCAACTTTTTTCCCCTCAAAGTGCCAACACGACAATTAAACCTGAATACTGAGGTTTACGTTTAGAAAAAAACTACACACAGACTGCTGAACACATTCACACACCGAGACATAGACAGACTGCTAAATACACACACAGTCCGCTAAATACACGCACACTGCTGAGTACGCAGTCTGCTGAATACACGCACGCAGTCTGCTGAATACACAAAGACTGCTGAACACACACATATACTGCATTGAGCGGTGCAGTGTATGTGTCTGTGTGTAATGTTGTGTGTGGGGTGGTGGGGTGCTGTGTGTGGGGGGTTGGGGTGCTGTGTGTGGGGGATTGGGGTGCTGTGTGTGTTTGGGGGAAAGGGTGCTGTGTGTGTTGGGGGGAAAGGGTGCTGTGTGTTGGGGGGAAAGGGTGCTGTGTGTTGGGGGGGGGGAAAGGGTGCTGTGTGTTGGGGGGAAAGGGTGCTGTGTGTTGGGGGGGGAAAGGGTGCTGTGTGTTGGGGGGGAAAGGGTGCTGTGTGTGGGGGGGGAAAGGGTGCTGTGTGGGGGGGGGAAGGGTGCTGTGTGGGGGGGGAAAGGGTGCTGTGTGTGGGGGGGGAAAGAGTGCTGTGTGTGTGGGGGGGGGAGGGTGCTGTGTGTGTGTGGGGGGAAAGGTGCTGTGTGTGGGGGGGGAGGGTGCTGTGTGTGGGGGGGGAAAGGTGCTGTGTGTGTGGGGGGGGAAGGGTGCTGTGTGTGGGGGGGGAAAGGGTGCTGTGTGTGGGGGGGGGAAGGGTGCTGTGTGTGGGGGGGGAAAGGGTGCTGTGTGTGGGGGGGAAAGGGTCCTGTGTGTGGGGGGAAAGGGTGCTGTGTGTTGGGGGGGGAAAGGGTGCTGTGTGTTGGGGGGGGAAAGGGTGCTGTGTGTGGGGGGAAAGGGTGCTGTGTGTTGGGGGGGGAAAGGGTGCTGTGTGTGGGGGGGGAAAGGGTGCTGTGTGTGGGGGGGGGAAGGGTGCTGTGTGTGGGGGGGGAAGGGTGCTGTGTGTGTGGGGGGGGGAGGGTGCTGTGTGTGTGGGGGGAAAAGGTGCTGTGTGTGGGGGGGAAAGGTGCTGTGTGTGGGGGGGAAAGGTGCTGTGTGTGGGGGGGAAAGGGTGCTGTGTGTGTGTGGGGGGGAGGGTGCTGTGTGTGTGGGGGGGGAGGGTGCTGTGTGTGTGGGGGGGGAAGGGTGCTGTGTGTGGGGGAAAGGGTGAAGGGTGCTGTGTGTGTGGGGGGAAAGGGTGCTGTGTGTGTGGGGGGAAAGGGTGCTGTGTGTGGGGGAAAGGGTGCTGTGTGTGGGGGAAAGGGTGCTGTGTGTGTGGGGGAAAGGGTGCTGTGTGTGTGGGGGGAAGGGTGCTGTGTGTGTGGGGGAAAGGGTGCTGTGTGTGTGGGGGGAAGGGTGCTGTGTGTGTGTGGGGGGAAGGGTGCTGTGTGTGTGGGGGGAAAGGGTGCTGTGTGTGGGGGGAAAGGGTGCTGTGTGGGGGGGGGAAAGGGTGCTGTGTGGGGGGGGGGAAAGGGTGCTGTGTGGGGGGGAAAGGGTGCTGTGTGGGGGGGGAAAGGGTGCTGTGTGGGGGGGGAAAGGGTGCTGTGTGGGGGGGGAAGGGTGCTGTGTGTGGGGGGGGGGAGGATGCTGTGTGTGGGGGGGGAGGATGCTGTGTGTGGGGGGGGAAGGGTGCTGTGTGTGGGGGGGGAAGGGTGCTGTGTGGGGGGGGAAAGGGTGCTGTGTGGGGGGGGGGAAAGGGTGCTGTGTGTGTGGGGGGGGAGGGTGCTGTGTGTGTGGGGGGAAAGGGTGCTGTGTGTGTGGGGGGGGAGGGTGCTGTGTGTGTGGGGGGGGAGGGTGCTGTGTGTGGGGGGGAAAGGTGCTGTGTGTGGGGGGGGAAAGGGTGCTGTGTGTGGGGGGGGGAGGGTGCTGTGTGTGTGGGGGGGAAAAGGTGCTGTGTGTGGGGGGGAAAGGTGCTGTGTGTGGGGGGAAAGGTGCTGTGTGGGTGGGGGAAAGGGTGCTGTGTGTGTGGGGGGGGAGGGTGCTGTGTGTGTGGGGGGGGGAAGGGTGCTGTGTGTGGGGGAAAGGGTGAAGGGTGCTGTGTGTGTGGGGGGAAAGGGTGCTGTGTGTGTGGGGGGAAAGGGTGCTGTGTGTGGGGGAAAGGGTGCTGTGTGTGGGGGAAAGGGTGCTGTGTGTGTGGGGGAAAGGGTGCTGTGTGTGTGGGGGGAAGGGTGCTGTGTGTGTGGGGGGAAGGGTGCTGTGTGTGTGGGGGGAAGGGTGCTGTGTGTGTGTGGGGGGAAGGGTGCTGTGTGTGTGGGGGGAAAGGGTGCTGTGTGTGGGGGGAAAGGGTGCTGTGTGGGGGGGGAAAGGGTGCTGTGTGGGGGGGGAAAGGGTGCTGTGTGGGGGGGAAAGGGTGCTGTGTGGGGGGGGAAAGGGTGCTGTGTGGGGGGGGAAAGGGTGCTGTGTGGGGGGGGAAGGGTGCTGTGTGTGTGGGGGGGGAGGATGCTGTGTGTGGGGGGGGAGGATGCTGTGTGTGTGGGGGGGGAGGATGCTGTGTGTGTGGGGGGGGGGGATGCTGTGTGTGTGGGGGGGGAAGGGTGCTGTGTGTGGGGGGGGAAGGGTGCTGTGTGTGGGGGGGAATGGTGCTGTGTGAGGGGGGAAAGGGTGCTGTGTGTGGGGGGAGGAAAGGGTGCTGTGTGTGGGGGAGGAAAGGGTGCTGTAGGTAGGGGTGCTGTGTGTAGGGGGTAGGGGTGCTGTGTGTAGGGGGGTGGGGGTGCTGTGGATAGGGGTGCTGTGTGTAGGGGGGTAGGGGTGCTGTGGGTGCGGGGGTAGGGGTGCTGTGGGTAGGGGTGCTGTGGGTAGGGGTGCTGTGGGTAGGGGTGCTGTGGGTAGGGGTGCTGTGGGTAGGGGTGCTGGGGTAGGGGTGCTGGGGGTAGGGGTGCTGTGGGTAAGTGGGGTAGGGGTGCTGGGGGTAGGGGTGCTGTGGGTAAGTGGGGTAGGGGTGCTGGGGGTAGGGGTGCTGGGGGTAGGGGGGGTAGGGGTGGTAGGGGTGCTGTGGGTAGTGGGAGTAGGGGTGCTGGGGGTAGTGGTGCTGTGGGTAAGGGGGTAGGGGTGCTGTGGGTAGTGGGAGTAGGGGTGCTGGGGGTAGGGATGCTGGGGGTAGGGGTGCTGTGGGTAGTGGGAGTAGGGGTGCTGTGGGTAAGGGTGCTGTGGGTAGTGGGAGTTGGGGTGCTGGGGGTAGGGATGCTGTGGGTAAGGGGGGTATGGGTGCTGTGGGTAGTGGAAGTAGGGGTGCTGGGGGTAAGGGGGTAGGGGTGCTGGGGGTAGGGGTGCTGTGGGGTAAGGGGGTAGGGGTGCTGGGGGTAATGGAGGCAGGGGTGCTGTGGGTAGTGGGAGTAGGGGTGCTGGGGGTAGGGATGCTGTGGGTAAGGGGGTATGGGTGCTGTGGGTAGTGGGAGTAGGGGTGCTGTGGGTAGTGGGAGTAGGGGTGCTGGGAGTAGGGGTGCTGTGGGTAGTGGGAGTAGGGGTGCTGGGGTAGGGATGCTGTGGGTAAGGGGGGTATGGGTGCTGTGGGTAGTGGAAGTAGGGGTGCTGTGGGTAGGGGTGCTGGGGGTAGTGGGAGTAGGGGTGCTATGGTAGGGGTCTGTTGGTAAGGGGAGTAGGGGGTGCTGTAGGTAAGGGGGGTAGGTAATTAAATCAGTATTCCCCCCCCCCTTCCCTTCTTGTTACCTTTGGTGAAGGGGAGGGGGGAACACAGCCATCCCTGGTGGTCCGGTGGTGTTATGCAGGACAGGACAGGTCCTGCAGCTCTCCTGTCCTCCCGCGCGATGCTGTGTGGAGCGTTGCCATGGTAACGCGCGGCAACGCTCCACACAGCTCGAGGGAGGACAGGAGAGCTGCTTCCTCGATCCCTCCCCCCTGCTTCCGGTCCTGCCGACACGGAAGCAGAGTAGGCGCCTGCCGTTTCGGGCAGGCAGGCGCCTACTCTGCAGTGATGGCAAACCTATGGCCGCGTGCCCACAGAGAGGGCCCGGCGTGCCACCTGTGGCACGCGTGCCATAGGTTCGCCATCACTGTCCTAAAGGCTATGCCCATTGATGAGGAATCCATATGGTTACAGAGCACACGTACACGTGAGAGTCACAGCATATCTTACATTGTTGTCTGTCTGTGTTGATAGTGTGTATATATATATATATATATATATCTCACCTCATCTAAATAATACATTGGAATAATTATAAATTGAATATGGTAGAGACCAATAAATGCGCCATTCCACTTTATTCCAGTTTGTTGTTCCAAATTGTGTTGAAAGCACACTAATACGTTTACGCAACATCAACCATAATTCAAAACATACACCAAATAGATTGTACGGTGTATGGGTAATGTGGAATTTCCCAGTAGGTTTCTACAGAAGAACAGACAGAAGTGTGTGCATGCGCAACGTACAGTAGGAGATGTATTGGCCATGTTCACTGCTAATCTAATACTGCTTGTACTATTACAAACCGTGAATGAAACCACCAATGGCATTTATCCTCTACACAGGCAACAGACTTCCATTAAATTTGCTGAGGTTTGACTTTGAGAATGGGTTCTAAAGCAATTATTTCATATGTTTGGATATTGTCGTCAGTATTACTTAAGCTTCTTTCCCATTTTGAATTTGCCGGAATTCTTGCAATAGAAACTTCCAAAATTTCCCATAATTGTCAAGTTCTTGTTTGCCCTGTGTCTGGGCAACAGGATCAAGAAAACCATTGATTGAGTTTATTCGTTTTTCGTGGCTGTTTTCTCAGAACATAAAACAGCCAACATTTCAGGTTTTTATGCACTTTTATAATCTCGTAGTCCGTTTTATTTAATAAATACAAAGCAAGTAACGTGCTGGTGACTTAATCTAAACACACAAAAAATGTGTAATATAAAGTCTTCTCAACATTCACATTATTATATCTATATAGAAAAAGATACAGTATATTCTCAACTTCTAAACACTCTTTTAAAAGGTTTTTTGTATTTTTTTTTTAGCTCTCATTTAGCAGCTCAAGACTCCTTCCAGTATATTGCTAAGTTTAAGTTTTGGGACTGTTTTATTTGAGTGTATGAAAGTAGCACAGAGGATATTTCTTTCTAACCACCTTTCTCACAAGAGCAAATGAGAATCCACTGGCCAGTCTATCAAAAACAGATGACCATCACCACGCTTTCACTACCTCTGTACATCCACCTAATCCCGTTAACAAAAATGTAGACCTAGTTGGTGGCCTTGTCCAGAATTTAGTTATCTAGGACAATGATAGCTCACGTTAGCACTGTATAAGTGTTTGGGATGGTTCCTCTGGCCAGTTATAAACTCTGCTGTATGTGTGATATTTTCTAGAGCCATATGTTCCGCACATTCCAGTACAAGAACCTGAAAGTGTGGATCAAATACTGTACGGAATGTTAACCAACAACACATTGGGTAAGAAATCTCTATTTGTAATTTACGAATTTATGATAGGCTTTTCCTATCTGATAGATGTCTAGGAACACATTATTAGCACAGGACGGATTGTCTTGGAAAACCAGACTAGGATTTTTATTTATTTTTATACGTCAACCTGTTATACTTTAATTTTTTTTCTATACAGCACTTTTTTTTTATTCTTTTTTTTTTTATTGTGGTGCATGCAGTGTATATACAATATGCAAGACCAATTCAAAGCATAAATAATAGGCTTATACAATATAAGGTTGTGTATAATAGAGTACAGCACCAATTTTTGCATATTTGTCATGAAGAGCAACACAGTTTGTGGTTAAGTCAACCACTAAAATGCTTTATGCAAAGGGGTATAACCATGAATATGTACACCATGTGTACTCACAAGTAGTGGCATCTGAGTTAAACAAAGTTGAGCATGTGAACGATGTATAAGCCAGAGGAAGGCCTCACCTTGCGAGGTGAACATGGATAAACTGACTGGGACGAGAAAAACAAAACTAATAAAAACAAAATATGAGCATCATGCCAGCCCCAGGCCTTCACCTTAGCTCCACTGTCATGTACTTGGCTACAGTCCAGGGAGCTTTTCCTGGTGGGCCGCAGTGTTTGAGGTCGCGGTGCCTCTGCCGCATTGTCCCCCAAGGATGTGGGTGGTGTAAGGGGTTTCTACCTCAGTGGACTCCTGGTCTAGGAAGATACATCTGCCGTGAAACAGCGCAGGGAACCTTTAAGTTGCCCGGTATGAGACCTCAAGGGTATCAATCCACAGCTGGCTGGTCAGGAGGAGGTGAGTACACTATCACTCTCTAGTTCAGTCAGCCCAGGATGCTCTCGGTGAGCCGATCATATTTGGCCATGATGTCTTCAGGTTGTGGGCTCGTGTCAGTACCACGTGGACTTGCGACCATTTTGAATATTAGGCCCTCGTGCCTCTGTAAGGTAATGTGCACGATTCAGGCAGTATCTCTCCCATGGGGACTGGGATAACTCTCACCGGTCCAAAGAAGGGAAACGGGACCAGGAGCTTTCATCTCCAAAAGGCTGGCAAGTTAGTAAGTGGCAGGAAGGTTAGGTGGCGCCCGTCAACCTTACCCCTCGCTCAACAAGCTCAGTGGCCCTTCTCACAATATTGTACAGATTCCAGCTTCAAAATTAGGTAAAGTCTGATAATTATCGGTTCATAAAGCAACAAACAGGAGCTGCTCTGGCATGCGACTTAGCAGCATGGAGGTCCCCCCTAACTCCTCCATACACCATATTTTTATTCTCTCAGTTCTTCTCCTTTTTTTTTCTAAGTCAATATTTGGATTTCATTTTTTTATGGTAAAGTACAACATGACATCAAGATGGTAAGTGATTGCAGTGAGCCATCTTGGAGAAGGTGCTGGATTTGGGGGACTGAGTGGCCCAGAATGAACAAAAAAATGGAGACCTTCACACCTGGTGAAAAAGCCACGTTGTGTATCAGTGGAAACAACAGTTCTTCTATTTTATTTATTTATTTCCCTATAATTTTTATCCTTAGTAATTCTGCTTCCTCCCTCATCCTTAGAGAGAAGTGATCTGTAGGACACAGAATTATTTATAAAAAAAATAAATGTAATCAATGCCACCATATCATGAATAAAAGTAATTATTAAAATGAACTTGGGAAAGATGGGAGATTCTCTTTAGTAGTTAAATATGATACAACCATTTAGTTTTAATTCTCACCCAAAATGTCTGTTATCACCTTATGGTTCCTAAAAATTTTTGACACAGTGGGGTGGTTGCTGGTGTCATAACTGGTGATCTAGATGGGTGTGCATGAGATATGTTCTTTGATTTTTTTTTCCATTCTACTTTGTTTTTCTGATAAACTAAGAAATTCTCATTTGACAAAATCTTGTTGTTTCTTCCTAAATACAACATTTTCAGTTGTAACTGTTCTTCATTCCATTTTAGTCCTTCTTCCACTTATTTTATTTAAATTCTTTCCCATCTATTGGTATTTCTTTGTGCTCATTTAATCCTTTTTCTGTTGTCTTTGTTACGTCTACCATCTTTCCACATATCTGAGCCATAACCATTTGACCTACTCTTTATATCTTATCTTGCCCTCTTCAACCCCAGTTATGATACATCTCTCCAAAGTACCTTAATAGTTGAATTTACAATATTTTGATGTTGCCTGTATGTTACAGAAACCCAATATGATGTTAACATTTATTATCGAGGAACCTTAGTCAAAAATACCTTAGTAAAGAACCCTCGTGGATTCTGTATCACTTCAAGAAAACAACCAAATCCAGCAAACTACCTGGAAGATGTGATTTTACCAATACCTCATAATGTTCTTGACTCTGAAGTTGCAAGTTCTATAACCAAACTGCTGGAGAACCTGGAAGACGGTACATTGGTTGAGGAGAGAGATGGGTCGGTTTGTGGAAAGAGGCAAGGCAAATGTAAAAGCTACTGGACCTTGGCCCAATTCCCGAACACAAATTGTCCAAATGAAATCAGCAAATCGGACTACACGGTTTTCTTCACTATGCAGACGTTTATAAGAGGTAAACAGGTTTTCATTTGTAGAGTATGAGTGTGTATATGTATGTATGTAAGTATATGCGTATGTATAGCTAAATTACATATTTCATCCTAGTCAGGTAAAAATTAAATTATATTTCGTCTTTTTTTGACGTTAAATAATGCTACAAAAGTTCTTGTTAGAGAAATGTCTGAGACGCACGAAACGTCTCGTTATTTACCGATTTCAATAGGCAGCCTGTGCTGTTTGATGCTCTGTATGCGACATCATGCTAACTTCATGTTTTGTCTCTGTCAGAATTGATTCAGTTCACAGAAGGAACGAGGAGGGAATCTCCCCAATACACAGTCTGGATTTGCCTCGGACAACAGTGGCCACATAACAGGCCGTGGAAGGAGAACCTTGTTATGGTCGAAGTAAGTAACTTCTTTCACTGAACTGGGGGACGCCGACTTTGCTTGACACACTTATCTATTTAACAATATATTTGCGAAAGGTTTTACCAAGAAGTATACATTGAATGTTGACGAAATTAACACTGTTAATGCACAGTAATGCGTAGTATTTTCTTTTATATATAACCTGAATGTTAACTTTGTATATTGTAAACTTACATCAGACACTCATAAACGTACATCAACATAAAAGGTTGAAAACACTACATTAATAGGAAATCCAAGTAACTGTGAATCCATTAGATATTTACTAGTTGTAAAAAAGTGTGTGTGTGTATGTACGTCTTTTTGTAACTCCAACACCTTGGCAGCCAGGTGTACTGTAAATAGAATAATTCAGTGAAATGTTTTGCTTGAATATTTGTTCTTGCCTCTGCCTTCATTACCACACACAGAGCCAGTGGGTGGGGGTTAACTTTGTAGGAAAAGAGGTCTGGGCATTTTATGAAACTTTTTTTGCCACAAGTAAGTCAACCCCTGGGACAAAGCCTGACCGCCATGCAGAGAAGCCTGCGAATCTGTGAAATAAACCTGTAATTAAGCTGTATTGTTGCTCAACTACTGGGCTGACCAGGTTTAATCCTCACCCTACTCGTTGTCTACTCTTGTTGTGGCGCAGGTGGGGCTCTTTGGTCTTTATCCCGGCGACAGCGATAACTGGTCCAATTTTCGGCCTAGGTGGAGGCGTGGGCGCGGGTGAGGCGGCCGATCACCCAGCCCGGGGCTTCCTGGAGACGAATCCTGAATCTGCAGAGGACAACCCACAAGCTCTCCTCCTCTCCCCCCCCCCCCCCACCCCCCCACCGGTGAGGGATATCCTGACACCAGCAGGCGCAGACACTGTACGTCTCAGAGACTGCTCATCCCAGGAATCACCAATTCCAATATGGTGGATGCCATACTTCAGTCGGCAAGCCTGGGGGCCTGTGGTGATCTGGCATCTCACTTTCTGACCAAGTTTGATGACATTTTTGCTGCCTTTTGGGTCAAGATATCTGAGAGGACGCTGAATACTGCACCTGCGAAGCAGACCATTCCAGCACCTGCACCTCTGGCAATCTCATGCCCCAAGGGCAGACGCAGGATGGTAATCGCCAGCGGTTCCCCAAGGAGGTGCCGACGACGGGGCCGGATGCACAGGCAGAAACGAAAAGATCATCCCATATCTAGCCTCCATCTCCACTTCAAGCCACCACAACTCCGGACCAGACCTGAAGTTGCCTACCTCCCAGGAATGCTCTGACCCCCTACTACGTTAATCACTGCGAACATATGCCAGATGCCTGGCACCTGTTCACATGCATGCCTCTTACATCCCAGATGACGATGGTTCTAAGGGACTGTATTTGGTGCCCAGAGGGGATCGGCTGATTGTAGCCATGGGACCGGAGTCTTTCAGGCATATCCTGCTATAGCTGGATTTCCCCACAATGCCTCTTAACCCATGAGCTGTTCTCTGAATACTAGCTAAACATACAGTTACAGTCTTTAACCTTTCATTATTTCAATTTCTGCTGAGTTTTTGCCTTTATCGCTAGCATGGGTTTTCTTGATTACTTATTATAAAAATGATGCAACGCTCTATATATGACCCACTACTCTTAGTTCACGCTGCATCCCAGTTCACATCTCATAATGGGTTTAAGCTTAGTTTACCTACAACAATGCTGGTGCATCTGTCATCTGAACAGAACAACACTGTAGTTAAGCGTGTGTTCCATATTATTTTTATGATACTAATCTCGGGTCTAGATTGTCTTGCTAGTTTAAGTACCAAGTTTCACCCGAATACCAAAGATATGTGCCTAGCCTGTACCAAATATTTTGCATAACCATAAAAAAATGTGCATTTATGTCGACTGCCATGCTGCAATTATACTATGTCTGATGAAGTAGCTTGTTGTTGTGGCAGCACAAGCCTGTTTTGTAACCTTATGCATAACTCAAAATAAAGAATAAAAAAAAAAAAAAAAAAAGGTAAGTCAACCCCAATGTCTAAAGAAAAAGGTAAACTTAAAAATCAGGCTGTAGATTCAAGATACATATCAAGATAATTAGATGGGATAAT
The DNA here is from genome assembly GCF_036172605.1 of Pelobates fuscus. NCBI lineage: Eukaryota > Metazoa > Chordata > Amphibia > Anura > Pelobatidae > Pelobates > Pelobates fuscus. Next base: position 29,448,679 of record NC_086327.1, read on the forward strand.
TTTGTTAAATGTCCCTTTTTTAAGTGCTCGGGACAGTCCTTCAACATTTCTTATGGCCAAGTAAAGACAGTATAGATTGATCTCGGGGGGCTGCTTTAATATTTATTCATAGAACTTGTTTATTTAAAGTTGTTCCTGAGGCACTGAGTTTGAGTTTATGAATCTGAAAAAGTATTAGAGCAGACTCGCATCACAAAGAGCGGATTTTGGCTCTGTCCAGTTCCGTCTCAGTTCTACACCCATAATGTTGTTCCTCATCAAACGTTAGACGCGTTCTCCTACTGATTTGCTGCATATTTGGTAAATGCATTATTTTTTTCAGAGATTCTATTCTTTCTATTCTTTTTCAAAGATTGACCAGGGGAAGATCTAAATCCTTGGTATTGTAAGTTCACCCAGGTATAGCGATTAGATCATTGATTTCATAGGATCTTTCTTTATTTGCACAAAGTAACCTATCCATACATCTTCTTTCCTTCATAGGTCACCTCCGTGCCAATGAAGTTGCTTCATGAGTTGAGCTATGCGGGCGGTGCAACCTCACTACGGAGCGATGAACTCAAACTGGAAATATCAAAGTCACTCTCTATATCATCTTCTGTGGACATGCTGGCTGTACTGAAAGAATTGGAGGAAATGATGGACTGTGAATAGCTTTTATTATCACACTCTCTCTAGATTATCAAATTTACCTCAGATCTTCAACATAGCAAGATATTAGTACAAGTGATTAAAGAGACACTGTTTGTACAATAGCCACCTTATCTTGAAGTGGTTATAGTGCTTGGTGCCATCCCTCCATTTATTGTTAAACTGTTTTGTTGAATGATCAGATGTTAAGCGTAGGCTAGCCCCTCTGCCCCGGTTGCATTAGCCTGAGCAGCAGTGGGTGGCTATGATTGGCTGAGAGTGTCAGCGTTTTCATCCTATCACAGCAGCCTATTGCTGGTATGAGTTGTTATGGCTTGAATAAAGTGTGTCATCTCTGCCTTAGCCACATCTCCAGTGGAAGCCAGGTTGTGGGCAGCTGGGGACCCTCATTCAAGTTAAACCATTCAAAAACCATATAACGCTGAATGGAGGGACAGCGACAGGGGACTCCAGGCACTATAAATACTTCAATGAGATTAAATGGTGATAGTGCCTAAAGTGTTCTTTTTTTTTTTTAGCATTCTTTATTTAAACTTGAGCAGTAAACAGTGCCATGTACAATGACAGCAAATAGAACAATAGTGTGACAACAGTGGTGACATCAGGGACGTTTTAGCCGCGAGGCAAACAAGGCATTTGCCTTGGGCGGCATTTTCCCGGGGGCGGCAAAAAACGCTGCCCCAAATGCCCAGAGCAAATGTCTTGTTAGCCTTGCGGCTAACCGACATGCTAGGCGGGCGGCGCTGGCGGGCGGCGCTGGCGGGCGGCTGGCGAGGGAGCACTTCCTCTGAGCTGTGTGCTCAGCTCCCTCGCGCGCCGCAGAGTGAGGCAGGGAGGCGGAGCTGGAATATGATGTCATATTCCGGCTCCCAGCCTCACTCTGCGGGCGGCGCGCGAGGGAGCTGAGCAGACAGCTCAGAGGAAGTGCTCCCTCGCCAGCCGCTCGCCAGCGTCGCCCGCCCAGCAGCCACTGGACCACCAGGGAGAAAGAGACCCCCTCAGCATTCCCAAAGGTAAGGAGGCTGGGGGGGGGAGGTTAAAAAAAAAAAAATATATATATATATATATATGTTAATGTTAGTGTATGTGTGTCTGACTGTGTGTGTGTGTCTGACTGTGTGTGTGTGTGTGTGTGTCTGACTGTGTGTGTGTCTGACTGTGTGTGTGTTTGCCTGTTAGTGTGAGTGTGTGTGTCTGTTAGTGAGTGTGTGTGTGTGTGTGTCTGCTAGTGAGTATGTGTGTGCCTGTTAGTTAGTGTGTGTGTCTGTTAGTGTCTGTGTGTGTGTGTCTGTGTGTGTGTGTCTGTGTGTGTGTGTGTCTGACTGTGTGTCTGTTAGTGTGTGTGTGTGTGTGTGTGTCTGACTGTGTGTGTGTTTGCCTGTTAGTGTGAGTGTGTGTGTCTGTTAGTGAGTGTGTCTGCTAGTGAGTGTGTGTGTGCCTGTTAGTGTGTGTGTGTGTGTGTGTCTGTTAGTGTGTGTTTCTGTGTCTGACTGTGTGTGTGTGTGTGTGTGTCTGACTCTGTGTGTGTGTGTCTGTTAATGTGTGTCTGTTAGTGTGTGTGTGTGTTTGCCTGTTAGTGTGAGTGTGTGTGTCTGTTAGTGAGTGTGTGTGTGTGTGTGTCTGTTAGTGTGGGTGTGTGTGTGTGTCTGACTGTGTGTGTGTCTGTTAGTGTGAGTGTGTGTGTCTGTTAGTAAACACTCAGAATTACATCCATACGCATATTTTTTTATCTTAATAAATAATATAGTATATTTTTTTAATAAAAATGTATTTAGTGTTGTTAGCAATGAGGTCCACCTAGCTTACCTTATCTTATGTTGACTGTTGTCCAGTTGGGAACTGCTTGGCAACTGCCTGCCCCACAGGCATCTTAAACAGCTATGGATTTGTTTCTGGAGGTAAGGGGGTGCGCTTTGCACCCTCTTGCCACCTGTCACTCAGGTGGACTACCCCAATCCTTAAGAAGCCACTGGATAACAGAAAATATTTTGTAGTAGCATCCTTGAAGGGATCTTGTTATTGAAATATGATTTGTGTACATTCCTTATACAGAGAGTAACTGCTTGCCAGCAAGTAACCAAGGATACAGATTTAGACATTCACTGTAATTGTATGCCAGTAGAAGCAGCCATCTTGGCTATGTGTCATAAGATTTGCATAAACATTCCCTCCTTTCTGACTTAATTTCTGCCTTTGTTTTCAGCTGGTTCAGGCAACTCTAGATGAGAGTGTGAGGGGAGTTGGGAATAGGGAAGTATTTAACCTTACATGCGACATGATTGTGTTGAACCATGCCTCTGCGGAGGTAAAATAAATAGAAATACGAACCCACAATGAACAGGCACTTTAACGGGACACTACAGGCGAGATAGAAGGCCGCCTAAGGCATTGTGCTTACTAAGGCCTCACAGCCACTTAACTCACCTTAGACTGACCCGTTAAGCACTCTGTTATGGACCGAATGCCTGAGACCGGGAGTGTGTATTGTCTGTGTCCATGGCTGCAACACACATACATTGTCTATATCTCTATTTTGCTCTCTGTATATCATTATCAATCAGAAGGAGAAGTTCAAGTACCAGGAGGTCAAATAAGAGAGGCAGAGAACAGCTACAAGTACCTGGAGGTACCACAAACACATGAAAACCAAGAGGAAGATGCAAGGAGGATAGCAACATCCAAGTACCTCCAGAGAGTTAGGCAGGTCCTGAAGTTGCAGCTTAATGGCAAAAACAAGATACAAACCATCAACACATATGCCCTACCAGTAATCAGTTGCCCAGCTGCAATAATACCTGACCAACAGAAGACCTAGTCACCAAAGAAACGTCAAGACCTGAAAACTACTCACTATGAATGGAAGATTCCACCTGAAAGATGTTAGCAGTGACAGCATATACTAAGAAGCACAATCATGTTGCTGGGATTGTATACCAAAATATTGGCACAGTATATGGGCTGGAGCTGCCTATGTCCAGATGGGAGATACCACAAAGGGTAGATAAGAATGACAGGGCTAATATCCTGTGGTAGACAAGAAAGTAGTTGTGACCCAACCTGACATTGTGGTGGTAGACAAAGAACTGAAGATTGCAGTGGTGGTGGATGTGGCATTACTTGGCGACCATAACATCAATAAGGAGGAACATGAGAAAGTGGACAAATAACAAGGACTGAAAGAGGAGTTAGTCAGTGGAAAGGGAAGGTATTAGTAGTCCCAGTTGTGATAGGAGCACTGGGCAGTGACCCCCTAGGTGGAGGAGGGGCTTTAGAAGATTCCAGATGGGACATCTGAGATTACATTCCAGAAGAGTGCAGTTCTAGGAACAGCTAAAATACTGTGAAGAACCCTCAGACTCCCAAGCTTCTGGAAAAGGCCCAGAGAATGAGGATTGGAATATAAAAATACCACCCAGAGGGATGAGAAAGTTGAATATATATATATATATATATATATATATATATATATCTGTATTCCTGCTTACCATAATATTCTAATATTCTGTTTCCCTTACCCCCTCCTGCATCCATATATTTAGTCATGGTAATAAGTAATATCTCCAGGGCAGGATTTTTGATCATCAGAAAAAGAAAATCATGGCAAGTAGGGATAAATGTTCTCTTTACCTGGCCACAACATACAGACTCCACAACATTTAAATGCATAAAGTGTATTTGACCAATTAAATGTGAAATAAACAAATACCAAACAAATCAAACATTAAATACTGATTTATTTATATGCCAGGGGTTCTAGGGCCAGGATGTATAGTAGGGGGGATAGGGGCCAACTCTGTCGTGTTCCATTTGTGATATGGAAGGGGCTGGACAGGAAGCCTCCGTGGGAGACTCTGGCTGCTGGTTTGTGGTACAGTGCCATTATACTCCTAATAGTAGATGTAGGAAAGTTAAACTTGTGCAAAGTCTTGACCATGTATGCCCAGTTTAATCGGTCAAAGGCCTTCTCCGCGTCAAGGGCAAGAAAGAGGCCTTTCGAGTTTCTTGAGTCTAGTGAGGAAAGCATATTTAGGATTTTCCTGGTGTTGTCAGAGCCTTGGCGGCCTTTTATGAACCCGGATTGGTCATTGTGCACTAATTTGTGGAGTAATGGGGCTAGCCGGTTGCTGATAAGCTTGGCATATATCTTGGCATCTCCGTTAAGCAGGGAGATAGGCCTAAAGTTTTTACACTGTGTGGGGGGTTTGCCGGGTTTGGGAAGGGTGGATATGTGGGCCAGCAGCAGCTCATCAGGCAAGGCACCTACGGAGGCACAGTGGTTAAGGAGCGTTAGGAGGTGTGGTGCAAGAATGGTTGAGAATTTCTGGTAGTAAGCATTTGAAAAGCCATCTGGGCCGGGGGATTTGTGAGCAGGGAGTTGTGAGATTACAGTTGCGAGCTCATCTGTGGAGAATGGTCGTTGCAGTATATCTAGGTCTCCGTCTTTTAGCGTCGGTAGGTCGAGGTCCTGTAGAAAGCCGTCGATGTCGCTAGGGGTCGGTAGAGACATATTGGGGTCGTTTTTGAGGTTATATAGCTCACTATAGTAATTTGCAAAGAGATCAACAATATTTTGTGGGTTCAATATCTTGTTCCCTTGTTTATCTATTAGGAAGGCAATTCTGGAGGCGACACTTCTCTCCTTTAGTTGTGAAGCCAATTTGGCACCAGCTCTATTTCCATTGGCAAAAAAGTTATGCTTTGCCTTGCGCAATAGGTGTGATGTTTTGGCCATTTCTATGTTACGTAATTGGTTTTGGAGGTCTGACAGTTTTTTATAGGTGGTCGTGCTTTGGTCGCGTTTATTGGAGTGTGTCAGTGTGGCGATTTCCGTTACTAAGGAGTTGTAGCGTGCTAGCCTTAGTTTCTTAGCTCTACTGGCATGCTTTATAAAGCAACCCCGTATGACCGCTTTATGTGCCAGCCATACCTGTTCTATGGAGGTAGCATGTGTGGTGTTTTCAGCAAAATAATGTTTGAGGTCATCGGTGATCTGCGACACTACGAATGGATCGGCTAGAAGGGACTCGTTGAGTCTCCAGGTGCCAGTCCCTTTGTTGGGAAATGCTTCTTTAATACTGAGGGTGATCGGGGCATGGTCGGACCAAGTAATCGTACCAATAGTGGCTTCTGCTATGTTAGGCATGGAGGTAGCTGGAATTAGAAAGCGATCTATGCGGGAGTAGCTGTTGTGTGCAGCTGTGTGGCAGGTGTAGTCCACCTCTGTGGGGTGGAGGATGCGCCATGGATCTATCATACGGTGTGAAGCTAGTGTATTGCAAATTTTGGCTGTGAGAACCGTTCTCTGTTGCATGGTATATCGCGAGAGCCCAGTAGCAGAGGACGAGTCAGACTTGCTATCCAGTAAGAAATTTGTGTCACCTCCAATAATTACCTCCCCATATTTATACATGTCAAGGATTGCTAGGGTTGAGGTTATAAATTCATGTTGGTTTTCATTGGGGCCATAGACATTGACCAGCGTGTACGGGGCATTATTAAGTAAACATTGGATAATTAGATATCGACCCTTCCTATCTGCTATTTTACGGACCAAAGAGAACACTACATTTTTGCTGATTAAAATAGACACACCTCGCTGTTTGGCTGTATAGCAAGCGTGGTAGTCGTGGGGGAACCATTTGGAGTGAAACCTGGGTTTATCCTTCCATCTAAAATGCGTCTCTTGGAAGAATGCTACTAGAGCGCCACATTTCTTAGCCTCTTGTATGGCCAGCCTGCGTTTGTTTGGTGAATTTAGCCCTTTCGTATTTAGGGACATGATCTTAATCACCATGGTATAATGACGGGGTTTGCTGCAGTTTTGTTAGCTCTTAAGGGTTTAGAGTCATAGTGGAGATCGTATATGGGACAGTTGATCGGTATACGCACAAGGGAAGGGGTGGGGGTAACTGGGTGAGAACTATATACAATGTTCCGTGTGTCACCTAGGGGTGACATCAAGGTACCTGAAGTAACGGATATTTACGGCTACTAGGGAGCCTTGGGGGTGGCCCGTTAAGGGCAGGATGTCGAGATCTACAGCACGGAAGATCTACAACAGTACAAATGTATGACATAGTGAGTCCGGGTGGCATTACCCCCGGTCGCGGCATTAACAATGAATTGTATTGTATAACCGACATTATTAAGTTAAAATAAAATACAGGGGATTAAGCAAATGATACAAAACATAAAACCTGTGCGTCTAGTCCATTCGGTTGACACCAATTTTGATTAGAACCAGCAGTCCTTTCAGGTTAGGGAGGTTCCGCGATCAGAGGGTGTGCGGGAAGTCTTCATTGGGTGTTCCCAGCCTTTGGTTAGCGATTTTGGTGCAGCGGTGGTCTGCAGGGCCCTTTTAGGGCTGTCAGATTGTAGTGGAATGTCCCATTCCTGGAGAATTCTCTTTCCCTCTTCTGGGTTGAATATTGGTTTATCCACGCCATTCCGCTTGATCAAAAGCTTCGTGGGGAAGCCCCATTTGTAGGGGACGTTCGCTGCCCGCAGCGCTGCAGTAATGGGCGCGAAAGTGCGGCGCGCTATCATGGTGGTCGATGAGAGGTCTGTGAAGAGCTTAACATCACTGTAGGGCGCTGGCCAGTGGCTCGTGGTTCTGGCTGCCTGCATAATGCGGTCTTTGACAGGGTAGAAGTGGACCCTGGTAATGGTGTCTCGTGGCGTGTCAGGTGGGAGATGTCTGGGCTTAGGGAGACGGTGCGTCCTGTCCAGGAGCAGTTCTGATTCAGTTAGTGAGGGGATAAGCACTCTAAAGAGATCTTGAACGTATTTAGTTAAACTTGTCTGTGTCACAGATTCTGGGATACCTCTAATGCGTACGTTATTCCTCCGACTTCTGTCTTCCTGGTCAGCAACTTTCTCTTCCAGTGTCTTGATCTTTTGTGACAAGGAGGTATAGGCTGCTGCCATGGAGTTATGCGCGTCTGTTAGTTCCTCTGTGCGCTCTTCCAGGCGTGCAGTCCTCTCCCCAATGCTGTTGATGTCAGATCTGATGTCTGCTGCTATTTGGTGTAAGTCCGTTTTAAATGAGGTTTTTAATTCTTGCATGATCGCTCTGATGGATGAGTTTGTGGCTGGGCTGTCTGGTCTGTGCCTGTAGTCACCAGTATCAGAGTAACACGCTGGGGATCGCGGCCTACCGGCGCCATCTTGCTCACCGTGTTCCGGCGGCAGTGTTTTCTCCAGATGAGCATTTATGGTTTTTTGTTTCATTTTCTTCTGCGGTTTTGTCGCCATCGGGTAGCAGAGCGGTTCCCCTTGTATAGTGTGCGTTTTGCCGGCGATCCGTCGGTTATATCAAGCTGTGTTAGCCGCGATATCGGAGGAGCTCCGGTCTCTCACGTCCGCTCACATGTGCGGTCAGGACACGCCCCAATACTGATTTATTTATTTTTAATTAGCCTCTCTGACATCAAAATAATGATTTAGTTAATAGATGTCCATTTGGCTGCTTTATAGATCATGTCAGTAGGAACTTTGGACTCAGTGACACAAGAGGCTCAAGGAGACCTAGTTGTATGGGCATCTGTGCATTAGAAACAGGAACGCCTGGTTAAGCGTGGATAATGGCTGACACAATCCATCTCCTGATGACTTCCTTTGCTGGCCCCACTGGGAATCCCAAACAGTCTAGAGGAAGACTGCCAATTAGAATATCTATCATATAAGTGTTATGTCAATGTACCCAGGGCTGACAGATTTGACTTGTCAGCTTCGCCCTGGTGAGCTTAGTCTGTTGCATGAAGCACGATCTAGTCATTCACATGGAAAGTTGAGATCACTTTGAATCTGAATTCCAGAACTGTTCTGAGAATGACCCTGCCCCAATGAAAAACTGTAAATTGTTCCTCCACAGAAAGTGCTTGAGGTTCTGAAACTCATTTCCTTGAAGTCAATGCCAGCAAAACTGTCATAATAACAAGGAAGTGTTAACCGAAAGAATCCAATGGCTTGAAGGGAGAGAACTTAAAGGTTTTTAGCACTAAAGCAAAATCCCAAAGCAGATAGATGGCTTTAATAGGAGGATTAATCTTGATGACTTTACTGGGTAATCTGGAAAAGTCAGTATCAAAGACCAATTTGTGATTAGTTAGGGCAGATAACTTTTAGGGTATTGTAACGCAGTTCTCTCCCTAGTCCTGACTGTAGAACCTCTAGAATGTCTTTATTTTATGGACTATGGACATTTACATTCTTTTGTTGAGCCCACATTAAAAAGGTATCTCATATACAACAGTATGTAGCTGAACCAGAATTTTTTTTAGCTTGAAACGGCAGGTGAGTAAACTTTGTTCAACCTCCTCCTTTCAACTTCTGTGCCCTCTGTTTGAGGGGCAAAGGGCCTGGATGAAACACTGGGTCCTGGTGAAGAAGGGATGATACTCTCAGAAGTTATCATGATGACTCCTCGCAAAGATTTTGAAGCAAAAAAAGATATTCTGCTCTGTGGGTCCAGAATTTAATCAATGAGCAATCCGTATGATGGAGACTCTCTCTCTTATCTTGGCCTGCTCAGGAGTGGTGGCAGTAATGGATTTGGTGGAAAGACATACCTCATCTGCTCAAGAGGAATGAATAAATGGTTTTCAGGCCCCGGAGCTTCTGGACATTGGACATTTTAGGATGTTTATCATTTTCCAGCTCCAGGTTTCTCCTAGATGATTTATAAATGCCATTACTGTGGCATAGTTGACCCGGAAACTCACCCACTGAAAATGCTACAGGCCTTTTAAGGCTGCTAATAGTTTGATGTTTCATAGCCAAGGACTTCCATCTTCTTTGCACAAAGTTGTCTTGCAGATATGGTCCTCAGTGCCAATCGTTGGCACATGTTGTTGGCTTGATCTATGGGGTTTCTCTCCGAGGGGATCTCCAGACGATGTTCTTCCTCTGTAGCCAACAACAGGAAATGATGCACTCTAGATGGAATTTTGAAGGGATGTTGGAGATTGCCCGATCTGAATTGTAGTAGGAATTTATCTTGTAGAGTTCTCAACCTCCACTGAGCCTACCTTGTCAGTCTTATGATAGAGGACCCAACACGCTTATGACTTTCTCTGCATAGGTCACATGTGCTTAGACTTAAAGAAAGGGATCTACATTTAAAGTGCCCTTCCTACACAGAAAATCTCAGGGACGTCTGGTGTTGTGCAGCAATTAGAATATGGAAATAGCATCATATGAGTCTATGGAAATCATCCACTGGTTTGAAAACACCACCTTCTGAATTTCAGAATTGACTGCAGAGATTTCATTTTTAATTTGCAAAATATCAGATAGCCAAATAGCTGGTGAAGATCCAGGAGAGGTCTCCATTCCCCTTGATGCGTTTCCTTTTAGAAACAGGTGAGCATATATGAATTTCTGCTGAGAGTCTTAATTTTCTCTGTTTCCTACCCTTTGTGTATCTTGGAATCTGTCTTGGGGGAGCATTGCTAAATTCTATATGATAACCAGGAATAACTTATCTTGGACCGACTTCTATTAAACCTAGAAGACCACTAGACCTGAAAGCAAACCATTGCATGCTTCCAGAACATGAACCAGTCAGATATCCAGCAACAATTAGCCCACATAAAGAGTCAGTCAGCACTAAGACCTGACATGATTCACACTTTAATAAATGGATAAAGAAATTTACAATGCTGCATGAAAACCGACCAGCACAAATGAACCAGCTACTAGCAATAGGTCTCCACCCTGCTTGGCTAACACAAAGCAAAATAATACTAGTCATAAATGACCCTCACAAGGGAGCAACACCAGCTAACCACCAACCAATGTCAAGCCTCACCACAACATGGTAGATCCTGTCAGACATCATAGCCTCCACGATCGATGGGCATTTGAACCAATACATGAGCAATACCACACACATGGACAGTGGAATGCATGGCTCTATCAAAAGCCAACAAGACACTAAGAGCCTTAATCAAGAACCCAATGGGCAAGTTGAGAACAACTCTAGAAGCCAATTTTAGGACAATTACACAAACATCAAATGTGGCATATACCAAGGTAATGCACTGTTCCCAATATTGTTCTACATAGGTCTCAACCCACTCAACCAGACCATCATGATCCACCTATCAAGGATATACAGCAAGGACATTGGAATGTTGTCTGGGTGGGATAAGTGTGGGCAGATGATAAAAAAAAAAGATGGAAGATGGTCATTATTGAAGGGGCTGAAGTAACGGAAGGTCAAATAGGCAGTGTAGAGAACAGCTCCAAGTACATGTGAACACCACAAATAGGAACCATGAGGAAGAGCAAGGAGGACAGCAACATCCAAGCACTTTGAGACAGTGAGGCAGGTCTTGAATTTCCAGCTCAATGGCAAGAACAAGATCCATGCCATCAAAATATGTTTTACCTTCAGTTAACCAGCTGGAATAATAACCTTGCCAAGAGAAGATATCAAGATCTGGAAACTATTCGTGATGAATGGAGGATTCCACCTGAAATCTAGTATTCGGCGACTGTATACCAGCAAGAAGAAAGTAGGTTTGGGCCTAATGAGTGTTAAAACCACAGTCCTGGATGAAACAAAAAGCATACATCACAAAGATGGCACCCAAAGATAAGGCAGTGCCTGTGACAACATCAGAAAGAGGATACAGGTGAGGAGGTTCTATCGCAAACAACATCATTGGCAGATAGTGGATGCCATCTTACTACGACATCTTACCAGTGGTTGGAAAAAGTAGGACAGAAAAACAGCACTGAGGTATTATTTCTAGCAGCACAGAAAGAGGCACCCCACACTAGATCAAAAGAGCTGTGTCGAGTATGCCAGGCAGAACCCAAGGTGAAGACTGTGCCTCATAGACAATCCAGCACATAGTAAGTGCGTCGAGATTTTAGAGGCACAACCTGCTGTTACCTCCAAGTTGCTGGGATTGTGTTCAGAAACATTTGCACAGAATATGAGCTGGGCCTGCTTAAATTCAGATGGAATGTGCTACAGACAGCGTAGTTGAGAATGACAGGGCTTAGTTCTTGTGCAACAGCTACAGTTGCAAGAAAAAGTATGTGAACCCTTTGGAATGATATGGATTTCTGCACAAATTGGTCATAAAATGTGATCTGATCATCATCTAAGTCAGAACAACAGACAATCACAGTCTGCTTAAACTAATAACACACAAATAATTAAATGTTGCCATGTTTTTATTGAACACACCATGTAATCATTCACAGTGCAAGTGGAAAAAGTATGTGAACCCTTGGATTTAATAACTGGTTGAACCTCCTTTGGCAGCAATAACTTCAACCAAACGTTTCCTGTAGTTGCAGATCAGACGTGCACAACGGTCAGGAGTAATTCTTGACCATTCCTCTTTCCAGAACTGTTTCAGTTCAGCAGTATTCTTGGGATGTCTGGTGTGAATTGCTTTCTTTAGGTCATGCCACAGCATCTCAATCGGGTTGAGGTCAGGACTCTGACTGGGTCACTTCAGAAGGCGTATTTTCTTCTGTTTTAGCCATTCTGTTGTTCATTTACTTCTATGATTTGGGTCATTGTCCTGTTGCAACACCCATCTTCTGTTGAGCTTCAGCTGGTAGACAGATAGCCTTAAGTTCTCCTGCAAAATGTCTTGATAAACTTGGGAATTCATTTTTCCTTTGATGATAGCAATCCATCCAGGGCCTGACGCAGCAAAGCAGCCCCAAACCATGATGCCCCCACCACCATACTTCACAGTTGGGATGAGGTTTTGATGTTGGTGTGCTGTGCCTCTTTTGTGCCCCACATAGTGTTGTGTGTTTCTTCCAAACAACTCAACTTTGGTTTCATCTGTCCACAGAATATTTTGCCAGTACTGCTGTGGAACATCCAGGTGCTCTTGTGCAAACTGTAAACGTGCAGCAATGTTTTGTTCGGACAGCAGTGGCTTCCTCTGCGGTATCCTCCCATGAAATCCATTCTTGTTTAGTGTTTTACGTATTGTAGATTCACTAACAGGGATGTTAGCATTTGCCAGTGACTTTTGTAAGTCTCTAGCTGACACTCTAGGATTCTTCTTCACCTCACTGAGCAGTCTGCGCTGTGCTCTTGCAGTCATCTTTACAGAACGGCCACGTCTAGGGAGAGTAGCAGCAGTGCTAAACTTTCTCCATTTATAGACAATTTGTCTTACCGTGGACTGATAACCAGCAAGGCTTTTGGAGATACTTTTATAACCCTTTCCAGCTTTATGCAAGTCAACAATTCTTAGTCGTAGGTCTTCTGAGAGCTCTTTTGTGCGAGGCATCATTCACATCAGGCAATGCTTCTTGTGAAAAGCAAACCCAGAACTGGTGTGTGTTTTTTATAGGGCAGGGCAGCTGTAACCAACACCTCCAATCTCATCTTATTGATTGGACTCCAGTTGGCTGACATCTCACTCCAATTAGCTCTTGGAGATGTCATTAGTCTAGGGGTTCACATACTTTTTCCACCTGCACTGTGAATGTTTACATGGAGTGTTGAATAAAAACATGGCAACATTTCATTCTTTGTGTGTTATTAGTTTAAGCAGACTGTGATTGTCTATTGTGACTTAGATGATGATCAGATCACATTTTATGGCCAATTTGTGCAGAAATCCATATCATTCCAAAGGGTTCACATACTTTTTCTTGCAACTGTAGATCAAGACAGACAAGCATGTCTTGGCCAAACAACGCAACACTGTAGTAAACAAGGAACGAATGTCTGCAAAACAAAACTGTTTCACGGACATTCAATACATAAATATATATTGAATGTCTGTGACACTGTTTTGTTATCTGTAACTTCATTATTTGTTAAATTATTTATTTTTAGGTTTTTCAATCCAACCAATATGTTGTTTGTTTTTGTTTCCGGTAAATAATGTTTCCAGTATATAATGCCACTAAAATTTCATTTGCAAAACTCTGAGTTTAGAAAATAACCCTGTAGGCATTATGGTATCTCAGATTTATGATTTTGTTTTTGCTTTGTTTTAAATGTTTTGTTTTTATGTATTTTTTTTATTTTCCATTTTCCAGCAGACGATGCTGAACAAATCAATCTGAATGACGTCGACCCCCAATTTCAGCAACTCAGCCTTGGTAATCTGCCTAGCAATGTACACAACACTACTGTGGTAAGTTTTTAAGAAATGTGCTCTTTGTGGTTTTTTCTCAGGAAGGAAATGTTATTTTCACAGACCGTCACAAATGACTCTCCTCCATAAAATGGGCTCTTGCTGTGAACTTTGCGATGTATGAATTTCAGGAACTTCAATGAAGCTCTCAATTTGATCTGTGCAGTTTCTTTAAATATTGTGATTTGATTGCATTTTTGTGTCCGTGATGAGTCTGCTTCCTTTGGAAGTGATAGAAATACATAGTGGTGGATTTATATAGAAGCTGAATGGTATTGGAGATAAGGTAAATATTGCCCATGGTGAATTTCATTGTTCTCTTAGAATTGATTGATGTAATGCAGTCCAGAGCTTGGTCTCAAAGTTATTACAAAATTATCTAATGGTCCAAGAATTCAAAGGCTTCTGAGAATTCAAGCCACATAAATGCTACATCTTTACCTCCACCAGGGGCATTGCAGCAGTCAAACTAGGAGCTAGAACCCCAGGCAATATTTATGACCTCTTCCTCTCTATATTTCCTATATTATTTTGCTATTCAAAACTCTATCTCGTGCATGTTAAATCATCACTACATTATTTGTAGTTAAATATTGGAGAGATTCAGGATTCAGTATAAGGGGTTACTTGAACTTTTTAATTGGAAGTATGATTCATTTGTAATATTTAGAGAGAAATAACACCTTCAACTGCAGATGATTTTAAGGAGATGTGGATCTAACAATAAGACTGTGCTAGAATCACACCCAGGGCTTTTCATGAGCAAATTCGGGTCTCCAGCCCAGTTCAGCAGATCCCCAGCAACATCCATGACCTCCACCCTGTAGTTTAAGAAAACCATTCCATATCTTGGCTAGGTCAATTTGATTGCTATGTATTCTCCTGGACTCTGACTGGTGATTAACAATACATGTATTGATATCAATATATGTGGAATCTTGCCAATTTTTCTCAATCATTTTTATATGAGTGGAATGTTGTATGTTGATCGTAGTCTGAGTTGAAGTTGCCCTCCTTAAACTTGTGACTTTGCAACGGCATTGTGTAGTAGTGTTAGCAATCTGTCTTGATTTAGCAATTTCTGAACAGTAGTAGAACTGGATCCATTAAGGTTTGCTTGGATTTTGCTTCTTGTGTAGCCATACACAGGGCCGGATTAGAAGCTGCAGTTCCAGGCCCATGCTCATGAAAAAGGCCCATTGATTTAAAAATAATACAATTTTTTTTATTATTTTTTTTTACACACTACTCTTAGCGTTTCCACCTAGCTGATATTTTACTGGCACAGCCAGTATTTGAGGCTGCCTGCCCGGTGCCGATATTACAGTTATACTGGCAATACAAATGCTGGTATTTTCTCAGTATAAACTCAGTGTCCCTAGTGTTTGTGTCCCAATGTCCCCATGTCTCTCAATGCCCCAAGTGGCTCAATGTCCCCATGTCTCCCAGCCAGTGTCCCTAGTGTCTGTGTCCCTGGTGTCTCAGTGTCCCCATATCTTCAAGTGTCCCCTATTTTCCCAGGGTCCTCTAGTCTCCCAGTGTCCCCATATGTTCCAGCCAGTGTCCCCTAGTCTCCCAGTGTCGCTGGTGTCTCAGTGTCCCCATGTCTCCCAGTGTCCTCAAGTCCCACGTGTCTCAGTGTCCCCATGTCTCCCAGTGCCCCAAGTGACACAAGAGGACACTGGGAGACATGGGGCATTGAGACATTGTGACAACCCTAACTACTCTTCACATACTCTTACTTAAGTATGAAAACTTAACAGGGATGTATGGGAACAAAACTTGTGTAGACTGGCTGACAGTGAAATTAGTTAAGGTAATGCTTTGTTTTCTTTCCCTACAGCACCATCTCCATCAGATACATGATGCATGGGTGTTTAAGTGTTTTTGGTCGATATGACTCTGTAATTAGGCCCATCATAATTGTCAGCACCAGGCCCACTGGGCTGTTAATCTGGCCCTGACCATACATGGACCTAGATTGCATGATGTCGATCTTATACTGGGGATGATGGCTTGCAATATCTGCAACTTCTATAAAACAAAAGATAATATTCCATATTACTCCAAAACGTGCCTCCACATCCATTTTTTCTCATTATCCTTTTTCTACAGAAACTCTGTCCATTTGTTCCGTTTTAAAATTTATATTTGTTTTGTTAAATCTCTGTTTTAGGTTCAACATCCTCCTGGCAATCCACTAGAACTTTCACAAGGAGGTAAACATATTTTATTATTTAAGCAAGCTAATATAAGAGAGGGCTTGGTGTTAACAAGGCAGCAAACAATTTTTAAAGAATAATAAATAAAATGTACTGCCAGAAAAAATATACAGTATAGTAATGCTACTAAAAAAAAATATACAATGAAATAAGGCTGATCAAAAATATAGTATTTATTATAATAATAGTATTTTCATTAGGTAAAAAAAACACCTAAATTTAGCTAGAAATAGAATAAAAACAGAGGTATTTGTTTCTGAATTTAGCTAAAATACCCATAAATTGACAGAAAAAACATTACAAATCAAAATATAAAACAATTCAACTAAACCAGAATTATGGTTAAAATTTCCATATTGTTTTTGCAAACGTATTTTGGGATGTTAGTAAATACCAGCACCTTACAAATAATATATTTTGAAACAAAAGGGAACTAAGTATTCTTCTAAAACATAGTTTTGACGGTAGACAATCTATGTATTAAAGCCTGTCAGACATATTACTAAAAGACGTTAGTACTGGTGGAAAATAGACCTTTTCGTTTGAATCTAAAATATATACGGGGAATTTATATAAAATGATGTATAATGTGTATAATCTCAAATATTTTCTTAATCGAAAGATAATAAATAATAAAATATATAAATTTACTCACTTTATATATTTTATTAGTCGTAATAAATACATAGGGGGTAACTGAAGACCAATTTCCAAAACAGAAAACAAATTATGAAACGTAGCTGGAAAAGATCATGTTCACTCCTTTGTGTCCCATCTGGATACCTGAATCCAAAACACAAATATCAGTGTACGCATTTGCAAATTAAAGTGTTGGCAAGAATGTCAATGGTAGTGGCATCCATAACCAAAAGATATATCTTGAGTAATCTAAAGTTCTACTAAGGTGATATGGTTTATTCTCTAAACAGGGAATTATGGTAAATGAACATTGGAATTGCAGAATCTGTGGCAAATAGCAAAATATGATACCCTCAAAACAAAAAAAAACACGTATTTAGTGCTCTTATAAAGAACACTTGTTCTACTATAACCTCAATAGATGTCCTATTTTCCTTTGTACACTCCTGCTAATGAACAGTTTACTAGAGACACCACTTTTCCATTACCATGATATTCGTGTTTACCACAGGTGCCCAGAAGTGTACTATTAATTTAAAGTGTGGTCTTAACATACATTTCTATTTATAAACATTAAATCCCATCTACTACTTTGGTGGCATCCTACCAGACTACCTTGCCCAGGTTTGGACCATCTACAAACACTGACACACGACTTCCGATGCTTAATGCAAGATTATTAATAGATTAAAAAGAAGTTGATCCAGAACAGAAGCTGGACTCAGTACATCATTACCAGTTTTGTCCAACGTGGTAAATTGTTCAATATAAAATGACTGCAAGGCTACTTTTTCCACCTTCCACATAGTATGCAAATTTAAATGTATGTGCGTGTAAAAAACGAGCATATTTATTTATTGAAAAGCAATTGTCTCATATGTTTGGATATTCTCGTCAGTGCTAATATTGCTACATTAATACTTTCTATTCTCTAGAATTCTTGCAATTAAAACTTCCAAAACATTGCCAAGTTCTTGTTTGCCCCATGTTCAGGCAACTGGATCAAAAAAAAACATTGAGTTAAAGCGGCACTGTTATGCTGAATTCCGTTTTTTTTTAACCCCCCTCCCGCCTCCACTAAATCCAATTGACCCCTGAGTCACCCCCAAATGCCCCTAAGCCCCCCAGATTACCTATTTATTAATCTTTATTTTCTGCCCCGATCTTTATTCAGGGCGCCGCCATCTTTGTGTGGGTAGGTGAAGTCCCTGTGGGACACATCATCTGCCCACACTAGATAGCGCTGTGAGATTCCTGCACATGCCCAGTAAAACACCTGGACATGCGAACGGGAATTCGATCCATTCATTCATTCATCAGACAGACGAATGAATGAATAGAAAAATCAGACGAACAAACTAACACTGAATATCAGTGTTCGTTTGTTCTTCAGTTTGTTACAAGAAGGGAGCTACCGGCACGCAGCTCCCTCCTGGTTATATGTAAAGATAGAAGCGGCAGGGAGCAGTGCTCCCCGCCACTTCATAAGCCCCCTATGTCCTCCCACACTCTATGGGGGTCAATATGACCCCCATAATAGCACAAGGGAGATTAAAATCTCCCGAATGCCCCTACTCGCTATACCGCGAGTAGGGGCATGTCTACTAAACAGTGAGCAGGACATAATGAGGGGGGGGCCCTACCGTCCTCCCCCCGGCCCCCACCCCTGAGCGGTGGGTGGGGGCCCTAAAAAAACAATAGGGGGGGACCTACTGTCCTCCCCCGCTGGCCCCCACCCCTGAGCGGTGGGTGGGGGCTCTAAATAAAGATAGGGGGGGACCTACTGTCCTCCCCCCCGGCCCCCACCCCTGAGCGGTGGCCCTAGATAAGAATGGTGGGGGGGACCTACCATCTTCCCCCCAGCCCCCACCCCTTGGCGGTGGGTGGGGGCCCTAAAAATACAATAAGGGGGGGGACCTACTGTCTTCCCCCCCCGGCTCCCACCCCTGAGCGGTGGGTGGGGGTCCTAAATAAAGATAGGGGGGGGACCTACTGTCCTCCCCCCGGCCCCCACACCTGAGCGGTGGGTGGGGGCCCTAGATAAGAATGGTGGGGGGGGCCTACCATCCTCCCCCCGGCCCCCACCCCTGAGCGGTGGGTGGGGGCCCTAAAAAAACAATAAGGGGGGGACCTACTGAACCCCCCAGCCCCCACCCCTGAGCGGCGGGTGGGGGCCCTAAATGACCCCCCCCCAATCAAGGTGACTAGGGGTCCCAAGCCCCTAGTCACCCCCCACCCAAAACAAACTATCCCCTACCTACCCCCCTCACCCTAAAAATCGTGAGGGGGGAATAAAAAAAACTAACCTGTAAAGAAAAATGTAACATACCATTTGACATCTTCTTTTTTCTAAAATCTTAATTTTTCAGCCCCCAAAAAGGCCAAATAAAAAGCCATCATACCCGTCGAACTTAAAATAAAATAAAAAAAACGAGCGGAAAAAAGAAATCCAGAAGAAAAATAAAAAATCCAATGCAAAAAAAACATAATCCATCTTCACCCTTCGAGGGCACGCCGCATACTGAGCTCCGCAGGGCGGATTTTTTTTTTTGCGCTAGTTTTTTTTATTTTATTTTAAGTTCGACGGGTATGATGGCTTTTTATTTGGCCTTTTTTGGGGCTGAAAAATGAAGATTTTAGAAAAAAGTAGACGTCAAATGGTAAGTTTAATTTTTCTTTACAGGTTAGTTATTTTATTCCCCCCTCACTATTTTTAGGGTGAGGGGGGTAGGTAGGGGATAGTTTGATTTGGGAGGAGGGTGACTAGGGGCTTGGGACCCCTAGTCACCTTGATGGGGGGGGGGGGAATTTCATTTAGGGCCCCCACCGGGCGCTCAGGGGTGGGGGCCGGAGGGGACAGTAGGTCCCCCCCCCTTATTTTTTTTAAGGGCCCCCACCCACCACTCAGGGGTGGGGGCCGGGAGGGAGGACGGTAGGTCCCCCCCACCATTCTTATCTAGGGCCTCCACCCACCGCTCAGGGGTGGGGGCCAGGGAGGGGAGGACAGTAGGTCCTCCCCATCTTTATTTAGGGCCCCCACCCACCGCTCAGGGGTGGGGGCCAGTTGGGGAAGACAGTAGGTCCCCCCTATCTTTATTTAGGGCTCCCACCCACCGCTCAGGGGTGGGGGCCGGGGGGGAGGACGGTAGGTTGCTCTGACCAGCGGAAATTAAGCACACTTTGCTCCTCCGCTGGTCAGAGCTGGTCAAGCGGAGGAATACTCCATAAGGCAAAGAGTCCCTACTTTGTCTTATGGATTTAGTAATCTAGGACAACTATAATTTACCTTTGCACTGTATAGGTGTTGAAGATGGTTCCTCTGAATAGTTATAAACTTTTCAGTATGTGTGATATTTCCTAGAGCCATTTGTTCCAGACATTCCAGCACAAGAACCTGAAAATGTGGATCCAATACTATACGGAATGTTAACCAACAACGCATTGGGTGAGAAATCTCTATTCCTACCTGTTAACCAGTTTATTATGAATTTACAATGTCTAGGGATGCATGATTAACACTGAACTGATTACCTATACTGGGATTTTTTCACAAATAATTTTTTTTTTTTTAAATTGAACCTGGGAAAGATGGTGAACTCTTTAGTAGCTAAATATGATACATCCATTAAGTTTTAATTCTCAACTATAATTTCTCTGCCCACCTAATGTATCTCAACATCTTATGACACAAGTGGGGAGGTTGTTGGTAATCTAGATGGGTGTGCAGGAGATATGTTTTGATTCAGCTTCAATTTGCTTGCTGTTTCCAGGAAATGAAGAAATGCTTGTATGACAAAATCTCATTTTTCATTTACCATTTTAACATATAATTTGCAACTGTTCTTCATTCTTCATTCTTCAACTGTTCTTCAGTCTTCTTTCCTCTCCCATCTATTTTTTTTTCCGATTCTTTCCCATATATCGGGTCTTCTTTGTGCTTGTTGATCTTATTGTGTTTTCTTCTTTGTGTCCTCTCCTATCTATCCCCATATCTAAACCATACCCATTTTACCTCCCTTTTCTATTTTTCTCCAAATATCTTACCATCTTCAACCCCAGTTATTATACAGCTCGTGTAAGTACCTTATCCTCTTCCCGACCTTAGGGAAAGATTGGACCCTTCTTCCAGCCCAAATACTCGCTCTCCATCTATATAATTTTGTAAAAGAAATTGTAGTTTATTATTGTATTTCCATTCTAGGTGTATTTATATATTTTATTAATTATATATTGGGGAACCTGACTGACAACCCAGGCTGAAAGTCCAGAGAATTTAATTTGCAAGCCATATATTTTACCCTGTAACTTTCCAAAACCCATAAACCGTGTACATGGCACAGTGGAATCTGTCTTACTCGTGAGACATCATATGAGTGTTTTAGAGCAGTAAAATGTATGATATCGTTGAAAGTGCAGTTTTTTTGTGAAAAATTCAAACAAAAAAAAACAAATATTAACACGCCACAATATGGCAATTTAAAAAAAGACTGTACATACCCCATTTTGAATACCCTAGGTTGTTTACTTTTGCAAATGGTATTCCATGATGTGGGTAATTTTCATTCCTGGGCTGCCATACAGTCTCAAAGGCAACATAGGTGCAGCAAACCAAACGCACAAATTTCAATGTGTAAACAAATTAATCTAGACCAACAATAAAAAGGTAACCCTGTAATTTTCCAAAACATTATAAAACATGTACATGGAGGGCATCATTATACTTATCTAACATCACATGTGAAGAAAAAGAAAGTGTAGACTTAAGACAGAACGTCTCAGAGAACACTAATGAGATATGAAACTGAGTTGTCTGTCACTTTACAATAAAAAATAAAAAATATTTAATCGGTATACAAAACCATGAACAGTATAGAACGAACAAAATAAGAAAAATGGATAAATAATAAACCCACTCAAAAAACAGGGGGGAGGATAAATAAGTAGCTCAGGGAGCAAGGGAAAGGCTTAGATTGACGGTATGTATAATGCCTAAATAGGTGCACACCAAGCAGTGGCTATATAAAAGGTCGCTCCTAGAACCTATATAGCATAAGGAACCCCCACAGTGTACTGAGATCGAATAAGTCCTCAGTGGGGAGGTATTAGCTAAAGGTAAAGAGGCATACTCGTCACAGTTGAAATGGCTACACTGAAGGATATAGTAAGCTCAATGTTACATAGTAGCTAAATGCTGTCTACTAGTAATAGGATACATCCTTAGTGAAAAATGCCGTTTAAACAAAAGAAAGCTTTCAATTCCCTACATAACGCTCCGATCAGGCTACCAGTCCTCCTCCCTCAAAAACACACCCCAAACCATGTGAAGTGAATACAGTGCTGTGGAATTAAAAAGTCATAATCTGCCTAACGCGTTTCGGCGCTATAAAGAGCGCCTTTCTCAAAGGCTATCAACGTGGAACTGTCCACGGACTTGTGTTAAATATGTTCTGCGGCCAGGTATTAGCCAATAAACGGTAAGTAGAGGCGGCGTTTATCCCAATGACGTAGTCGTTTTTGATTGGAGGATAATCAATCAATCTTGTGTGAGTGCACCAATTGAAAAAAGGGGAGGGTATAGAGGCGGAGCCAAGTGCCGATCATGACCGCAAGTGTATTGCGTTGCCATGGGCACTGACTGCTGTGTCAACCCGATCCCCAATTGTTCATAGATGCCCAAAAGTGATGATGTCAATCAGTAAAGATCGCTCATAGATGCATTGCCCCCATGGTTCCCAGGTCATTTAAGGGGATAGTTCAATAATAAGTGGCTGAACATTTTAAGGGAATATTGCACTGCTTGGTGTGCACCTATTTAGGCATTATACATACCGTCAACCTAAGCCTTTCCCTTGCTCCCTGAGCTACTTATTTATCCTCCCCCCTGTTTTTTGAGTGGGTTTATTATTTATCAATTTTTCTTATTTTGTTCGTTCTATACTGTTCATGGTTTTGTATACCGATTAAATATTTTTTATTGTAAAGTGACAGACAACTCAGTTTCATATCTCATTAGTGTTCTCTGAGACGTTCTGTCTTAAGTCTACACTTTCTTTTTCTTTGCTAAATAATATAAGGGTTATCCCCTCTCGAGATATAAACTGGACACACTGAATCTATCCCTGTTCTAGGGATTCTTTCTTTCTTTCTTCTTAACATCACATGTGTTTTATTGCTGTAAAAGCTAACAGTTTATGACATCCACAGTTAAAATGCCATTCAGAACTTGCAAAATAACTTTTCTTAATTTAATATGAATAAAATAAAAAAAAATAAGGGAAATGTTGTTCCATATATAGATATTCGATGTGAAATAAAAAGCCCTATTCTCCTGAACAAAATTATATATTAGTGTGGGTGCACTTAATATGAAAGAGGTAGGTTATGGTTGAACAGACATATAGCTCAAATGTTGGGCATTGTTTTGGTCAGGAATTGGACAATTGATCTTAAGGGGTTAATATTTGAATTTACAATATTTCGATGTTCCCTGTATGTTACAGAAACCCAATATGATGTTAACATTTATTATCGAGGAACCCTAGTTAAAAATACCTTGGTAAAGAATACCCATGGATTCTGTATCACTTCAAGACAACAAACAAATCCAGAAAACTATCTAGAAGATGTGATTTTACCAATACCTTATAATGTTGCTGACTCTGGAGTGGCAAGTTCCATAACCGAACTGCTGGAGAACCTGGAAGATGGTACATTGGTTGAGAAGAGAGATGAGTCAATTTGTGGAAAGAGGAAAGGCAAGTGTAAAAGCTACTGGAGCTTGACCGAATTCCCAAACACAAGTCGTCCAAATGAAATCAGCAAATCTGGTTACACGGTCTTCTACACTATGCAGCAGTTTATAAGAGGTATACAGGTTTTCATTTGTAGAGTATGAGTGTGTATATGTATGTATGTAAGTATATGCGTATGTATAGCTAAATTACATATTTCATCCTAGTCAGGTAAAAATAAAATGATATTTCGTCTTTTTTTAACGTTAAATAATGCTACAAAAGTTCTTGTTAGAGAAATTTCCGAGACGCGAAGAGGTAAAAAAATAAAATAAATAATTTTAAAATGATGCTTTTTGTTACTTTTGTCTCAAAAAGAAAAAAAACTAAACAGATATGTCTGTTTTATGTGTAGAGAATATTGGATTGGTGGTATGGTGTGAAGGTTTAAAAGAATATTTAGATTTTTTTTTTTTTTTATCGAAAATGTTGCTACAAATTATTAGAATGTTCCTGGGCCACCCGAAATTTGAGAATGTCTCAACCCACCCCCTACAAAATAAATTTCTATGGATCATCCCGCAGAATCCTCAACAGATTTTGTTGTGCGTTAACAATGAAATCCCAGAGACCTATATAATAGAGATGTGTATTTGTTTTCTTCCAAATCAAATTTAGAATCTTTCCGAATTCATTTGTTTTCGGTTCGTTTTGGCTTCCGCAGAATTCAGATAAAAAATCTTTTTACGATCTATTCGTTATAGCAATTCAGGGACTTCTCTATTAAGCAAGTTGACACTTCTCTAAGGGTTTTTCTTCATTTGCTCTTTTTGCGGTATAGTATATGGCTCCCTTATGTGGGATTGTCCTATTTAAGATACCACATAGCAAGATACCGTACTTATCTTGGTACCCTTATGTGGAACTGCCTATTTAATTATACCAAATTAGGGCACTATTTGGTAGATTGCTCCATAGTTTGGTATCTTTATGTGGGATTGCCCTATTAAAGATACCACATAGCACAATACTTATCTTGGTACCCTTATGTGGGACTGCCTATTTAATGATACCAAATTAGGGCACTATTTAGTAGATTGCTCCATATTTTGGTATCTTTATGTGGGATTGCCCTATTTAAGATACAACATAGCACGATTCTTATCTCGGTACCCTTATGTGGGACTGCCTATTTAATGATACCAAATTAGGGCACTATTTAGTAGATTGCTCCATAATTTGGTATCTTTATGTGGGATTGCCCTATTTAAGATACCACATAGCACGATTCTTATCGTGGTACCCTTATGTGGGACTGCCTATTTAATGATACCAAATTAGGGCACTATTTAGTAGATTGCTCCATAATTTGGTATCTTTATGTGGGATTGCCCTATTTAAGATACCACATAGCACAATTCTTATCTTGGTACCCTTATGTGGGACTGCCTATTTAATGATTCCAAATTAGGGCACTATTTAGTAGATTGCTCCATATTTTGGTATCTTTATGTGGGATTGCCCTATTTAAGATACCACATAGCACGATTCTTATCTTGGTACCCTTATGTGGGACTGCCTATTTAATGATACCAAATTAGGGCACTATTTAGTAGATTGCTCCATAATTTGGTATCTTTATGTGGGATTGCCCTATTTAAGATACCACATAGCACAATTCTTATCTTGGTACCCTGATGTGGGACTGCCTATTTAATGATACCAAATTAGGGCACTATTTAGTAGATTGCTCCATAATTTGGTATCTTTATGTGGGATTGCCCTATTTAAGATACCACATAGCACGATTCTTATCTTGGTACCCTTATGTGGGACTGCCTATTTAATGATACCAAATTAGGGCACTATTTAGTAGATTGCTCCATATTTTGGTATCTTTATGTGGGATTGCCCTATTTAAGATACCACATAGCACGATTCTTATCTTGGTACCCTTATGTGGGACTGCCTATTTAATGATACCAAATTAGGGCACTATTTAGTAGATTGCTCCATAATTTGGTATCTTTATGTGGGATTGCCCTATTTAAGATACCACATAGCACAATTCTTATCTTGGTACCCTGATGTGGGACTGCCTATTTAATGATACCAAATTAGGGCACTATTTAGTAGAATGCTCCATAATTTGGTATCTTTATGTGGGATTGCCCTATTTAAGATACCACATAGCACGATTCTTATCTTGGTACCCTTATGTGGGACTGCCTATTTAATGATACCAAATTAGGGCACTATTTAGTAGATTGCTCTATAATTTGGTATCTTTATGTGGGATTGCCCTATTTAGGATACTAAATTAGGATACCGTTTGCTAAACCGCATCCTACTTTGGTATCCTTAAATAGGCAGTCCCTCATAAGGTTGCCTAATTTGGGAACTATCTGCTGAGCAGTGCCACATATGATATCATGGATGTCAAAATTTTGGATGCTTCTGAAGTTATCCAGCAAATATAGATTTGCTCCCAATTGACCATTTCTGAATTCTGAATATGAATTTGGAATTTTTGAATTGAAACGAAAACAAAACACATTTTTCCACGAGCACATGTCTACTATATAGCAAATGAATAATTTCTGTGTTTTTCCACTTATCAGTAGTTTTCGGCTGAGATGGAAAAACTGACCTAGAGGTCCAATAGTTACTTGACAAATGGAGATCCAATTGCCTGGTATCCAGGCTTGTCGAGTATTTTTTGTATTTATTTATTTTTTTAAGTGAAAATTTGCCTTTGCTATCTTTTTTTTATTTATTTTTTAACTCTTTATTTTTGGTTGTGCAAAAGATTGACAATCATGCTTTCTATGCCACAACAGCAGACATAAACATTTCTAGAGACAGGATATGAGGATATTATGGCATGTAATTGAACTGCACGTTTTTTTTTGTTTTTTTTTTAAACCAGCGCAAGGCATGCTTTCCATGTTCACTCCTGATGTCACACCTGCCGTTGCGCAGCCCAATCACTGTTTTTTCATAGAGAAGCCTGTGATTGGACCATTTTGCTGTCTCACGTGCACACTCTGGGATGGTGGGGGAGGGGAGGGAGGGAGAGTAATAGAAAAACAATCACTCTTAAAAGAACCCTCCCACTCTTAAGTTAAAGGGCCATCCTTCAAATAAATTATATTTAAAAAAACTCTTAAAGGCATCGGCCCCAAATTACAATATCTTAAAATACTAAGAATAAAAAGTTTAAAGGACCACTATAGTGCCAGGAAAACATACTCGTTTTCCTGGCACTATAGTGCCCTGAGGGTGCCCCCCCTCAGGGTCCCCCTCCTGCCGGGCTGGATGGAGAGGAAGGGGTTAAACTTACCTCTTTCTCCAGCGCCGGGCGGGGAGCTCTCCTCTCCGCCTCTTCGGCTGAATGCGCATGCGCGGCAAGAGACGCGCGTGCATTCAGGCAGTCCATAGGAAAGCATTATCAATGCTTTCCTATGGACGCTGGCGTCTCCTCACTGTGATTTTCACAGTGAGAAGCGCGGAAGCCCTCTAGCGGCTGTCAATGAGACAGCCACTAGAGGCTGGATTAACCCATAGGTAAACATAGCCGTTTCTCTGAAACTGCTATATTTACAGCAGGCAGGGTTAACCCTAGATGGACCAGGCACCCAGACCACTTCATTAAGCTGTAGTGGTCTGGGTGCCTATAGTGGTCCTTTAAAAAAATAATCATTAATCCAAGTATAATATGAAACCGGCATGGCCTCAGTTTACACAGTAGTAAAATAATATACAGTTCCAACAAATACAAAATCAATAATAATCATAAAATTATTCTTTAATTCATGAAACCGATATTACTTGTATAGTATTTGCCTTGTCGAAAAAAACTGAAATACACCTACTACAAATTCACATAAACAGACAGACCATAGCCTCCTAGATATATCTACACATCTACAATACCCAAATACCGTATATACTCGAGTATAAGCCGAGTTTTTCAGCCCATTTTTTGGGCTGAAAAACCCCAACTCGGCTTATACTCGAGTCAAGGTCTGTATTATGGCAATTTGCATTGCCATAATACAGACTGGGGGGAGAGGGGGGGTGGCAGAGCTGTAACTTACCTGTCCTGCAGCTCCTGTCAGCTCTCTCCTCCTCTGCACGGTCCGGTCAGCACCTCGGTCAGACTTACAGTGTAAGCTGACAGAAGAGCAGAACGGACGGCGCAGAGGAGGAGAGAGCTGACAGGAGCTGCAGGAAAGGTAAGTTACAGCTCTGCCAGCCCCCCTCTCCCCCCCACTGAACTGCCACTGGACCACCAGGGAAGGAGAGCCCCCCTCCCTGCCATATATCAAGCAGGGAGGAGGGACGAAAAAAAAATATATAAATAAAATAAAAAAATAATAAGAATAAAAAAAAAAATTAATAATAACAAAAAAAAAGGGGGGGGGGGGGGGAAAGGACCACTATGGGAGGGTGGGTTTAGGACCACTATGGGAGGGAGGGGGGTATAAGGACCGCTATGGGAGGGAGGGGGGTATAAGGACCACTATGGGAGGGAGGGGGGGGATAAGGACCACTATGGGAGGGAGGGAGGGGGGGGATAAGGACCACTATGGGAGGGAGGGGGGGTATAAGGACCACTATGGGAGGGAGGGGGGGATAAGGACCACTATGGGAGGGAGGGGGGGATAAGGACCACTATTGGAGGGAGGGGGGGATAAGGACCACTATGGGAGGGAGGGGGGGTATAAGGACCACTATGGGAGGGAGGGGTGGGGGGTATATGGACCACTATGGGAGGGATGGGGGGGGATAAGGAACACTATGGGAGGGAGAAGGGGGATAAGGACCACTATGAGAGGGAGGGGGTGGGATAAGGACCACTATGGGAGGGGAGGGGGAAGTAAGGACCACTAGGGGAGGGGAGGGTAAGGACCACTAGGGGAGGGGTGAGTCAGGACCACTGGGGGGGGGTGAAGGAACACGGGGGTGGGGAGGTAAGGACCACTGAGGGAGGAGGAGGGGAAGTCAGGACATATGGGGGGGGGAGGGTGCGGCAAATTTTTTTTTGCCTACGGCGGCAAATATCCTTGCACCGGCCCTGCACACACTGCATTCACACACTGCATTCATACACACACACTGCATTCATGCACACACACACTGCACTCATACACACACTGCACTCATACACACACGCTGCACTCATACACACACACATACGCACACACTGCATTCATTATACACACACTGTAAATAAATATTCAATTAATATATTTTTTTTAGGATCTAATTTTATTTAGAAATTTACCAGTAGCTGCTGCATTTCCCACCCTAGTCTTATACTCGAGTCAATAAGTTTTCCCAGTTTTTTGGGATAAAATTAGGGGCCTCGGCTTATATTCGGGTCGGCTTATACTCGAGTATATACGGTACCCAATTCTTTGTTTAGTCCTTTTGGCACCAACGTTTCTAATTGGTACTTTGTTTCAAGAGACAACAGTCTCCAAATTCTATCTACTTTATTACACCCCGATCAATAAGGCCCACTCCCATAACCATCAAACTGGCGTTTCTTAAAATGTCTAGATATAAATGTATTGTTATTGCAAGTCCATGTGCATTGTTCAAACACCGTGTGTCAGAAAATATTTTGTTGGAGATGTTCCCGGGACTCACGGAATGTGTTGGTATTTACCAGGTACAATAGGTACAATGTGCTGTTGGATTCTGTGTATGTGACATCATGCTAACCTCATGTTTTGTCTCTGTCAGAATTGATTCAGTTCACAGAAGGAACGAGGAGGGAATCTCCCCAATACACAATCTGGATTTGCCTGGGACAAGAGTGGCCACATGACAGGCCGTGGAAGGAGAATTTTATTATGGTCAAAGTGAGTTTAACTTATTTCACTGAGCTGGGGCAGGCCTATTTTGCTTGACACACTTATCTGTTTAGCTATATATTTGTGGAATGTTTTACCAGGAAGTATACGTGTGTTCAGGAGAACACTTTTATTCTGTTTGTGTTTTGTTGCTACTTCCTGCCCAGTGACCACTCGAAACAGCTTGTAATGCTTAGTAACTTCCGGACAATTTATGAGACTTGTCTGGGTGTTTAGCCACAAGTAAATCGATCCCGATGGTTGTCTAAAGAAGAAAATGAAATTAAAACTCAGGCTGTATGTTCAAGATACATATCAAGAAAATTTAATTAGATCAAATTTTATTTTATCTGTTGTTAAATGTTCTTTTTTTTTAAATGCTCAGGACAATCCTTCAACAATTCTTATGGAAAATGGGTAACTGAATAGATTATACTCAGAGGACTGCGTTTATATTTATTTATATAACTAGTTTATTTATAGCTGTTCATGAGGCACTGAGTTTGAGCGTTTTGGAATTTCAAAGGGACACGTCAGACATGTCAGAATGAGTGACTTTTGGATCTGTCTAATTCCACACTTATACGGTAATTTCTCATCAGACTTTGGACCTATTCCACTATTCATTCACCAGATTCATTGGCAGAGATCATTTTTTCTTACCCATAGAATGAGTCCAAGTCAAATCTAAAGTAGAAAAAGCAATAATTGCTACACCCAAAGCATGGCATAGGTCACTGGGAGGAATCCATTATACAATAGTAAAACCATAAACTTTATTAAATTTCAAGACATACTAAACGAATTGTATGTGATACAGAGTTTAGTGTTTGTACAGTACAAATCTGGGTGTATAAACTGGTTAAAATGGATCCTGTGTGCCCACATTCTAGCAATAGTGCTCTTAAGTATTTAGTGCAATCTATCACTTTGTATCAACCACCCCTGTTGTAGCAATAAAGCTTTTATCGGTCAGTAAAAGCAGCAAGTTAACCCTGGCAAGAATGCACTATAGATAATAATCAGAGACAGTAAGCGTCACAAGGCTTAGGCGTCCTTTCCATTTCAAGTACTTGACAAGATACAAAACGATGGCTGTCAAGAAGTTTGAACCCACACTTCAATCCAAGATCGAAAAATAGGTATACTTCTAAAGGTGTCCTTTAGTAGACTCACCAGATGGTGTATTTGATGCCAGGATACTCTAAAGCCCACCTCTCTCCATATTCACACCACAATATGTTAGAGCTACAGGAAGTCTGATCCTTGGGCCAGAGTTCAAGTGAAGCTCCAAAAAGTTACAATGCTCTGTCACTATATGCACCTGTCCATCCCTCCCTGTACTATGACACTGCTAGGAGAGGTTCCAGTGAACAGACTAAGTGGTCAAGAGAGTTACCTCAAGGAGTAAAGGTTCAGCCAACTCTACCTCTACAATACTGGACTGTCTACCTGTGCAAATCTGTAGTCTGGTAATCTGCTAATATTAAGGTGTATCTGTAAGGGATTTCAGTACCCTGAAATCAGTAAGGTACCACCCTATAGCAACAACTGGAGTACTTCAAGGGGTGAAAACAAAGCCATTGTCGCCTCTATCATATCGAACTCTCCACCCAAGAGATAAACAAATAAACACGTGAATACACTATATAAATTAAAGCAAGATTGATTTGCAAAAAGACTGATGTGCCTTTCAGTATCAACTAAAAATAGAAGTCAGTTCCCAGTTGTATTTAGAGGAATGAAGGCCACCTCCAAAGCACGTATCAAGTATGTATTAAATGGTGGATGGCTTATTACTGTGTATATAGATACTAGCCCTAACAATCTATAGCTTTGTAATTGCCAGTTTAACCAAGTGTCGTGATTAGATCATTCATTTTATAAGAATAAACTTTATTTACACAAACCAACCTATCCACGTCTTTCCGCTCCATAGGTCACCTCCGTGTCAATGAAGATGCTTCACGAGTTGAGTTACTGTGGAGGTGCAAGCTCACTACGAAGCGATGAACTCAACCTGGAAATATCAAAGTCACTGTCCATATCATGTCCTGGGGACCTTCTGCCTCTACTGAAAGAATGGGAGGGAAGGATGAACTCTAAATAGATTTTATTAACACACTTTTTCTAGGTACTCATATTATCTTCAAATCTTCAGTGGCGTTATAAAAGATTAGTACAAGCGATTTATATGTGCATTCGATCCATTGTAAACTCTAAGATTTCTTCTCTCTTAAGTGGTTAGAAATTCCAAAATGCTTAACCAATGTATCTCAAAATTATGGGTCTATTCACCAAAGAGTAAGTTAGATCAGCGTAGCTCCCATCTGTCCAGAAGTCACTAGAACAGTCTCAATTTGTACTCCCTGTTGTGTCATCTTTGGTTTGTGGTCTGATATTTTGCATGTGTGGAAAGTAAAGAAATTCCCCCAAAAGTGTAGAATAATTGGGACTTTAAACCCATTCCGTGTGCTTTTAAACATGTCCTGATCAGATAGCTTGTAGCATAGTGTGCACACTAAAGATAAAAACAAATACACAATACAACAATAGAAGGTCCATGTCTCTCCCCGGCTGTTCAAAATACAAAGAGTGGAAGAGAGCGCAAGTATATGTAAATTAGTCAAAATAGAAGGTTTGCATCTATAAAATAAAATATCAATTAAAAAGTTATTAAAACCCTTCCATGCATGTAATATGGCAAGGGAATGAATGGCAGCAAATATTAGGTCATATAAAAAGAAATGGCACAATTCAGCTGACGCAATATTAAAGTTAGGTGATATAGCAAGTATATTTAGAGCAAAGCTGTATGGAACTACTTGTCATCTGTACAGAACAATTATGGAATGCATGGGGTCTCAGACGGAACATATATTGTCCAGAACTTCTAAGATCTGGTACCATTCTATCTTCCTCTTGATGAGCCAAACCTCTCTCGTCTTTACTCACCTTCTTCTTTCTCTCTTTACTTTCCTGTTCGGTACTCTTCTTTTCTCCTAGAAGGGGTATTCCCAAATAGCAGTTTAAATACTTAGAGAGTAGATGACAAACAGCTTAATGTCTTATCACATGATAGTTGATGTTGTGTTATTGTTTTATGTAAACCGTTAACTCATACACAGTATTCCACAATGGAAATTTAGGTGGATATGTAACCCAATTTCACCAGGTGATGGCAAGCACACTCATAAAATCTATTTCTTCTGCCAATCCCTGTACCACAAGTTGACCATCTCTGGGTATGTATTAATGTGAGAATGTATTGTTTCACCATAATTATACAGAAAAAGGATTCTGATCCAAGAGTCCCAGAATAATGGGGGACTGGTGGATCAGTACCAAAAAATGCCCTATGTTACTCTCCCCCTGAGATTGGGGGATAACCCACGATAAGCTGAATGTATGAGAATGGACTGGGAGGTCCTAAATGGGAGAGTTAACAATAATTCCCCTTACCCTTCCCCACTTTTATTGTTAACGCTCCCATTTAGGACCTCCCAGTCCATTCTCATACATTGTTTCACCATATGTTACGACATATGTAATATTACGATGTATTTTGGATTAATGTCAACTGTCCATTCATTTGTAACACCTACTGTGACTGTCTAAACCTAAATAAAGAATGGAAAAAATATACATAGGTCAAAGGATGTGAGGGTCTTTTAAAGCAGCAGTTTGTGGAGAGCTGTCTACCTATACCAGAACCTTTAGGAGGGTGGGGGGAGAAGTTCAGCTTAATTTAAATGGAAGTGGGAAAGAATTCTAGAAATGTGATTCACAGTCAAGCAAAGAGCTAAGGTTCTTTTACTGCACCATAAGAGTTCCATTAGTTCTATGTATCAGGAAATTAGCTACAAAGTACTCTTTGGTACCGTATTCCAGAATGTTTGTGTAGGATTTTCCCACTTGTTTCACCCAGTTGGTGGGAAAGTGGGTTCTATGCAAAACATCTAGTAGGACGTTTTTTAAATCCTATTGGCAGATGGTCAGAGATACCAACATTCACATTTTTGAGGCACCACAGTTCACATTTGAAAATGTTCTGTTTCGTGTCACTTCCCTACTGGTATGAAAATACAAGAAGTCCACTTTGGAGCATTTACTCTAAACAGCAATGGCTACCTAAGTTAGAGGAAATTATGGTGTCTATAGTTTATTTATTGGAAACTTATCTAATAATAGTGCTAAACATATTTGTAGCAGAGCTGCAATCCTGAGACTGAATATCTCTAACGAAATTCTCTCGAGCTGGACAAGGTGCTGCTTTGTGAATATAGCCCATTCTCCCAGTAACTGGACGACACTGGCTCAATACTCGATACTTGTATTCCCAAAATCGACCTATTATGCACAGACCCCAGCATGGGGTCTCCATTCAATACATACAGACCCCGTCCAGGTTTCTCTGTGTCTGGGAGATAATGGAGTCAAGGACCGGTAAGTTAATTATCTCCCGGATACAGAAAGCCGAACATAAAAACACCCTAAAACACAGTTAAAACACACAAGAACCCCACGTTATACATCTCCGGATAGCTCTTGTCCGAGTGCCCTAGTTGTCCAAATGCATAAGAAATTGTCCAATAGCCACCGGGGTTTTGACCTGCCGCACATGTGCTTCAGAGCAAAAGTCTTGCCTGGTCAAATATCAGGAGTTCCTGTGGTCAAATAAATGGGTGCTTCCCTTCGCTCTTAGGGAGCCATTATTCCTCATAGGGAGCGATTGTCCCCCAACTTAGCACTCCCCTGGCAGGTTGGTAAATGGGGCAAAACAGCAAAACAAATAGGTTGGGAACCGCGTGGACAAGTGGTCGAATAGAGTTCCAGGGAGTTCGTGGCTAAGTACCGCTGTGAGCGTTCGGGAGACAAAATGACAGGGTCCGCCACAATATTGAACAATGGTATCCATGGAACATGCATATCTCCAAATCGGTAGAACTGTCAGAGGCAGGGGTTCACAATTCTTGAGCTTAGAAGATGGCTTGAAAAGAAAGTCTTTATTCTTCTATTTCTCATTTCTGTTCTTTATTCCAGTTATCCTCACCTTCAAAACATTCAAATGGCATACTGGTTGGCGTTGAGCAGTGGGGCTTATAGGCCACCTTATTATCACGGTTATCAGTAGTAATTAAGTTATCTGCAATCAATCTCAGTCTTTAAAGGACCACTAAAGTCACCCAGGCCACTTCATCTCAATGAAGTGGTCTGGGTGCAGTGGTCCTTTCCTTTTAACCCTGCAATTTTTTGGAAACCACATTGTAATTGTTTTAGCAGTCGCAATGTTTACATTGCTTTCAAGTCCACTTCTAGTGGCTGTTCGTACAACAGCCACTAGAGTTGCTCCCGTGACCCTGACCGAGGAAAAACTTGGTCAAGTGACTTGGAGGCCTCATAGGAAAACATAAATTCAATGCTTTCCAATTAGGAAGCTTGGGTGCTTAGGCAGCACTTGCTTGAGGAGCATTGGATTGGACCATGCCAACGTTGCAGGTGGAAAAGAGGTCAGCATCGCCCAAGGTAACCTGAATGTGAATAGGGACACTAAAGCATAAGGAATACATATTTCTATTCCCAACACTTTAATGTTCCTTTAAAGATAATTGGAGGTATGTCAAGACTTAACCCTGTACTTTGTTGTTACGGTTCAGTAAGTTTACAATTTCTGTACTTTTGTAAAATGGCAACATATTTAATGAAAGACTGGCAAAAAGAAAAACTTAATTTACTATGTGTCAGAACTTCATTGGAATTCAATCACAATCAAAGATATACATGAAATAAAGTTAGGATGAGTCAAACTATGGCAAAATGTGGACATGGGCTGAGCTTCTGCTGCCACATTCTGACATCATCAGTAAGCATTCGCAACACTGATGGGGCCGGGCATCTGATCCTGTGATGCATAAAAGATGCCCATGCCATCCTTTTGCATATGCCTAAGAAGATCTATGGTCTTGCGGGATCTGTAATAGACAGTCATTTGCTTTTCACTTGCACACATGCACGAAGGTACATGACTACTGTGTCTCTAGAAGCTGAACTCATCAACAGCTGAAGAGACTGCTAACAAGGAACATGGTGGAGATGAGATTGCTGGAGGCAGGTTAGTCCTGTGCTTTAAACCTATTGCTGCTGTTAATTGTTGGACAGGCAAATGCAAAAGTTCACATCTGTGTTACCTGAGCAACGGTACAAAAGCCAATCTGTAGGCACTGGCATAGTCCCAGCTCTTGCCATACGGGAAACTGCTGCCCAAAGATGTTTGACACCATAACTGTTGCAATCATCTGAACTGGTTACGGTACCTTGCCAGCGGAGCTTCTTTACCTAGCTGAATATGCTACTTGATTGATATACTGCTAAGGTCTGAACCGACTTTTCACTTTGTGATTGATACAATTGGGAAAGTTTGTTGATGTTTATACTCATTAACATTACACTATGAAGTTTTGTTTTCTTAGGTCTTTGGAGAGTTGTTATATTCCTGTGTATTGAATGTTTATTGTGTATTTTAACTATTATTTCAGTGTGTGCTTTCACCTATTTTTGTGGATTTGCTTTGCATTTGCCATTGCAAGATGCGGTCATGTATAAAAAGGGGTATTGATTCACATGATCAAAATATAATTTTGCCTCTTTATAAACCAATGGTAAGATCCTACCTTGAATATGCAGTGCAGTTTTGGGCACCAGTTTTAATGAAGGATATAGAACTAGAAAAAAAGTGCATAGGCGAGCTAAAACTTTAATAAGGGGAATGGAAAACATTAGAAAAATAGGCTAGAAAAACTGAATTTATCTTTAGAAAAAGAGGCACCTCAGAAGAAATGTGATAGCACTGTGCAAATTTATACAGGGTCAATAAAAACCGCTAAGTGCTAACCTGATCATTAGCAGGAGTATACAACAGAGGTTATACAAAAGAATTCAGAATAACGTTATTAACACCATGAAAATGTGGCAGAGTGATTGATAGTAAGGTAGGTAAAGTAAAATGAGCCCAGAAAAATGAAAATGCTCTAGTGCAGGGGTTCCCAATTAATTTTTTCTTTGACACAGTGCATCAACATCCCCCGCCCTGAAAAAAATATTTTGCACCGAAGCACAAGTCTTTTAATTATCAGAGCATAACATTTTTTTTATTTATTTTTGTGCCAATTTTTCGTTGCTATATATGCACTAATTTCTACAGATAGTAAACATTTTGTAGTACATAGGAGCAGGTTTGTGTAGTGTGTAGTATGGGTGTTTGCACATAATTTTAAAGTTTGAGCTCAGTGGTGTCTTTGTATGTCCTGTTTGCATGTTGTGTTGGATTGCTGGGATAAAATAAATATATAGGCACACCTGAGGTTTCTTCTAAAAGATAGTCTTTTGTTTTTGAAAGCAGTGTCTCCAAAAAAAATAAAATAAAGATTTTTAGAAGAAACTTTAGGTGTGCATGGATATTTATTTTCTTCTATTTAATCTCTTTAGGGATTGGCCCTCCCTTTCTGGAGAACCCTGCTGTCAGTATTCACTCTCCCTCCCCTTCCCCCTAATTTTTGTCTGTGCGCATTATACTTTTTTTGATTGCTGGGATGTCTGCACATGCACGGCCATACATACACATTAACTAACAAACACCCCGACACAGATAAATATACTGACACAAACATTGGCACGCAGATACACACAATGGCACATACACACAAACCTTAGCACACAGGTACACACACTGCCCCACAGATACCCACCTTGGCACATACACACTGACATACAGGTACACACAGATACACATACAAACAGGTCATAATGTTTATAGTTGCAGGCACCTTCCCATTAGCGTACCTTTTTTCTGCAAGAGGGTGACTTCCTTTAATGCTGATGTGCAAGGTCTGCATCAGCTCACTCCCTGCTGACGTCTCTTTCCCTCCAGCACAGACCTCTCTATGTTTGGGGCTGTCACTTCCTCCCAGCATCCGATACTACAGCAGCGATTTGCCCATCGGGTGGCGACTTAGGACCAACCCATGAGTATCAGTGAAAAGGGGCTGGTCAGTTGGACAGTAAGAAACTAGAAGTTTAAGAGTTACTGTAGATAAGGGTGGCTTTGGTTTTTGTTATGAATACAGTCCTGATAATTCCTTGCTTTTGACAACCATTAAACGTATGTCCAACTGAAAGCAAAATCCTGCAAATATACTGTATAATATTGATGTATGCTGTATTGCCTGTTTGGTCTTAAATATCAAGTAGCTGAGAGCAATACACATCCGAGCTGGATTCTGCATAAAAAGAAAAAATCATATGGCTAAGAAGGAACATACTAATGATGATCACAGCAAATTGACAGACATCAGTATTAAAACCATGCAGCAAAAGTGATCCAAAACTGTGAACAATGTGCACAACATAGGCAAACCCCACAGAAACATGCCGTGGCCCCAAGTATGACAGTGCTCCCCCGCAACAAAACTATCTCCCAGAAATCTGCAGTGTGATGGTCTCTCGCAAAGCTCTACAGTAGCAAAACATCCCAGTAGTGAGCAGTAAGGCATAGAGGTTCACAGCCACAAAATCATGCATTGAATACCAAAATGAAGCAACTGATTAGGGTGTGCACGAGTATCATTTACTTTAAAGGCTGACAGCATACAGTAGAATCTTAAACTGCAGTCCTAAAGACTAGGCGTTAAGGAACTTGAGATGTAACTTATCCAGTTATTAATAGTTACAAATGTCCGATTTAGTAGTGGTGTCAGTGAGCTACTTAAAATATTGTGAACTCGATACCAACCACCTGCTACACATAAAAGTGAGATTCGCTCAACTATGAAGTAAAAAATAAACCAAAGATATTAAGCCAAGAAGTATAGAAGTTGCAGTGTTGGAGCTATAGATATTGTAATGGTTAATATCTGGCAACTTCGTGTCTTTATATAAACACACATATAGAGCACATTATACTTAGGAATGCAGTGCAGTAAAAATGGGTAAAACTACCTGGCGACCAACTGATATCAGAAATGATATGTAAATGCCTAATGACTGGTAACGTGGCTGAACGAGGTTTAA
This sequence comes from Pelobates fuscus, assembly GCF_036172605.1. Taxonomy (NCBI): domain Eukaryota; kingdom Metazoa; phylum Chordata; class Amphibia; order Anura; family Pelobatidae; genus Pelobates; species Pelobates fuscus. The sequence goes on from NC_086327.1 coordinate 29,486,985, forward strand.
ATAAAGTAATGAATACTTGCCCGAACGTACTGGCCAAATTGAAATCTAGCGCGGCCAAACGTATACTGAATTTACTGAATCAAAGTGAATATGTAGCGCAGCTAACTGTAGGTCAAATATTCGGACCCCAAGTGAAAATGTAGTGCGGTGAAACGTAGGCTGAATGTACTGAATCAAAGTATATATGTTGTGTGACCGAACATAGGCCTAATGACTAAGTTCGCTTGAGCAGCGTCCTCTTCAACCTATCGTTCCAGTACGTTTTTTGTAATAAATCCCACCCCCTTATAATATTGTAAAGCGCTATGGAATTTGTTGGTGCTATATAAAATGGCAATAATGTATTGAGCCAAATTTAAGTACCGTGCTTAAACAGGCCCAATGTACTAAACCAAGTGACTATGTAGCGTAGCTGACTGTAGATCAAATGTACTGAACCAAAACAAAAATGTAGTGTGTACAAACATACTGTGCTAAACAAAATGGTAGCAGACTAATGTACTAATCTATAGTAAATATGTAGGGTGGGTGGCCGAACATAGGCCAAATGTACGGAGTAAAAAAAATATGAACATGTAGCAAGGACAAATGTAGGCCGAAAGTACGGAGTTAGTAACGAACATGTAGCACGGCCAAACCAAGGCTGAATGTACTAAACCAAAATGACTATGTAGTGTGGCCGAACATACTAACAATGTGACTGTATAGCGCAGCCGAACGTATGTTGAATGTAGTGAATCAAGGTGAATATGAAGCGTGTCCAAACATATTGAGCCAAAACGAAAATGTAGTGAGGCCAAAACGTTCTGAACCACAGGTACTCTGTATCAAGGCCAAATGTACAGAACCTCAGTGACTATTTTCCCTTTGAATTCTCACTTGAGCAAATAAGGCTGAAAATATCACTGTAGCAAAAAAAATTGCAATCTGTTGAAAAAGGTTGACTCAGCACTACATAAATAAAAAACAGAGAACACCCACAAAAACAACCCACTGTCACACTAAAGCAGAATTATATTCAACAAGTCTAAGAATCTCAATGTATCTGTACGCATATTTTGTAATACTTCTATTAAAAGCAGCATGTTATTTGTATATGGAGTAATATTTTGAACATCCAGTAGATTCAACCTGGTCATCTTTCCAAAATTTGCAATTCTTTACAATCTTGCTAGTGTTTTAGTGACACAAACAGGGTTATTCACTCAAGTGAGAATTCAGAATGATTTTCAAATTTAAAGGTTAAAAACAGTCAAATCAGAAAAATTCTCTAATTCAGCTGTGCTTCCAGTTCGGAGATTTCGGCCTTACATTTAAAATTCACTTCAGTTTTTGGCTTCTGTCTGCTACTTCAAAGACTGGAGCGCAATACAAGGCACTAGGCACTATAGGTGAAAGGAGTACACACTGTACCATAATAGATATGACGGGGGGGGAGGGAGGGGTGGGGGGGGGTGTTAACGCAAACCAAGGCAATCTGATAAATGTTCAGCCATTAAACATTTAATTGACTAGACCCTAAATCATTCCAGTTGGCTTAATGGTTTAGCACTTCGTAAAGGGCTCTTCTGGAGCAAGATCGTATTTTTCACTTTTTAAAATCTATTTTATTTTTTTGAGATATGGTATAAATATTTTTATAGACATACTGTGATATAATCTTTCTGTGGATGTACAGATACATTGTGTAATTTCTCACAGTGTTAACTGCTTTATAAGGGGAATCCCAAGTGATCTCAATATACAACATAAAAACATGAACTGAAGAGATATTGATAAAAACGCCGGGGCGAAAAAACTTAAAACATAAAAAGAAAGGCAGAAAAGCAGGCTTACAGGATGGCAATTTAATACAGCTAACAATATGAAGTCAGCAATAGATAACAAGAACCTGCTACCTTGGGTGTGAAAATTGTGACAACCACAAATCATGCAAAAAAAATAAAATAAAATTATTATAATTGGCAAAAGATGTGTAAGAGTTAAAATCCAGTAATATGAATAATAAAGCTGCAAATCTGTGAAGCAGAAATATATATTTACAAAGAGACCATCAACTATTTAAAAGACCGCACAGCAAACAAAGATTCCTGTGCACTTCTATCTAGCAAAGATGTGGGATTCTCTCCGGATCATCGGGAGGCCGACCTTTAAACAGCACTCTCAGAGGGAGAGGGACATTAGTAATGAGCCACATACATATATTTTATTTCTAAAGATAATTATTTCTAAAGTTTGACAAATATTTGCATAAAAGCTTTACCCCTCCCCATATTTTTTTTTAGTTTTTTTTTTTTTTTTTTTAAACTAGCAATTAAAATTATTTTAGATTGATGGATTTAAAACAAGTACAGTCTCTCTCTGATTCAGATTAAGGGTAAAGGAGGTAAACCCTTTTCCATTGTCCCGGAGTCCTTTGACCCACGATAACCGCTGCTGCTCTCGTCGTCTTCCATTTTCTTTCCGTGTTTTCGGAAGTACTTGTATCGCTGGACGTATGCCTTGATCAAGGCGTTCACCTTCACTGGATTTATTTCTCCACTTTTACTGTGACAGATCTAGAACAAGGAAAAATAAACCACAATTAGACGAACATTCGGTTATTGGAAATCTAGAGTTTGTGGACATACATACAGGATTTTACACAATATTGGAGACCAAATGACAAAGCACTTACCTTGTGTACAGCTTTGCGCAGTATATCCTTGTAATCATCCTTTGTGATCTCCTTTCGCTGATAATATGGTTTAATGGCCAGTTTGACCTCTTCTACAGCTCTTTCCTGAGTGTGAAGCTTCTTCAGGTACTGTTGAAACAAACAAAAATAATAAAAAAAAATAAAAAAAAAAAATGCATTATACAAACAGTTAGTAATGGCCAAAAAAAGCAAGCTATCCTATCTTGGGATATTCATGAAAGCGATGAAGACTCATTATTATACTAGGATGCACCAATTCTATGAGAAGGCTATATTCTATAAATTTATGTAAAGAAGTAATTTTTTTTATATTACCCATTAGCCCTTTATCTCACACTTTGTTATCTCACGTTTTATGACTTATCTTTACCGAAAAAGTTTCCTTCAATCTTCTTGAAAATTTTACTGCGTCATCTCTTCTGCTACCTTTCTTCTCAAAGTTATACACACTAATCAACGACTGGTATTACAGTGAAACCTAAAAGGTCTACCAATGTCACCCAGGCAATTTCATCTCAATTAAGTGGTCTGCATGGGTCCTGTCCTTTTAACCATGCAATGTAATACATTGCAGTTTAAACACCTCTAATGGCTGGCTTCTTGACAGCCACTAGAAGCACTTCAGCGGCACAGAGTCTCTTGTCGCAGAAGCACCCATGGGAAAGCAATTATTCAATGCTTATACTTTCTTATGGGGGAGTGTGGATACACTTGCGGTACTCCCCATGCATGCACACTGGGTGAATCTATGAGGATCATTGCATTGGACCACCGTGGAGGAAGTCATGATTCTTCCATGAAACTGCTGGAGGCAGAGTGGTAAGCAGCGCCATGGGAGCCTCGATGCTGGAAAAAGGCAAGTAAAAAGCTTGTATGCCTATGCTTTAGTTTTCCTCTAAGGATCCTATACCTAAATGAAATGATTCTCAATCACATTTCAACAAAAATGCTATTCAACCTTGTTAATGACCAGTATCTTCATGGACCTTATTAATATACGTAAACATATATTATTAAAAAATATATCCATTAGCAATGGGCAGCATCAAGCTAATGAGCTTGAACAAAAAAGGATCACGTCAGCCAATAGGGCATTCAGAGTAACATTACTTTACTGGGATCTGCTAACACAACTTGCCTTATCGGTGTCTCCTCTGCCCTCAGAACTTGTACTGCCATCTCTTTTCCCCAGGTCAATAACGGAAGTAGTGTTGAAAAATGAGCTTGAGGTGGGACCAGCAAGTGTTTGGGCGTTTAACGATGACATGCCAGTTGGTGTAGGTGGGCTGGAGTTGTTGCTGAGAGGCAAACTGCTGTGAAGAAGGTATTGTGGAGCTGAATGGCTGATGGATGACATCACTTGCGGAGCAGGTGGTTGTGAAACCATGGAGGTAGTTGGTTTGCTCTGATTGAGGATCTTTAAAAAATATAAACAACAGGCAACAATGTTACTACATTGTATTGTACCCTCGTTTGGTCAGGATGGTCCTGATAGATCTCATAAAACCAAGAAAAAGAATTGAGTATGCATTAGTAGAGATGCAGATGTCCACCATGTTATTCTAGACCAGAGTTTAGAACTAAGTGCTGGTCAAAGCACAGTCTTCACAAACAATGTCGGGTTACCCACAAGGCTAAATAATAAACACATGTAACTTATGAAGTGTGCATGTATACTTAATCCACATCATTTGTATAAAGCAATTAAAAACTGGACCTATTGCCAAGTCTTATACCTGATTAGTAGCTTGTATTAATTCCTGTGCCTTTGCCCTGCTGGCCATGTTGGCTTCCTCCATCTTGAAAAGCAAAGCCGTCACTACAATAGAATATACACAAAATGATCAACTTAACTTCAAAATAAATAAATACACTACATATAATCCAATCCTAAAGCCAAAGAAAATATTTTAATTAAAATATTATATGCAACAATTTACTTATCCAACTATGTTATTCGCTAGCTGCTTGCGCTCCAGTGAGCAAATATTAAAGTCACATTCACTTGCAAAAATGAATGATAATATGAATTTGCATTCTGCGGCGATTAAAAAAATTATTATAATAATAATAATCAGTGCTTTGTAATTATGGCGAATCCTATACTTTGCATCGAGTCTGTAGGTGAAAATCCCAAATTTTACACAAGCCACTGAATGCATCCTGTGTACTGATGCAGACTTGGTCAGGTTCACCGAATTCCAAACAGAATTGTCTAGTTAATGTCAGAATTTGGAATTTTCATATTTAGTGAATAACTGACAGACTTCTCAATGAGCTGTATTAACACTGGGGGGGGTGTCTTTCAAAGGCAGCTGCTCTGCAGAGACATTAATAGGAAGGAACACCTCGTGGCAGCCTGATTGACAGACAGGGAGCTGGATCAGGGTTTGATTTAGAAAAGTACAGATTTCTATTGAGATATGCACTTCTGTAAAATGAAAACAGAGCACAAATTGACACAAAGCACTTCAGCGATCTAAAACAATCTTTGTGTTTGGATTGTTCCTATAACTTTGTTATGGTTAGAGTGCCCTCTAGTGAAATAACTTGGTTTCTAAATATGTTCATTTTTTTCGTTTTTCCCTCAACAAAACTGTGAAAACCTTCCACAAAGAAGAAAAAAATAAAACAATTTGTTCTGTGCTTATTTTTAAGTAGCTACGTGAAGTCTTGACTTTCAATGATGTATTTGCATTCAACAGAAGGGAAGGACCCGCATTTATAGAAAGGTCACAACAACCTTCAATACTTATAATTAAGGGTATGTATTATTTTAATACGGATTAATGAAATGGCTGGTTTTGTTTTATCCAGATAAATTACAGAGCTAAGTAAATATGAGCAGCCAGGTAAAGGAAACAGGTAATTTAATGCTCAGTACCTACATTTTGGCCTTTTTTTTCTTTTTATCCTGACCTCTGTAGGACTTCGTACTTTCCACTAACACGATGCAATAATTTCACAATGGTTTTAGATACATTGACTATCTTTAGTAAATTAATTCTTTATCCGTCTGCTGATTGCATTTCTCTTTAATAGAACATTATTAGAGTACAAAAAAAACAACCTTATTCAGAAGTCACAGGCAGGCATACAGTGACGTCTCATATATATATAGTAGCCTCAATCTTGCAGTCAGCAAGGCACCATATAGTATAAAATCAGTATGGATTATGGTAATAACCAAGTTTCAGCAGCAAGTTTGATGGAACCATGTGTCAATTAGTCTTATGGGGGATTCCTCAAAAATGCAACTGTCAGTTCCACCAAAAAAAAAAAAAAAAAAAAGCCCTCTTGATTTTAGGTCACCTTTTAATTACTGTCTCATATACCCTACTACTCTTCACAAGCTTCTCTCTTATACACACACCCACAAAGCTGTTTAATGCCAACTTCCACCAAGACACTCGTTTAAACTGCTTTCCGCTCTCTTCACTCACCTGAAATGGTCTTTACTAAATTGTCTAATGAAGTATTCATGGCGAACTACAAGGTAATTAGCGCTCCTGACTAGTCTTAATCCTTCTGTCACTCTTGACATGCTTAACCACACATTTGTTTTTCACATCCATCACATTGCCTTTTCCTGAATCTCAAGCTGTATCCCTATATAGTATGTATGTCCAGGCCTTTGTTCTATCAAAGATCCAGAGCTATGAGAGTCCAAGTTGTGTCCCCTTATCCACTCACATAGTTTGCTTGGGATCTAACAAAAGGGGAAGTCAAAATGTATCACCCTCCTTTACAAGATACAATTTCCTTACTTAGATTTCACTGCATACAAAGAATGCCCTCCGTGGGCATGGGATAAATGGAAATAGTAGTTCTAAACTTGAAAAACTGTAAATTGTAAAAAACAAAACAAAAAAAACAACTACTTATCTTTACAGTAATTACGGTCAAAAATTAAACAGATCCTATAGCTATGGAAACCTCAATAAATTCTTAAAGCTGCCCTTACAAACATAAAAGAATGTCTCTGAAATATAACAAACACAACGTATTTATTTTCCTCCCATCAATAGAAAGTCTCAAATTTATTGAGCCACACAAACCTTTATGAACCAAAACCATGTTTGCAGATACTTACATGCTAGAACACCACTTGTGGTACAGTCCACTCCAGACTGGAGATTCCAAGACATTGGTGCTGGTGGAGGAGGGGGTGGAGGAGGAGGAGGACGGGAAATTTCTTCCTTGGGCTCAGACATGTTGTCCATCTCTAAGTCAATACTTTGCTCAGGTTCCAGAGGTGGTTCTTCAGGAATAAATGACACATCAGGGGTCTTGCAGCTACTATCAACAGTCTGTGAATCAGGGGTGAGCTCCTGCTCAATGGATGGCTTGGGGGGGCTAGGGGGTTTCACAATGCTCTCACTTTTCTCAGTGTCTGACCATATTGGTTCATCTTTGGCTTGGATAGGGCTAGGGAGTTCCTTGCTGCAGCTATCTGCTTTAGATTTCTTTAAGGAGGCCTTTACCTTCACTTTTTTCTTTTTCTTTTCAAGCGTTCCTTTAGGTTTCACAAGGACCCCAGCAGGTTTCACTTTTTTAATGCCAGTTTTTGTTTTTAAGCCTTTAAGTTTTTTGGGCTTCATGACGGGTTCTTTTATATCAGACATTTCCAGCTTAGGTCGAATAGTCTTAATATCTGGCATCTTTTCTTCAGATTTTAGGAACGGTGACCTGCTCTCCCTATCCCGACTAAATTTGACACCAATAGACCCTGCTTCTTTAACAGAGGTGGTACTGCTCACTCCCTCACGAATCAGCACAGCCACTTTAGACTGCAATTTAACTTTTCTGGCTGAACTCCCTTTACCTTCTTTATGGCTCACTTTTAACTTTTTGGAGGTTTTATCCTTTTCTGTACGAATCTTTTCTCTCTCTAGTTTTAAGGGTTCAGGTTCTGGATCAGGCACCTCTTTAAATCGTTTTTTGTACCTGTCACGGCTACTATCATCGTATGATCTTTTTCTATCTCTATCCTTGCTGGATCTTTGACGACTCTCACGTTCCTCTTCTGTCCGTTTCTTTTCAAATTCCCCAGGTATCCTTCTCTTGCTGCTTTCTGTCTTCCCAGAGTGCCTTTCAAATATTCTATTGCATTTACCATCTCTGTCATCAATGGTTTCACGGTCGGAATAGGTTTCGAAGCTTAAGCCTTCTGAATCATACAGAACCTCTCTTTTCCCTGATACTTCAGGAGTATTTAGTAAGTCCTCACGCTCTTCCAGTTTCTCCTCCGGATTCACAGTAATTGTTCTTTTAATAGTAAATAGATCAGCATTATTAAGGTCCTGTATTGAGGGAGGAACGACTGATCGACTATCCCGCCTCCTCCTTTCCAATAATGGCGGATCATCAGGTTTTGGTTCATCTAAAGGATGTCTTGTCCGTGATTTGTCTTTATCCCTCCTATCATTTGAACGGTGTGAAGACCTACGATCTCTCTCTCTAGATCGAGACCGGGACCTTTTTTTCTTTTTCTTTCCATCGGTTTTATGTTTCTCTTTGTGTTTATCTTTTCGGGACCGTTCAGTACTGACAGATCGAGACCACTGATGCCTTTTCTCTTTTGATTTAGATCTACGGCTTTTCCTCCTTTCAGCTGAAGTACGAGAAGAGTCTACAGCAGATATGCTGGTACTAATAGAAGGTGTCCATGACCGTGATCTTCTGTGGTCTCTAGAATGGGAACGAGAAACCTTGTTCTGAGAACGTGACCGAGAACGCTTGTGATCCTTCTGGTCTTTAGATTTTTTTGTATTGGACCATGAAGCTGTAGATGCTCTTGGCTCTTTTGACCTCTTTCGTTCTCTTGACCTCTTCCGTTCTCGTTTTGCTTTTTTTCGGCTACGTGAACTAGAAGGAGAGTGTGACTTAGAACGTCTTTTGGATTTTGCGGGAGACTCCGATTTTTTCCGATACCTTTCTCTGCGCTGGTTTGTAATTTTCCTTCTCAAATCAAGCCCTTTCCATCGGTTATCCATTTGATTTTCTCCAAAGTCAATTTGTAAAGCTCCTTCCTCATCAGAATCTGCATGCAAAGAAAGAAAATCATCCCCTTCAACCATCCTCAGTGGTCTGTCTAGGACACGACACCTACTACGAAACAAAGGCATTGGGCTAAAACAATCCTCATCTGGCTGAACAATCTCTCCTTCTTCAATTTCAGAATCATATTTTCCATCAGAATCATCACCGCGGTCTCTCTTTTCAGAAGAATGTTTTTGTTTGTGACGTGACCGTGATTCTCCTCCAAGCTTGGCGATTTTTTCCAACCTTAAATAGGATTTCATATCTGGTTTTGCAATAGACTCTAAAGATACCTTTATCTCCAGCTTGGATTTAGGATCTGCAGAAGAATCAAATTCTGTTTTTCTTACATAATCCTTACCAACATCCACAGTAAAGACGCGTCTTCTAGGCTCGAGTGATAATTCTGATGTATTTGCTTCGTCCAGTGTTGAGTCAGCAACAAGTGTTTCTTTTGCAGTTTTCTCTTCCGATACTTCCCTGGAAATATCTTCAACATCAACCCTATCTAGATCTATACTAGAGCTGGGACTGTATGGTTCAAATGCCAGATTTGCATTATCATTTCCAGCAGATTCAGACATTTCGATGGAAAGCCTCTGTTCAGGTTTCTTAGCATCACTTTCAGGTTTGCTGTCCTGATCATCTGATGCTTGGCATTTATCCATATCAATAGACTGAAAACCTTCCTTTGATTTTTCAGAAGTAGGAAATTCTTGGCTCAAACTATTTTCATCATAAATACCAGCCAAGGCTTCAGAGATTCGTTCCTCAGGATGAATATCACTCCCATCATCTTCGTCGTCGTCATCATCATCCTCATATGGGGATGGACTGTGCTCTGAAGAACTAGGATTAGAGCCGGTCGGATCAAATGGATCATATTTCTGATCCTCCTGATCCTCAGGTTCTTTGTCAGGGGAGTCGGAATATAAATAATCTCCATTTAAATTCTCTTCATCGGTCGGGTGAAAGGGGTCGTAAATATCTAGATCCTGGGACCTGTTTGATTGGGCACCACTGCCACTAGCAGACAGCCCCGGCATATGGGAAGAGGATGATGATGAGGAGGAGGATGAGCTAGAATCTGCCTTTTCCAGTGAACTAGGAGGTTGGGAATGCTGGTTATTGGATGTGGGCCCTTCTCCACCAAGAGGTCTTTGTTGTCCATTTGATACATCAGTGCCATTTCCTAGAGCCAGTCCGCATGTCACTAGAGCATCAGGTGTTTTTCTAACAATTGTCTGCGCACTGCCATGTGTCAGTGTAGTCCGGCCAGAACAAAAATTTTCCTGTACTCTAGATTTAGACAAGGCATTGGATGGATCTGTGACAATCCAAGGAAGTCCAGGTAACACAGTTGTTGATGGGGGATAGGTTTGTGGGTACTCTGGCAGGGAAGTCCTATCTGTAGTTCTTAACCGTTTAATAAGAGGCTTATGTACAGCACAGCCCTTTTCTGTTATTCTAGTTCTGAGTAATGTCCTTGTAGTACATGGTTTTAAGTTCAAAGGAGAGATGACAGGTTCAATAGATGTCCCGAATCTTGGGGGAACAGAAGAAGTCTTCCCGCTTGCAAGCTGCAACCTCGAGGAACTTAGGCCCACTGTAAATCAAATGTTCGATATGAGTACAAGCATTGGCAAACATTGCAAAAAGATTAAAAGCAGCACTGCTCTGAGAGAGTTTATTTAGAGATATTAAATAATTTGCTTTTGACTCTTATGGTCTGTAAGACCTTTTTAAGGTTTTATTATTAAAATGTTTGTGAATTCTGATCACTCTGGCTATTTCACCTTTCTCTATATTTTACAATCTTTGTAATTTCCAAAAGCTTTAAAAGTCTGTCCAAGAAAAAAAAAAAAACCCAAACATTACCACTACTTTAAATACATAATACTTTATTAGTAGATATGTCATTTAGTCTGTTTTCCTTTGTAATAAAAAAAAAAAAAATAACTCAATCTGATCTGGGAGCGAAGACATAATAAAACAATAGTAAACTAGATCAAAATTTCTTATTAACATTACTAATGAAGTTTTAAAAAATAGAGCATCTAAGGGGCAACAGTAATACATGTGATAGAAACATGGATAAATCTTTGGTATTTAAAGCCAATACAAGGGGTAGAAGAAAGCATAAGATTCACCTGTACAAAACAGCAATGACAGTGAACCAGGAAATGGCATTAAAACTCAGGTGCCGTAAATAGATGCAAAGAAAAACAATCAAAAAGAAGAAGAGCAGGAAAAGTGACTGTATGCCTAAAATGACATCTTCAGATAATTCACTGTGTACCTGATTTCATCCAACGCCTATTTCTTCTCATGATTCCTGAATAACTGTTAGAATAAGACGCAGAGTCACCGATCTGGATCTCAGCTACCAGCTCCACTTCCTCCATCTCTTCTTCCGTACTAAACCGTAAAAAAAATAAAAAAATAAAAAATACAAAAATAAATATATTTTAAAAAAAAATAAACAGAAAATCATCAACTAAAATTGTCCTACTGCAGGATAAGTACTAGCTTCATCTAAATAATTTGTAATATTAAGTAGCATAGGTAGATAAAGAATGAAGTTTATATATATATATATATATATATATATATATATATATATATATACTCCCCTGACAAGTGTGTGTGTGCGGTGGGTAGTGACAGACATAATATGTGTAAAAATATCTCTCTTCATTTAACTGAATAAATATACGTTTCCGGTATAAAAAGAAAGAAAAGCAAGCCTGTTCTCAAACTTACTGCAGATCTCCGAAATCGAGGGTGTCAACGGTGTCTGAGCCATGACGAGATTCTGAATTGATTGTATTGTAGTTATTTTCCAGATACATCAATGCACTGTCAAGACTGGATAAAAGACTTCCTGTCACTTCTGGGATCTGTGAACAAACCACACAGTTACAACACAAATAAAGGAATGTATCAAACCAGGATTGTCCAATTAGCTCTACAGTTGTATGTCTTCAGAAGAGGCGGACAAGAAGGCAGACCACCGCCAGTTGTAGAACCCTACCACGATGGACTAAATAGTTGTGGGAACTGAAAAACAGCAACAGATGAACTGCAATATATGGACCTTTACTGTAGAACAAACGGCTAACCAACAACTTCCATAGTGCCAAAAGATAGCCAAAATTAATATGAAATTTAACATGTATTTATTTTTTTCACATTTGAGTGAAGATGAAAAAAATAAAGAAAGAAAGAAATTAAACTGCTATGCTGCCACTACAAAGCTAGAGTAATTGGTCAGGGGACAGACTGTATACTAAACCACCAATGTGCTCTGTACAGGATAACATGACAGATCTTAAAACATACATGTAATTTAATCCTTGGCTTCTATTGCATACATTGAAATTCTCTCTTCATTCTTTACATCCTTCTGATTTTTATTTTTTGATGATGCGTGTACTCAACATTGAGACGTGCTACGATTTTTCGACCTTTGTGTTTTAATGCCATGTTAAAAAAAAAAAAAAAAAAATTAGAAATTAACTATACTTACAGGGATTTCATTTTCCACACTGGGCATCTTAGACTCTCCAGAGCCATCGGGTTTCCTTAATGCTCTCTTCTTACAAGACTTTTTAAGCTTTGAAGTTTTCTGTTTCGGTTCTGAGAACAAATATTAAACACACCAGAAATTAGTGAACATAATCATCATCATGTATTCAAACAACTGCAATCACATTATACCAGAAGACAAAATGTGTGGGAAATGAAGGAATATATTATACTAAACATATCAAAGGGACACATATTGTGTCCCTCCCTCCCCCCTTCAAACCAGGGGGCTATCAAGAAGTGAACTTAATAAATACAAAAAAGAAAATAGCTTAGTATTTCAAAAAGTCTGCTAACTGTCCTTGTAAAATGTAATTAAAAATGCATTTATTAAATGTATTAAAAAAAACAAAAAAAACACAGGAATAATGCCACCCCTTTAACATCTACAAAGTTTTACCATTTCAACATAACAAAATATACAGGTTTAATAAACCCATCAATTTTGGTGAAAAAAATGGGAGTCTAACAGAGAGCGGTGATGGGAGACATGTTTCCAATTGCACGAACTGAAACTATCGATTTTCGACATTACCCAGTTTAGTGAGTAAATCCCCAAATGTTACAATAAGAACTCTTACCTATGGTTCTACAACATTCAGTCTTGCTTTCACTCTGTAAGGTGGTGCCAACAACTTGCTGCAGAGCTTTCTGAAAGAAGAAGTATTTTTCAGTGACAGACTGTCATTTAGAAAAACTAACCTATGTTAAGCATCCTCCTTTTGGTCCGCTAAATGATACTGGACGTCCTCATTCTTTGCATGAGGACATCCAGCATCAGACAAAACCTCATAGGTGAGCACTGATTCAATGCGTTCCGATGGGGAAGTCCTAATGTGATCACAGTGCTTGTGCATTAGATCTCTCCCGTAGGTGGAGCGGAGACTGAGCCTAATTTCAAGCAGGACATCGGCACTGAAATCAGGTAAGTGACAAAAGGGTTTTAAGCCTTTCAGTGCTGGGGGCGCAAGGGACGGAGGGGCAGAGAGTACTATAGAGATAGGGCTACAAAACTTTGTATTCATAGCACTATAGTTTCCCTTTAAGAATCTTACACAGATACAAATCAGATTCCAGACAGACTATCAAAACACAAACATTCAGAAGGGATTATTTGTTTAGTAAAATATTGGTTAAGGTAGTCTTAATGCTCATCCTCTGCACCCAAGATTAACCAATAATAGAATATTAAATATGTCTAGACAGAAAATAAAAATCTAAATATATGTCCGGTATGGACTGAACATAAATTTGATCTGTATTCTAAACATTGTGAATGACTTCCTGAAAGTCACTTCTCCCGTTTTCCTAGACCTAGACGATAGTCACATCCAGTAGAATCCCTGTAGCTGTGCCATTTATTAAAGGGATGTTATTTTATGCTGTACCTTGTCATATTAAAGGGATACTATAGTGTCAGGAATACAAAGCTGTATTCCTGGCACTATCGCTCTTCCTGCCTCCCCCCTCCTCCTCCTACCTGGTAAATAAAGTACAAAAAACGCTCCGCCCCCTGACATACAGCAACAAGCGGGCGCTAATGCATGTGCCACGCGCACATTAAACCTTCCCATAGCAAAGCTTTTAATCAATGATTTCCTTTGGGGAAAAATTTGACGCTGGATTTCCTCATGCAGACGTCCAGCGTCAGATACCGGACCAAATGTCCATTTCGATCCAAAAAAAGCTGCCTTGGTGGCTGTCTGGTAGAGTGCAATAGGGACACAGCACCCAAACCATTTCAATGAGCTGAAGTGGTCTCGGTTACTATAGTGTCCCTTTAACCCTTTAAGGACACATGACATGTGTGACATGTCATGATTCCCCTTTATTCCAGAAGTTTGGTCCTTAAGGGGTTAATGATAACATACTATAGTGAAACGTGCTTGTACAGCACTGTAATTGCTACTAGAGGAACTCAAAACTATGGGATCTGAACACAGGTAATGAATGTTTGAACTCAAAGCAAAGAGTGCATCAAAATTACCAAGATGATCATCTGCCCTGGGCAAAGCTTCTCAGGATTACATGTATTTTCTTCGGATGCATGGCTTTCCTGTGGATCATTAGATGTACAGTTTTCTTGGTGTTGCTCCGGCACAGCAGCATCTGGTGTTCCGTTTGAGTTCTTTTTTGATTCCTTTTTTGATTCCTTGTCAGCATCTTGCTCAGTTGGTTTAGAATCCTGGCTGTCTTCTGCCATTACTGCAAATTGGAGGATTTAGCCTAAAGGAATAAAATTAGATCATACTATTCTTAACAAATGTGAGAATCTAGCAGCCTATCTAACATTGTTCCGGACTTGAGCAATTTTAATTTCTCTCCTGTGAATGCAATTACAAGCCAGAGGCTCATCAACAGCTAAAATGCCCAAAACTCAGCTCTGGCAAACCAAAGTTAGCACAAGAAATGCACTTATGTTTGCCGGTTTAAAACAAACAAATAAACAAACAAAAAAAGGCAACATTTTACCGATTTTAAAGAAAGAATCCAGAATGTTCAATATATAATTCAACACCTTTGTACTTTATATTCTTGTACGTTGGAAAATATTGTGTTTACCTCTTAATGACAAGTTATGTCAAATGAAAATCTTACAATTATTACGAAAATTAACAGTTTTAACTTTGTTTAAATATATGACTATTTAAGGGATATTTGCAATCTAGCTATATATTTTACATGCACTTAAAATTAACAGAATTTCCTGCATGGGTGCCCTTTTAAATCACAGCAACTAATAAGCTATAATGTCTGTTGTGAATCGATTACAATTCAACATTTCATTTATTCATAAATCACAGTACAATGGCTTGTCATGCGGCACAACAGATTCTCTATTTACCAAATTCAAGCTCATCTCACTTACTACGTAAAATAAGTCTATGACAAATCTCGATGACAAGAAATGTGTATTATTAAAGGACCACTCTAGTGCCAGGAAAACATACTCGTTTTCCTGGCACTAGAGTGCCCTGAGGGTGCCCCCACCCTCAGGGTCCCCCTCCCGCCCGGCTCTGGAAAGGGGAAAAGGGGTAAAACTTACTTTTTTCCAGCGCTGGGCGGGAAGATCTCTGCCTCCGATCCTCCTCCGTTCCGCCCCGTCGGCTGAATGCGCACGCGCGGCAAGAGCTGCGCGCGCACATTCAGCCGGTCGCATAGGAAAGCATTTACAATGCTTTCCTATGGACGCTTGCGTGCTCTCACTGTGATTTTCACCGTGAGAATCACGCAAGCGCCTCTAGTGGCTGTCATTGAGACAGCCACTAGAGGATTTGGGGGAAGGCTTAACCCATTACAAAAATGTTGATGCATTAATTAATAAACATGGCGGTAATATTACAATCGCAATATACCTTTAACAAATAAAATTACTATTTAAAAACATTATATATCCAAATACAAAGTAATGATATGAAAAAATAAATAAATAGGATATACACCAAAATAGCAAACCACCAAAAACATGACAAAATGTAATTCGATTTGAAAAATAACTATAAAAGTCAATATTTGCCCATCATAGGAAATTGATATCAGTACATGTAATACGTCTAGGCTTTTGGTCATGGATGAGAATCAAAATAGTCACAACAGTCATTATGGCTTACAATAATGTACAGCTGAATGTTCGTCCTTACTGTGAAATCTACATAGCGACAGGGGTGCACCACCTAAGCATTGCAAGTGATATAAAGAAATACAACAAAATAAGTTTTTTTCAATTAAGTGGGAATTGCAGGTAATATAAATTAGATTTCAAGTTGTAGGTCAAAATAGTGGAATATGGGAGAAGGGAAGTGTAAATCTGCAATGTTCTCAATGCAAATATTTTGGACTAAAATCTAAATATACACAGTCAGAAACTGATTTAGTAAATATGGCTTCCCATCTTGTAATCAAAGGATGTTCTATATGGGGCAGTATAATGCAAAATGTTCTATATGGGGCAGTATAATTAATGCCGGATGTTCTATATGGGGCAGTATAATTAATGCCGGATGTTCTATATGGGGCAGTATAATTAATGCCGGATGTTCTATATGGGGCAGTATATTTAATGCCGGATGTTCTATATGGGGCAGTATAATTAATGCCGGATGTTCTATATGGGGCAGTATAATTAATGCCGGATGTTCTATATGGGGCAGTATAATTAATGCCGGATGTTCTATATGGGGCAGTATATTTAATGCCGGATGTTCTATATGGGGCAGTATATTTAATGCCGGATGTTCTATATGGGGCAGTATATTTAATGCCGGATGTTCTATATGGGGCAGTATATTTAATGCCGGATGTTCTATATGGGGCAGTATATTTAATGCCGGATGTTCTATATGGGGAAGTATATTTAATGCCGGATGTTCTATATGGGGCAGTATATTTAATGCCGGATGTTCTATATGGGGCAGTATAATTAATGCCGGATGTTCTATATGGGGTAGTATAATTAATGCAGGATGTTCTATATGGGGTAGTATAATTAATGCAGGATGTTCTATATGGGGTAGTATAATTAATGCAGGATGTTCTATATGGGGCAGTATAATTAATGCCGGATGATCTATATGGGGTAGTATAATTAATGCCGGATGTTCTATATGGGGCAGTATAATTAATGCCAGATGTTCTATATGGGGCAGTATAATTAATGCCGGATGTTCTATATGTATGCAGTATATATAGTAATACAAGTGATGCAGGATGTGCTGTAGTTGTTATAGTTAATGACGGATGCAGTACAAGTAGTATTAATGCAGGATGAGCTACATGTAGTAGTTATAGTTTAGGATGTATGCAGTATATAGTAATATTAATGCAGGATGTTTTACATGTAGTAGTTATAGTTACAGGCCTGGGATCACACTGTCTGTATATATAGTAATATTATTAATGCAGTAGTTATAGTGTGGGGGTCACACTGTCTGTATATATATAGTAATATTATTAATGCAGTAGTTATAGTGTGGGGGTCACACTGTCTGTATATATAGTAATATTAATGCAGTAGTTATAGTGGGGTCACACTGTCTGTATATATAGTAATATTATTAATGCAGTAGTTATAGTGTGGGGTCACACTGTCTGTATATATAGTAATATTATTAATGCAGTAGTTGTAGTGTGGGGGTCACACTGTCTGTATATATATATAGTAATATTATTAATGCAGTAGTTGTAGTGTGGGGTCACACTGTCTGTATATATATATAGTAATATTATTAATGCAGTAGTTATAGTGTGGGGTCACACTGTCTGTATATATATAGTAATATTATTAATGCAGTAGTTATAGTGTGGGGTCACACTGTCTGTATATATATAGTAATATTATTAATGCAGTAGTTATAGTGTGGGTCACACTGTCTGTATATATAGTAATATTATTAATGCAGTAGTTATAGTGTGGGGTCACACTGTCTGTATATATAGTAATATTATTATTGCAGTAGTTATAGTGTGGGATCACACTGTCTGTATATATAGTAATATTATTCATGCAGTAGTTATAGTGTGGGATCACCCTGTCTGTATATATAGTAATATTATTAATGCAGTAGTTATAGTGTGGGTCACCCTGTCTGTATATATAGTAATATTATTAATGCAGTAGTTATAGTGTGGGTCACCCTGTCTGTATATATAGTAATATTATTAATGCAGTAGTTATAGTGTGGGGTCACACAGTCTGTATATATAGTAATATTATTAATGCAGTAGTTATAGTGTGGGGTCACACTGTCTGTATATATAGCAATATTATTAATGCAGTAGTTATAGTGTGGGATCACACAGTCTGTATATATAGTAATATTATTCATGCAGTAGTTATAGTGTGGGATCACCCTGTCTGTATATATAGTAATATTAATGCAGTAGTTATAGTGTGACCCCACACTGTCTGTATATATAGTAATATTATTAATGCAGTAGTTATAGTGTGGGGTCACACGGTCTGTATATATAGTAATATTATTAATGCAGTAGTTATGGTTACAGGCCTGGGATATAAAGTTTGGGTTGGGTGTGTTGAGGCCCAGGCTGGCAGGGGATCCCCGGCCTGGATTAATCTCTCCCCCCAGCCTGAGCTCCACCAGCCCCAGCAGTAAGACCCCTCCCAGCCCCAGGCTCCGGCCCATCCTCCGCACCCAGCCCGCTGCTCCCTGGCAGGACCTACCGACTGACGGCGGCGCCTGGCTGCCGGAATCCGCCTCTCCCTCACCGCCCCGCAGTCACAGCAGCGGCTCCCCCCCGACAAATACTCCGCGTTACAACAAAAGGAGCTCCCCCATCCCTCCAGCGGCCGCCATCTTAGCCCCACTGCATCAGCGGCTATGCGGGCGCACGGCCTGCTGGGAGTTGTAGTTCGGCGGCGTAGAGTGTCACTGCGCAGTACAAGGAGCCGCGTCCGGCTGCCTTACTACACGTCCCATAGTGCCGCAAGCTGGAAGCTGCGCTTGACGTTCTGACGCGCTGCGTGACGGGAAATGTAGTTTCTAGTGCGCCCACTGTGCCTCTGCCGTGGGAGGGAGAGAAGAGGCAGGATGTACTTCGTTACCCGGCATCCTTAGCGTGCCAGGCGGAAGTGACTCGCTTTTGAGGGAAATGGAATGTAGGGAGTTGTAGTTTTGTGACTGAATACCTTGGTTAGCTGTTGCTGTGATTGGAATTAGGCAGTGATTTATTTATTATTTATTTATTATTGCCATTTATATAGCGCCAACAGATTCCGTAGCGCTTTACAATATTATGAGAGGGGGATTTAACTATAAATAGGACAATTACAAATAAACTTACAGGAACAATAGGTTGAAGAGGACCCTGCTCAAACGAGCTTACATTCTATAGGAGGTGGGGTGTAAAACACATTAGGACAGGAATTTACACTCAAATAAGGTGGGCTGCCCTTTAGGAGAGGGCAAGAGACAGGTATGTGAGGTAAGGGTTAGTCTTGGAGGCCATAAGCTTTCCTAAAGAGATGGGTTTTAAGGCACTTCTTAAAAGATGCAAGACTAGGGGAGAGTCTGATGGCGGTAGGCAGGCTATTCCATAGGAAGGGAGCCGCCCGCGAGAAGCCCTTCAAGCGCGAGTTGGCCGTACGAGTGCGGACAACGGACAGGAGGTGGTCACGGGCAGAACGGAGAGACCGAGAAGGGACATACCTATGGATCTGTGAGGAGATATAAGAGGGGCTAGAGTTGTTCAGTGCTTTATAGGTGTGAGTTAGTACCTTGAATTGACTCCTATAGCATACAGGAAGCCAATGTAAGGACTGGCAGAGGGGTGAGGTGTGAGAGAAACGACTAGAGAGGAAAATCAATCTAGCAGCAGCATTCATTACGGACTGCAAGGGTGCAGTACGGCTTTTGGGGAGACCAATCAGGAGAGGGTTACAATAATCCATGCGGGAAATTACTAGAGCATGGACAAGCTCCTTGGTAGTATCTGGTGCAAGAAAGGGGCGGATGCGGGCTATGTTTTTAAGATGGAATCTACAGGATTTGGCAACATGCTGGATGTGAGGCTCAAAGGTGAGACCAGAGTCAAGTATGACGCCAAGACAGCGCGCTTGCAAGGATGGACTAATGTTGGTACCACAAACTTGGAGGGAGAGCGAAAGATGAGGATCAGTATGAGGAGGAGGAAAGACAAGGAGCTCAGTTTTTGAGAGATTGAGTTTCAGAAAGCGGGAGGACATCCAGTCAGAGATGGAAGAAAGGCAAGCAGTGACACGTTGCAGGACGGCAGGGGAGAGGTCCGGGGAGGAGAGATATAGCTGGGTGTCATCAGCGTACAGGTGGTAGTGAAATCCAAAAGAGGTAATAAGTTTGCCAAGAGAGGCAGTATAAAGAGAAAATAGAAGGGGACCAAGGACGGAGCCTTGGGGAACGCCAACTGAGACAGGGCAAGGGGAGGAGGTATCATTAGAAAAGGAGACACTGAATGAGCGTTGGGAGAGATAAGAGGAAAACCATGAGAGGACAGAGTCACAGAGACCAAGCGATTGAAGAGTTTGAAGAAGGAGAGCATGATCAACGGTGTCAAAGGCCGCTGAGAGGTCAAGAAGAATTAGTATGGAGTAGTGGCCTTTGGATTTAGCTGCGATTAGGTCGTTAGTAACTTTGATAAGGGCAGTCTCTGTAGAGTGGAGAGGGCGGAAGCCAGATTGAAGGGGGTCAAGGAGAGAGTTGGAATTGAGGAAATGAGACACACGGGTAAAGACAAGTCTTTCCAGAAGCTTTGAGGAAAAAGGGAGCAGGGATATGGGACGGTAGTTAGAGGGGGTGGATGGGTCGAGGGATGGTTTTTTTAGTATAGGTACTACAGTGGCATGTTTAAGGTCAGCAGGGACGATGCCAGAAGAGAGCGAGCAGTTGAAGATGTGTGTTAGAGAAGGCACAAGACAAGTGGAGAGAGATCTAATAAGGTGAGATGGGACAGGATCGAGCGGGCAAGTGGTGGGGCGAGAGGAGCAAAGAAGAGCAGCCACCTCTTGGTCAGTAGCTGGGGAGAATGTCTGAAGGGTAGGAAAGGCATGATCTATGTGTGATTGAGAAACAGAAAGGCAAGGAGGGGAGAATTCTTTCCTTAGCTGTTCAATCTTGTCAGTGAAGTAACATGCAAAGTTATCAGCAGTAAGGTTAGTTTTGGGGGTGGCCACAGCAGGGCGAAGAAGAGAATTAAAGGTGTGAAAGAGACGCCTGGGGTTGCGGGAACATGAACTAATGAGAGTGGAAAAATAGGACTGTTTGGCAAGGGCAAGGGCTGCACTCAGGGCCGCCATCAGGGGGTGACAACCATAACAGTTGTCATGGGCCCGGCGGCCCTGGGGGGCCCGGCGGCCCGGGCCCCACGTGTGGGTCCCATCGGGTGGCCCACACACTTAGGGCCACCCGATGAGCCCCCTCCTTCAGGGGCCCGGTCAGCGCTGTGGCCGTTGTATAGCGCGACCGGGCCCCTTTATAAAAAAAAAAAAAGAGCAGCCGCAGCAAGTGCTGCTGGGAGGAAGTAGTCACTTTCTCCCAGCTCACTTCGCGCGGGAGGAGCGCGCGCGCGGCAATGAGGGAGAGCCAGACGACTACTCCCATCAGCCCCAGCCACCCTCCTGCAAAGAAAAGGTAAGAGACAGGAGGGTGGCTGGAAAATTAGCTGTGTGTGTGCTTGTATGTATGTCTGTATGTGTGTGTCTGTATGCATGCATGTATGTCTGCCTGTCTGTGTATGTCTGCATGTATGTATATATGTATGTCTGTCTGTATGTGTATGTCTGTATGCATGTCTGTCTGTATGTCTGTATGTATGTCTGTGTGTCTGTATGCATGTATGTGCATGTCTGTCTGTCTGTCTGTGTCTGTCTGTATGCATGTATGTCTGTCTGTATGTGTATGTCTGTATGCATGTATGTCTGTCTGGATGCATGCATGTCTGTCTGTATGTCTATGTCTGTCTGTCTGGATGCATGCATGTCTGTCTGTATGTCTATGTCTGTCTGTCTGGATGCATGCATGTCTGTCTGTATGTCTATGTCTGTCTGTCTGTGTGCGTGTATGTCTGTCTGTATGCATGTATGTCTGTGTGTCTGGATGCATGTATGTGTATGTATGTCTGTCTGTGTATGTATGTCTGTCTGCATGAATGTATGTCTGTCCGTATGTCATGTATGTATGTATGTATGTATGTCTGTATGCATGTATGTCTATGTATGTATGTCTGTATGCATGCATGTCTGTGTGTATGTCTATGTATGTATGCATGTATGTCTATTTATGTATGTCTGGATGCATGTCTGTATGTATGTCTGTGTGTATGTCTATGTCTGTCTGACTGCATGCATGTATGTCTGTCTATGTATGTTTGTGTATGTCTGTATGCATGCATGTATGTCTGTCTGTATGTATGTCTATGTATGTATATATGTATTTCTGTATGTCAGTATGAATGTATGTCTGCATATCATTATGAACGTAGGTCTGTGTGTATGTGTGTATGGATGTCTGTATGCATGTATGTCTGTCAGTATGTCTGTATATATGCATGTATGTCAGTCTGTATGTATGTATGTATGTATGTCTGTATGCCAGTATGAATGTATGTGTGTATGGATGTCAGTGTCTGTATGTATGAATGTGTGTGTATGTATGTATGTCGGTGTCTGTATGTATTTATGTGTCTTTATGTCCTCTTGCATGTGTGTCTGTATGTATGTTAGTATGTGTCTGTCTGTCACTATGTATGCCTGTGTGTATGTCTCAGTATGTGTGTGTCAGTATGTATGCCTGTATGCGTGTATGTCTGTTTCAGTATGTGTGTCTGTTAGTATGTATCTGTGTCCTTTTGTATCAGTGTGTGCATTTGTGTCTGTGTGTGGACTCAGTGGGCGGTATTTGGAGGCGGGCCCCAGGGGGCCCAGACCCTGAGCTGAATTAGGGGCCCCAAAATTTCTGGTGGCGGCCCTGGCTGCACTGTATGAACACAATATGAATCTATAATGGAGAAAGTCTGATTGTGTACGAGACTTCCTCCAGGAGCGTTCAGCACAACGGGAGCATCTTTGCAGGTAGCGCGTTGATTTAGTATGCCATGGTTGGGGGCGGGTCCTCCTCGAGGTGCTTGTTTGGAGTGGCGCTGCAGTGTTCAAGGCAGATGTTAGAGTAGAATTATATATGGAGATGGCCTGTGAAGGACAGGAGAGGGAAGGGATGGACAGCAGTTGTGAATCAATGTCAGCTGACAACTGTTGGAGATCAAGAGAATTAAGGTCCCTCCTGAGTTGAGGGGGGTTAGGCTGAGGTTTTTGGGTGAGGGGGTATGTGAGAGCAAATGATAAGAGGTGGTGATCAGAGAGTGGATATGGAGTGTTGCAGATATTAGATACTGTACATGCATAAGTGAAGATTAGGTCAAGGGTATTGCCAGCTACATGGGTGGGAGAATTTGCCCACTGCGATAGCCCGAGGGAGGAAGTCATTGAAAGTAGTTTAGTGGCTGCAGAGGTCAAAGGTGGGTTTATAGGAATATTGAAGTCCCCGAGAATTAGGGATGGAATGTTAGAAGAGAGGAAATAGGGTAGCCAGGCAGCAAAGTGGTCAAGGAAGAGAAGAGGGGAACCAGGGGGACGGTAAATAACAGCAATGTTGGCAGAGAAGGGTTTGAAAAGGCGAATTGAGTGTATTTCAAATGATGGGAAAGAGAGAGAAGGGGGGGTGGGAAGAGGTTTAAAAGAGCAGTGAGGGGAGAGGAGAAACCCAACACCACCACCTTTACATTCAGAGTTTCTTGGGTTGTGGGTAAGTTGGAGACCACCGAAGGACAAAGATGCAGGGGTGGCAGTGTCAGAGGGGGAGAGCCAGGTTTCTGTTATGGCTAGTAAATCTATAGAACGAGAGATGAAGAAGTCATGGACAGCAGTGGATTTATGGGCATGTGTGATTTAAGAGAGGTCCAGAGAAGGAAGAAGTGAATATAAAGGAAGAATAGGCCTGGGTTACACCAGTGATGAGTTTACCATTAATTTACACTCACATTGCGTGTATTGTTAGCTAATATTTGTCTCTGGAGCTATGGTGGACTACATGTTGCTGTCTGTGCATCAGGGGAATCATAGTCCAAGTAGCTGGAGTAACAAAGACTAGCTACCATTACACATTACTGGTCCAGACACCCTCAGTTTAAATAATATTACTTTATTTCATTCCGCTTAGACTAAAGTGACCACCCTGTCTATGGACAGTGATACTTGGACTGCGCTGTTATGGTGACACTGTGATGTGTTTTTTTAATTATAAGTTAAAGCGGCACTGTCACGCCAAACTTATCTTTCCCCTATCGTTTCCCTCTACTCTTCCTCTTTCACAATCTGTTCTTCTTTTCTTAATTTCTTATATAGTTTTCTTTAAAACATAAGACAAAGCAGGGACGACTTTGTCTAATGTATTTTCCTACACCTCACATTCTGTGACCATTGAAGGACTTTAAGTCAGCTCCATTTCCTGTGTTAAGGAGAAGGGTGAGTACTTTCTCTGACACAGGAAATGGAGCTGAATTAAACTCCCCCTTTGGTCAAAGAAAGTCAAGCGTAGGAAAGATACATAAGACAATGTCGTCCCTACTTTGTCTTATGATTTCAAGAAAACTAGATGAGAAATAAAGAAAAGAAGAACAGATTAGCGAATGTTGTGCCCATTCACAAGAAAGGTAGTAGGGAGGAGTCGGGCAACTGTAGGCTAATAAGCCTTACTTCAGTAGTGGGGAAAGTAATGGAAACCATGTTAAAGGATAGGATTGTTGAACATCTAAAAAAATACATGGATTTCAAGATCAGAGACAACATGGGTTTACTTCAGGGAGATCATGCCAAACTAATCTTATTGATTTTTTTGATTGGGTAGCTAAAATTATAGATCAGGGTGGTGCAGTAGACATTGCTTACCTAGATTTCAGTAAGGCTTTTGACACTGTTGCACATAGAAGGCTTATCAATAAACTGCAATCTTTAAGTTTGGATTCTAATATTGTTGAATGGGTAAGGCAGTGGCTGAGTAACAGGCAACAGAGGGTTGTAGTCAATGGAGTATATTCGAAGCTTGGGCTTGTCACCAGTGGGGTACCTCGGGGATCTGTACTTGGACCCATTCTCTTTAATATTTTTATTAGTGATATTGCAGAAGGTCTTGATGGTAAGGTATGTCTTTTTGCTGATGATACTAAAATTTGTAACAGGGTAATGTTACAGGAGGTATAGGCCAAATGGCAAATGATTTAGGCAAATTGGAAAAACGGTCAGAACTGTGGCAACTGACATTTAATGTGGATAAGTGCAAGATAATGCATCTTGGGCGTAAAAACCCAAGGGCAGAGTACAGAATATTTGATACCCTACTAACCTCAACATCTGAGGAAAGGGATTTAAGAGTAATTATTTCAGATGACTTAAAGGTAGGCAGACAATGTAATAGAGTAGCAGGAAATGCTAGCAGAATGCTTGGTTGTATAGGGAGAGGCATTAGCAGTTGAAAGAGAGAAGTGCTCATGCCATTGTACAGAACACTGGTGAGACCTCACTTGGAGTATTGTACGCAGTACTGGAGACCGTATCTCCAGAAGGATATTAATACTTTAGAGAGAGTTCAGAGAAGGGCTACTAAACTGGTTCATGGATTGCAGGATAAAACTTACCAGGAAAGGTTAAAGGATCTTAACATGTATAGCTTGGAGGAAAGACGAGACATGGGGGATATGATATAAACATTTAAATACATAAAGGGAATCAACACAGTAAAGGAGGAGACTATATTTAAAAGAAGAAAAACTACCACAACAAGAGGACATAGTCTTACATTAGAGGGGCAGAGGTTTAAAAATAATTTCTGGAAGTATTACTTTACTGAGAGGGTAGTGCATGCATGGAATAGCCTTCCAGCTGAAGTGGTAGAGGTTAACACAGTGAGGGAGTTTAAGCATGTGTGGGATAGGCATAAGGCTATAATAACTATAAGATAAGGCCAGGGACTCATTAAAAGTATTTCATAAATTGGGCAGACTAGATGGGCCGAATGGTTCTTATCTGCCGTCACATTCTATGTTTCTATGAGAGAGGAAGTGATAGGAGAAAGTTAAGTTCAGCATGACAATGCCACTTTAAGTGCAATACATGTTTAACTTAGTGGCTTGTGCTGCTTTTTGATTTATTAAAAATATCTATATGACCTGCAAGGCTCTGATGTACTTCTCATTTCTGAGTGCAAAAGTATCATCCTCCCAGCTAGATGTTGTTAACGTTGTTACATTATTGTA
Source organism: Pelobates fuscus (assembly GCF_036172605.1). Taxonomy (NCBI): domain Eukaryota; kingdom Metazoa; phylum Chordata; class Amphibia; order Anura; family Pelobatidae; genus Pelobates; species Pelobates fuscus. The sequence goes on from NC_086327.1 coordinate 29,513,110, forward strand.
TGTTATTTTGTATCTTTCAAGGAGTGGCTGTTACTGTACTTTCTTTTTTGATATCTGGTTAATAGCTTTCGGTTTTTTTTTCTTCCAAAGAACATACTGGCCTAATTTTTCTTTCCAATACATTCTTTTCTTTCCAATTAAAGCGTTACTCCAACCAAAAGATAGCGTTTTAATAAAAACACTGTCTTTAGTCAGAGTGACCCGTCCTATCCTTGCTCCCCCTCCAAAATAATAAAATAGCTAAAACTCACCTCATTCCAGCGCAGAGGTCATGTTCTCCCTGCAGGCCAATCCTCTGCTGATATCACCTCCACCTTACATGAGGGGGAATGACCTCTGTGGCTGAGAAATGGGGGATCGCACTGGCATTGGAAGTCAGACGCCAAACATGCACAAAATTAACATTAGCCACCTAGGACTTTTGTTCTGTGCCAGCTAATGTTGCCTCAATGACACTCCTGGAGGTGGAGTTGTGCCTTCTGCAGCAGAGGGGTAAAACCCTGTATGTACAGCATTTCAAAGCAAAACATTGTGACATACAGACAGGGCTGCCATCAGAAATTTTAGGGCCCCTGACACAGCTCAAGATCTGGGCCCCCGGGGCCAGCCCCAAGTCCGCCCTCAAGGATGAAGTGTGTGTGTATAGTGGATGTAGAATGTGTATAGTGGATGCGGTATGTGTGTCATGGATGCAGTGTGTATAGTGGATGCAGTATGTGTGTCATGGATGCAGTGTGTATAGTGGATGCAGATTGTACGTTTTGTGTAATGTATGTAATGTTTGTATGCATGCATTAGTTGCAGAGTGTGTGTAGTGAATGTAGGTGTGTGTATAGTGAATGCAGAGTGTGTGTTTTTGTAGTGGATGTAGTGTGTATAGTGAATGTAGTGCGTTTGTAGTGAATGTAGTGTGTTTGTAGTGAGTGAAAAGTGTGTTTAGTGAATGTAGTGTGTGTGTGTGTAGTGCCGTGCATGTTTAGTAAATATAGTGTGTAGTGAGTGAAACGTGTGTATAGTGAATGTAGTGTGTGTGTGTGTGTAGTGCAGAGTGTGTTTAGTGACTGTAGTGTTTGTAGTGAGTGCAGAGAGTGTATAGTGAATGTATTGTATGTGTAGTGCAGAGTGTGTTTAGTGAATGTAGTGTGTGTGTGGGTAGAGCAAAATGTGTATAGTGAATGTAGTGTTTGTGTATAGAGCAAAGTGTGTTTAGTGAATGTAGTGTGTGTGTGTGTGTAGTGCAGAGTGTGTTTAGTAAATGTAGTGTTTGTAGTGAGTGCAGAGTGTGTTTAGTGAATGTAGTGTATGTGTAGTGCAGCGTGTGTTTAGTGAATGTAGTGCAGAGTGTGTTTAGTGAATGTAGTGTGTGTGTGTGTAGTGCAGAGTGTGTTTAGTGATTGTAGTGTGTGTGTAGTGCAGAGTGTGTTTAGTGAATGTAGTGTGTGTGTGTGTAGTGCAGAGTGTGCTTGTAAGGATTCAGTGTGTGTGTAAAATAGGGGGGAGGGGAGTATTTATTTTGTATTTATTTGTGTATATTTAAATTTTATTCCCCCCTCCGTGGTTCTTACCGTTCCAGGGAGGAGGGAGATCGCATTTCCTGTTGATCCAGTGGCATGGTGGAGGGAGCCAGCCGCGGTACATTGAAGAGGGGGCCCAGCAGCACACATTGTCTTCCTTTACAGCTCCTCTCTGACTAACTCTCACGAGACAGGCCTGCGTGCTGTGCGGAGCGTTGCCATAGTAACCCGTGGCAACGCTCTGGCGGCTGCAGGGTTCAGGAGGTTAGACAAAGAGCAACTGGAAAGGAGGACAGAGTATGCTGCTGGGCCCCCTCTTCATTGTACAGGTAGCAGGGGGCCCTCTGTGCACATATATATAGTGAAAATTGCTAGGGGCTCGGGGCCCCTCAGGACCGCCGGGCCCATGACAACCGTTATGGTTGTCATGCCCTGATGGCGGCCCTGCATACAGACTCCAGGCACAATGACCTCTTCAGATCATTAAGTGACATGGTGCTTGGAGCAATCTTTTGAAGACAATCACTTTGGTAGGCATGTGCATGGAAAAATTTTCGGTTCGGTTCGGCATTCCGAAATTCGGGATTTTGGCAATTCAGCAATTCGGCACTTCAAGACTTCGGAACTTCGGCAATTTCGGAACTTCAGCACTTCGGAAATTCGGCAACTTCAGAACTTCGGCTCTTCAGCACTTCGGCACTTCGACACTTAGGAAATTCGGCACTTCGGCATTTCGGAATTTCGGGACTTCGGCACCTCGGGACTTCTCTTGCAGCCGCTTGGTAGATAACTCCCTAATTCCCACGGTATTAGGGAGTTATCTACCAAAAGGCTGAAAGACCTAAATTGGTCTTTCAGCCAAATTTACTAATACTAAGTAAAAATTACTTAGTATTAGTAAATTTTTCCCCTACTCGCTATACCGCTGAGGGGTGGGGGCCAGGGGGAGGACACTAGGTCCCCCCCCCCTCTTATTTCAATTTAGGGCCCCCATCCGCCGCTCAGGGGTGGGGGCCAGGGGGGAGGACACTAGGTCCCCCCCTCTTATTTCAATTTAGGGCCCCCACCCGCCGCTCAGGGGTGGGGGCAGAGGGGAAAGGACCTTAGGTCCCCACCCAATTATTTTACTGTAGGGCCCCCACCCACCGCTCAGGGGTGGGGGCCAGGGGGGAGGACATTAGGTCCCCCCCTTATTATAATTTAAGGCCCCCACCCACCGCTCAGGGGTGGGGGCCAGGGGGAGGACATTAGGTCCCCCCCTTATTCTGATTTAGGGCCCCCACCCACCGCTCAGGGATGTGGCCTGGGGGGAGGACAATAGGTCCCTCCCCATTATTTTACATTAGGGCCCCCGCCCACCGCTCAGGGTTGGGGGCCAGGGGCTCGGGATGGGGGAACTCATTTTTTTTTTTTTAAAGTGAGCAGCCAGAGGCTGCTCCCTGTTTAATAGACATGCCCCTACTCGCGGTATAGCGAGCAGGGGCATAATTTACTAATACTAAGTAATCTTTACTTAGCATTAGTAAATTTGGCTGAAAGACCAATTTAGGTCTTTCAGCCTTTTAGTAGATAGCTCCCTAATACCATGGGAATTAGGGAGTTATCTACTTATTCATTCCTGTCATTACATTGACAGGCCAAGTAACTTACATTTTATATGAATGTGTGTTACTTGATTGTTGAAAGTGTTGCAAATGCTTACAACTGAATCCTGGCTATGTTTTTATACTTTTGATTTACAATTATTTACAATGTAACATTCTTCTTCTTTCACTGGGTAAGTTTATTAGTACTTAGGCAATACTGTGCTTCGGAACTTCGGCACTTTGACACTTCGGAACTTCGGCACTTCAGCATTTCGGAACTTCGTCACTTCGGAACTTCGGCAACTTCGGAACTTCGGCAACTTCGTAACTTCGGCACTTCAGCACTTCGGAACTTCGGCACTTCGGAACTTCGGCAACTTCGGAACTTCGGCAACTTCGGAACTTCGGCACTTCAGCACTTCGGAACTTCGGCACTTCAGAACTTCGACACTTCGGAACTTCGGAAGTACCCGAATGTCCGAATTGTCCGAAATTCGTCCGTATACATATTCGGACCGAAACGAATTGCACATGTCTACACTTTGGTATATTCACATAATGGGGACAACCAAATACAGGCCCAAAAAGTAATGTAGCAATTTTAAGACATGCTAACGCCCCAACCATTAATGATGGGACTTTTCATTTACATGTATTGACCAATGCTGGAGTACATATAAAGAGGCCTTAGACATTCATAATTTACCTGATTACTTGGAAACTGACTTTTCATACTATGAGATATGTAGAAAATGTGAGACTCAGGTTTGTGTAAAGACCATGACATCCTGCGATTTGTGTGATAAAACATGACATTTGTTTAAAGGACCACTATAGGCACCCAGACCACTTCAGCTTAATGAAGTGGTCTGGGTGCCAGGTCCAGCTAGGATTAACCCTTTCTTCTATAAACATAGCAGTTTCAGAGAAACAGGGGAAACCAAGGGTTTCAGAGAAACTGCTATGTTTATTAGAGAAAATGTATTGATACTTACCGTAATTTTATTTTCCTGGCTATTATTCATGGCAGCATTTAACATATGGGTTTAGCTCCTCCCTCTAACCCTCAGGACAGGAAACACAATCAATTAAACAATTAAGCATGCCTTCCCCTAGTATAATAGAGACCCCAGTAGCATCCACACCTCAGTCCAGTAACAAGATGAATATACCAAGAGAGGGTGGGAAACCAAATGCTGCCATGAATAATAGCCAGGAAAAGAAAATTACGGTAAGTATCAATACATTTTCTCTATTCCTGGCTAATCATAGCAGCATTTAACATATGGGATTCCCAAAGCAATAACCACTCAGGGAGTTTAATTCATGCTACAAAAAATTGTTTAATATTAACTTAAGGCTTATAAGAGTTCAAAACCGATAGACCGAACTCTGAATCGGAACGAGATGAGACATCCACTCTGTAGTGACGTACAAAGGTCCTCAATGATGACCAATTGGCAGCTTTACAGATGCTCTCTGCAGTGACTCCTGACTCTGCAGCCCATGAAGTAGCAATGGACCTTGTGGAATGTGCCTTGATGTCCTTGGGAACCAGTACCTGTTTTGTCCTGTATGCTCTAGAAATAGCCTGAACTGTCCAGGAACAAAGGGTTGCAACAGAAGCAGCTTCACCTTTACGAGAACCCCAAGGTATCACAAAAAATTGGGGAGACTTTCTCCAATTAGCTGAGCATGCAATATAAGTGGAAATACACCTTCTTATGTCTAGTGTATGACATCTTTCTTCCTCAGGAGAAGAAGGGTCTTGAAAATACCCCAGCAGGACAATCTCTTGATTCAGATGGAAGGATGAGGAACTCAGGTCTAGGCCGTAGCACAACTCTATCATCGAAGAAGGTAGTGAACGGTTCCTCAGATGACAGTGCTCTAATGTCCGACATTCTTCTAGCAGAGACTAAGGCCAGTAACAACAGGGTCTTTAGAGAAAGAACCTGCATCGGGACCTCATCAATAGGTTCAAAGGGATGTTCCGTTAAGGCCTGCAGAACCAGAGGCAAATTCCAAGGAGCTGAGAATTTTGATAGGAGGTCTAATCCTAATGACAGCTTTGAAGAAGCAGATCACAATGGGATTTAACGCCCAACGAATACCAGAAAGAGCAGAAAGAGCTAAGCAGTGTACTTTAAGATTTAAGTTGAAGGCCCCTCTCCAGACCTGCTTGCAGGAAACCCAAAACCTGAGACACGGAAGGGGAACCTAAATCTTGAACCGTGGAATTACTCCATCGTGCAAAGGCTTCCCATATCTTATGGTAGGTAGAGGAAGTAGACGTAACAGGGTTGAGATTACCTGGTCCGAAAGACCATGGTCAACTAGAGATTGCCTCTCAATAGCCATGCATGGAGCCTGAACTTGTGGGGCTCCGGATGAAACACTGGACCCTGAATCAGCAGATCTTCTGAGACCGGAAGCTCCCAAGGCAGGTACTGTGATAACCTCTGTAACAGGGGAAACCAAGGGCAACGAGGCCAGAAGGGAAGAACAGCTATCACCTTGCAATGTTCCTTGGAGACCTTTCTCAGAACAGCGTGGATGAGGGAAATTGGAGGAAAGACGTAGGCTAGATTGAATTCCCATTTGATGGATAGAGCATCCTGAGCAACCGCCTTTGGATGGTATCTCCTTGAAACAAAGCACAGGACCTGGGTGTTCAGAATAGTTGCCATGAGATCCACTTGGGGAAGACCCCACTTCTGGACCAACCGAGTGAAGATCCTCCTGGAAAGTTGCCATTCTGATGATTCTATCAGGTGTCTGCTGAGGAAGTCTGCTAACACATTCTCCTTTCCTGGGAGATAGGTGGCACACAGGCCTTCCACATGAGTCTGAGCCCAGGTCATAATGGGAACGATTTCCCTCATCAGGGCTACACTTCTTGTCCCACCTTGATGATTTACGTAGGCAGCAGCTGCTTTGTTGTCACCTTTCAACTTGATCCAGGAATGCCAGATGATGTGTTGAAAATGAAGAAGTGCCAGAAAGGTAGCTCTTAGTTCCCTGATGTTGGAAGGCAAGCCTTGGCTTCTTGGAGGCCATTTTGCTTGAAAAAATAGATTCCCTAAATGTGCCCCCCATCCGGTCTGACTGGCATCTGTCGTAATAACCACCCAATCTATTTCCATCAAGGGAAACCCTCGGGAGATGTTTTCCCATGACATCCACCAAAGGAGCTTCTGTTTTAGAACCAAAGGAATGCGGATCAATCTCTTCCAACCCTCGAGCTGGTCCTGAAATTCTTCAGAAAAAATTGTTGAAGAGGGCGAAGGTTCCACCGTGCCCATCTGACAAGCTCTATTGTGGAGGAAAGAGTCCTCATGGATCTTTTTGCAACCTTAATGATAGGAGCATCAACTTTTGGGACCGTTGTCCACATTCTGGAATCCTCCTTCTTAATCGGGTATAATTTAGAAAGCCTTCCTTGACTAGTAATCCTTTTACTTGGATTATGCCACTCTCTCCGCATCAGGTCTTTAATAGAGCTGTGAACTGGAAAGGAAGGTCTTCTCTTGTGCAAATCACCAAAATGTCTGTCAGAAGCTGAACATTCCTTAGCCTCTTCAGGCAAATCCAATGTTCTCCTGACTGCCATAATCAAATGCTCCATAGCTTTGGAGTTCAAGGAGCAAGGTTGTTCCATATACTCCTCTTCGCTGGATGAGATTGGCTCTAAATCCAGGTAAGCTGAAGCCTGTGTGTAGTCGTCGCCAGACTGATCTGAGTCCATGCCGAAGGTCTCACCTCTTGATCTTTTACCTTTATTGGATTCTGCAATTCCCTCCACCACTGCCTGCTTAATCCAGTAAGCAATATCCTTGGCTGAAGAGGTAGAGGCTTGCGGTGACTTCTGGCGATCAGACTCTCCTGCAACCATGGCTAAGCATCTTCTGCAGAGCCTGCAGTTATCCATTGGCCTTGCACCACATCCAGGGCAGGCTGCCGGTTTTTCCCTTCTCCTCGATGGGGATCTGGGACAGGACCGGTCTCGAGGGCTGTAAGACACAGAAGTCATGAAACTGTACCCTCCATGCACTCTTTTTAGTAACGTGAAAATTCAAAAGAAAAAAAAAATGTTGCTCACCTATGACCTATTGCAGATCTCGTTGATTTTGCAGAAGGGGATGATGCATCCATAGTGACTGTAGGGCTAAGAACATTAAAAAAGGTAATGCATTCCCAGCCTAAACATTTGGATTATTATAAATGATAAAAGTAAATTTCTTACCTGCAGAGCTTAAGAAACAGTCTAATAAAGCACTGTATCTTTAAAGGGAAAAGAAACAAGCGTTTTTTTATACTGTAATACCGCCATTTCAAATTTCCCGCTCTGTACCTTTAACCCCTTAAGGACCAAACTTCTGGAATAAAAGGGAATCATGATGTGTCACACACGTCATGTGTCCTTAAGGGGTTAAAGGAACGCACATGTGCTCATTGGGCGCGAGATCGCGAAACCGCCTTTTTGGAAAACGGCAAAATCACTCTGATTCCGGTCGTGCGCATTGCGCATGTGCGGGCGTCTTACCGTCATGCCGATCGTCTGATCAAGGTCTGGAGTTCCCATTTCGGATACCAGTGAGTTCCAACAGCCTGGGGAACTAACCACCACGGCTCCCAGGGGTTCCCAACTCCTCAGAGATTGGGCTATATGTGCCTGGGCTTCCTGTGGAGGGAGGCTGACCTCCACAGGGACAAGACCATATCAGACAAAAAAAAAAATTATTCAGACAAACTGAAAGAAAAAAAAAATAACTGTCCTAGGGCTAGGAGGACAGGAAAAGACTGAGGTGTGGATGCTACTTGGGTCCCTATTATACTAGGGGAAGGTATGCTTAATTATTGTGTTTCCTGTCCTGAGGGTTAGAGGGAGGAGCTAAACCCATATGGTAAATGCTGCCATGATTAGCCAGGAAAATAGGGTTAATCCAGCCTCTAGTGGCTGTCTCATTGATTTTCACAGTGAGAAGACGCCAGTGTCCATAGGAAAGCATTGAGAATGCTTTCCTATGGACTGGCTGAATGCGCGCGCGGCTCATGCGCATTCAGCCGATGACGATGAGAAGGAGGAGGAGGAGGAGGAGAGGAGGAGGAGAGGAGGAGGAGAGGAGGAGGAGAGTTCCCCGCCCCGGCGCTGGAAAAAGAGGTAAATTGAACCCCTTCCACTCCCTAGAGCCCGGCGGGTGGGGGGGACCTAGAGACCCTATAGAGCCAGGAAAACAAGTATGTTTTCCTGGCACTATAGTGGTCCTTTAAGAACCACGAATCTCTGAGATTTTTGGAAAGAAACATTGAGAACCTGAGATTATTATTCTTTTTTTTTTTTTACAAAGCGCCAACAAATTCCATAATTTTGTACAATAGGTGAACTAACTGACATGTATTTGCAACAATACGAGTTGGACGCACAGGAAAAGAGGTTGTTGAGGGTCTTGCTCAAAAGAGCTATCATACTAGAGGGAGTGTGGTAAAGTGGCAGATGTAGGGGAAAGCTGTAAAATTTGTGTAAGAACCATGCAACTCTCAGATGTATGTTAAAACCCCGATAATATATACTAAACTCTGAATTTCAGTAAATTAAATCTGATTTGCATAACTGAAAATAAAGCAGGCAGATTGTTACTATAGCCTACATTTTGCCATTCATGTTTAATTAACTAAAATTCAGAGTTTGTGAATAACCATCTGAGATTTGAAACTCTAATATTTGTATGAAAACTATTGGGGTTAATTCACTAAAGTCCAAAGGGCCCCATACCCAATGGGACAGAGCCATTCGTACTGCAAAATACCGGACACTGTTCACACTATTTAACAATGTCAGGATTTCAGTCTGACCTATAGTTTGCATGTGGTTCAGAAGCGTAAATACTTATTTTAACCTGGATACTTAGTGTAATGTGTTGATTGCTACATATTCGCTCGGTCCGACCTAATTCCCATCTACATTTGGGCTTTAGTAAATATGAGAATTTTGAATCATGAGACTCACCTGGATGAAACCTTGTATGTTTCCTTTCATGAACTGAAATATTTGCACAGTATATCTATAAACAATAAGCATATAGATCACTAAAACAATCTCTGTACAGTAAGGCACGATACCTACATTTCCCTTAAATGTAAGTCAAACATTAAATAGCAGAATGCCATTAGTCAACTGTTGGAAGAAACAATGCTCTAGAGTCCAATGGATTGATAGCCATTTGATAAAGTAAAATGGTATTATACTTTCTGTAATAGCATTTCATTATGTAATAAAACTTTTAAATATCAAAACAGTGAATAGTACATTATTGCTTACAATTCCAAGACAAATTGGTATCCTGCAAGTGATGTGCCTGCATGAAGATTATCATTGGTGAAAGCAATACAATTAACGTTTTCAAAGGAACACTCCAAGCACATGACTGTTATAGCGCTTTGTAGTGGTTATGGTGTTTGGAAGCTATAGCTATATGATTTTTATATTTCAGACGTTTTCAACAGGATTATTCACTAACGTGAGAATTGTTGGGAATTAAAAGTGAATTTCAAACGGTATGAACGCTCTCCAAGTGACGTTTCTGAGCAGCACCTATAACCACCTTAAAGGACCACTCTAGTGCCAGGAAAGCATACTCGTTTTCCTGGCACTAGAGTGCCCTGAGGGTGCCCCCACCCTCAGGGACCCACTCCCGCCCGGCTCTGGAAAGGGGAAAAGGGTTAAAACTTACCTTTTTCCAGCGCTGGGCGGGGAGCTCTCCTCCTCCTCTCCGCCTCCGTTCCTCCCCGTCGGCTGAATGCGCACGCGCGGCAAGAGCTGCGCGCGCATTCAGCCGGTCACATAGGAAAGCATTCATAATGCTTTCCTATGGACGCTTGCGTGCTCTCACTGTGATTTTCACAGTGAGAATCACACAAGCGCCTCTAGCGGCTGTCAATGAGACAGCCACTAGAGGAAATAGGGGAAGGCTTAACTAATTGATAAACATAGCAGTTTCTCTGAAACTGCTATGTTTATAAAAAAATTAGTTAACCCTAGCTGGACCTGGCACCCAGACCACTTCATTAAGCTGAAGTGGTCTGGGTGCCTAGAGTGGTCCTTTAACACATTGAAGTGTTCTTATAATATTCACTAGTTACTTAGGTGGAAGAAATACCAATCACTTTATCAAAAGGTTACTCCAGCCCTTTTGGAGTACCTTTCCATTACCTTGGTAAAATTCCCTATTGGGCACTATGGAGGAGGTCCCCCTCTCCGTTTGCACAATGACATGTAAAATAAAGAGTTTTACTCATGGGGAATCCAGCACCCAACAGAGCTCCCGGCACTGACTTCCGCACCCCCTTTGATGTCACTGGGGCGTTCTGCGGTCCAATTACAGGCTCCTCATTAACAAGCCTGTGATAAGTCTGTTTCGCCGGTTTAGAGCGCACGCGCTCACTCTGGGTCGGCGATGGAGAGAGGGAGTGGAGGGGGATAGAGGGTGTAAATAAAAAATACCGAGGGCAATAGAGGGAGGTGGGAGGGAGCACACAGTGGGAGGGAAGGAGGGAGAATCAATCTACAAAAGGGGAAGATTAGCACGTCTGTAGTGGCATGCAGCACTGATGACAGCTGCAAAATATGCACAGAATTGACATTAGGCAATCAGGAGTTCTGGGCTGCCAATTTTACCAATGTCACATCTCCTGGGGGTAAAACTAGTCCCCAGCATATCAGTGCAAATAACTTGGTATACATAGCAAAAAATAACAAAAACAAAGAATATGAGAACTCAGAGAATGGACAAAAGGTTAGAGAAACTCAGTAGCTTACCCTTCGGTCGGTCTGATTGATTCTGTAACATTAGTTGTTCAGATGTGTAAATTGCTGATTTTCCAAACTCATCCGAACCAATATACAGCACAAGAATCACACATTATCATTCACTTGCTATTTGGCATCTGAAAGTGCCAGAAGCCAGCAGGTAAATAGTTAAAAATCATCTGCAGTGCGAGGGTTAATTATGTGTCAGCGCTTGCTAGCCAGTCACCCCATGAAAATAGCAACAACAACAACAAAAAATTAGTAATCAAAATCCTGTGGGGGTCAATAAGATCCCCATATTGCTATAATGGAGGTATTTAACCTCCATTTTCCCCCATCTGCCATCTGGCAGGTGGGTTCATGTCTACTAAATATTAAAAATAGCGACTGGGCAACCATTGCAGCCCAATCTCTATAAAAAGGCCCTTTGGCCTTGTGTACTCCCTGCCCCCCAGCCATGCTGGCTGGCCTTGGCCCTATTATCTATAATGGGGGGGCACCAAGTGTCTCCTCCCCTGGCCCCCACCTCTGCATGCAGTTGGAGCTATATTATCTATACTGGCAAGAGGACCTAGTGTCCACTTCTCCTGGAGCCCAACCATGCCAGTCAATGGGACCTCTAATAAGTACAATAAGGGGGGCATGGGTGGGGGCCAGGAGGAACAATAGGTCCCTCTCCCCGTATTATACTCATTAGGACCCCCACCACCAGGGGCAGAAGACACTATGCCCCTCCCCTTAAAATTTAGCTGCTTGCACTGTCAGCAAGCAAATAACTCTTCAAATTATCATTCACTTGCTATTATACAAGTATATGATAATTTCCAATTCCGGTGCTGTAGTTTGGTTCTAATTAGTTCACAAAATCAGTGATTTCCGCATCTATACCAATGTTACCGAATCGGTCACACCAAACAAATTTTGATCACAGTTGGCTTTAGTAAATATGAGAATTGTCAATGCGATCGGAATTCATTCAGAATTGGGACCAGGCACGCTACGTTTTTTACTGCCAGTTGATGAAGCCCTGTGTTGGCGAAACGCATTTTGGCTATTTTTAATACTTTTTATTGTGTACTATTGAATGAATATTGGCCTTTTAACTTTTTTTGTGCTATATACTTTTTACCTTCTTATTATTAACCTGGTCACCAAGAATAGTGAAGATCTACTCGCTAAAGAATCCGAGGTGGGGATTATACCACCTACGCCAATAAAAGTGAGCAGTATATCCTGCTCACTTAAATGTGAGTATAAGACCTTTTATACCATACTTTTATTTGTAATTTTTATACAGAGAGCACTGTTTCTGTTGTATTTCTCTTTCTTTGCCAGGAAAACCTTCATCCCAAGAAACCTATCAACAACCACTACCTATATCCTACCAGTGGGGAATCAACGCCACTGACAGTTACACCTGAGCTTGTACTAGCTCTCAAATAGGTGAGTAAGAATACTACTTGTTCTTAAAGTCCACATTTGCGTGCCTGTGACAAACTACACTATTTGAGTTTTTTCTATTTGCATGCTTAAACCGGACCAAGAAGTTTCAACTATCTCAAGAGTCCACAACTATAGATCCACTCCTCATTCAAGCACCTAAACAAGCTGGACTCTCTTTTATTACCCACATTTTATAATTTTAATGTAAGTATAAAAAAACATTTTACATCATCTGTATTATATTATTTTATCTGTTTTTACTGTGGCGCGACCCAATTATTGTATATGCTATGTACAGGCATTGCAGCATCTCTGCTTTGCTTAGAAGAGCACACCGGGCGATGGCTGATGGTATCACCGCTCTGTGTAGTGAGTGAAGCAGGAGCCTAAAGGTCAGGTTCTCAGACATCCCAAGTCTCCCAGTAGCTCCAGGAGACTCCCACATTTTTAATGAGGCTCCCTGACACCTGCAAATCATATAGAATATCCCGGAAATCACACACACACTGTATGTAGGATTGCGTGTGTGATTACTGGGATATTATATATGATAAATGCCCCTTTCTGATTATCCACCTGTTAGATATTATCGATGATAGCATCTGTGTGTGTTAGTGTGTGTGTACGTGTGTGTGCTTCTGTGTCGGTATCTGAGTGTGTGTGTGCATGTGCCAGTTTGTGTATCTGAGTGTATGTGCCAGTGTGAGTATTTGTGTGTGTGTGTGTGTCTGTGGGTAGTAGTGGGTGCATGTGCAAGTGTGGGAATCTGAAAAATATGCAAGTGTGGGAATCTTTGTTTGTTTGCGTCTGTGTGGGTATCTGTGTGTCAAGGTGTGTATATGCCAGTGTGCAGGGCCGGCGCTACCTGTAAGGCGGACTAGGCAGCCGCCTAGGGCCCCTTGGGAAGGGGCGCCGCCAGGAGCGCCAGCCCCCCTCATGCTGCAGCCGCCCGAGCGCTCTGTAGAGAGCCTCAGGCGGCTGCAGCTTTGCCCGGGCTGGTGCGTCCATGAGTGCGCACCGCCCGGGCGCAGCCAGAGGAGAGGGGCTGACAGGAGGGAAGCGCTCAGCTCTCCCTCCTGTCACTCCCTCACTGTAGCGTGGCCGAGCTCTGTATGGTGCGCGGGTACAGGGAGCATCTGTCTCCTGTACCCGACCGGACTAACAGGAAGTGCACACTGAGTGTGCACTTCCTTTTAGTACGGCCGGGTACAGGAAACAAAAGCTCCCTGTACCCGCGGATCATACAGGGCTCGGCCACGCTACAATAGAGGTAGGGGAGGGTGGGGGGGGAATAAATGGAAAGGGAGGGAGGGAAATAAATAGAAAGGGAAGGGGGCATAAATGGAAAGGGAGGGTGGGAATAAATGTAAAGGGGGGGTAATAAATTGACAGGGAGGGAGGGGGAAGTAATAAATTGACAGGGAGGGAGGGGGAATAAATGGACAGGGGGAGTAATAAATGGACAGGGAGGGGGGTAATAAATTGACAGGAGGGGAATAAATGGACAGGGAGGGGGGATAAATTGACAGGCAGGGTGGGGGGATAAATTGACAGGGAGGATGGGGGAAATAAATAGACAGGGAGGGAGGGGGAAGTAATAAATTGACAGGGAGGGAGGAGGAATAAATGGACATGGGGTAATAAATGGACGGGGGGGGTAATAAATTGACAGGGAGGGGGGGGAATAAATGGACAGGGGGGGGATAAATTGACAGGGAGGGTGGGGGGAATAAATTGACAGGGAGGGTGGGGGGAATAAATTGAAAGGGGGGGAATAAATTGAAAGGGAGGGGAAAGAAATTGACAGGGTGGGGGGAAGAAATTGACAGGGAGGGGAATTGACGGGGTTGGGAGGGGAGAAGAGAGTAGCAACGGGGGAGACGAGAGTGACAAGGGAGGGGGAGAAGAGAGGGACAAGCAGGGGAGAAGAGAGTGACAAAGGAGGGGGGAGAAGAGAGGGACAAGGGAGGGAGAGGGGGAGAAGAGAGTGACAAGGGAGGGGGGAGAGATTGACATCCATCACACACACAATGCACCCCTTGCACACAGAAAAACACAATGCATTACACACACAGACACACACAAACAAGCAATGCAACCCTTACACACACTCAATGCACCCCTTACAGACGCACACACTGCATCCCGTACATACACAGAAACACACCTTGCAGCCCTTACACATACAAACACAGATTCACACAATGCATTCCTTATACACATCAGGACAACTCATAGGTGGAACATGAAGGTGGACCCTGGGACCCAGACCTTGAGCTGTGTAAAGGGCGTTAAAAAAATGGAGCTGCTTCCCGTTCTCCCAGAACATTGATTTTTGTGACCACAGTTACAAACAGCCTCCAGAGAGCCTGTTCTACACCAGACCAGTGGAGCCAGACTGCAGCTAGGGTCCATCATCATCCTCATCTGGTTGTAAGTAGGCAATCTAGTATATTATTCGTGGCACTAATCTTTAATTTACCTCACATTAAAGAAACACTATAGTCCCCAGAGCCACTTCAGCTTAATGTAGTGGTTCTGGTGTTTATAGCCTGTCCCTGCAGGCCTTTTAATGTAAACACGGCGGCACTGCAGCACTTGCGTTAGTTAACATGGCAGATCATATGGGTGGGGCATTGTGATGTCATATGGGGGGGGGACGGCAAACTTTACTTTTGCCTAGGGCGGCAAAAATCCTTGCACCGGCCCTGCCAGTGTGTGTGTCAGTGTGTATATCTGTGTCGAAGAGTGTGTATGTGTCCGTGTGTTAATAGTGTGTAAATAGTTTTAATATGTATCTAAATAGTTGTGTTCTGTCATAATAACACATCATGTCCTTGTTTACACATGTTTGGTGTATGTGTGTGTGTGTGGGGGCATAGTTGTCTGGATTCTACCTCAGTCCAACCGAAGGTGTATAAATATGGCAGAGGTAGGAAAGTAGGTGCCAGATTATATTATATATATATATATATATATATATATATATATATACTTCATTTAAAAAAAAACATGCTGCTGACAATAGCTCCCCGGGTCCTCTCCTGCCTCCCTCCCTGCCTGTGAGCCGGTGAGGGGAGGCTGAGAGCAGAGCCGGCGCTCAGATAGCGCCGGCTCTGTCTGAGCCGGCAGGGGAGATCCTGAGATCCCCCCTGCCGGTCTCAATACATAGCGCGTGCCGCTGGGATTAGGGTGTGCCCAGGCACACCCGGCACACCCCGTGCGCACGCCTATGTTATTACTATTGGTATTTATATAGCGCCAACTTATTCCGCAGCACTTTACAATATTATAATAAGGGAAAAAATGTATCGATAAATGAGACAATTACAGGAACAATAGGTTTATGAGGACCCTGCCCAAACGAGCTTGCAGTCTAGAGGAGTTGTCACAATACATGAGCCCTCTGCATCATTGTCTGTCATTCCTGCATAATTTCTCCTTTTTCATATTAAAGAAATTGTGTGGGCACCATAACAACGTCATAAAATTTTTGTTGTTATGGGGCCCAGAGGTCCCTGGCTCTTTCTTACCAGAAGGGGTTATACCTTTCTCAAATGGTTGAACCATAAAAAATGCTCTGCAGCGCCGGATCTCGTGTCGCCAGCGACAACCGCGGCCAGTGGATTCTCCAATTAAGTTTGCGGATGCACAGAGAGCTTCCGGGCAGGGGCACCACTGATTGTCTTAGAGCGAACAGCTGTTACTCTAAGCCGATCAGTAGCTCCCCATTACTTTTTATAAATAGGGAACTACTGATTGGCTTAAAGCACCAGCTGACCACTCTAAGCAAGTCAGTAGCATTACCTCTTCAGGTAAGCCCCCAGGAGCTCTTGGCACAATAAAACTTCATATTGACGAAGTTGCTATGGTGCCCAAAAACCTCCTTTTAAGTATTGTGTCACAGCGTCCACACGACACGCTTCGTGGCAAAAGTGTTTAAAACAGCAGATATCAACAACAACAAAAAACAAGCTTATATTGAATATGTTTTATTGTTACTGTCTGGTATTGTGGTTTGTGAAGTTCCAATTTCAGGAAGAAACATGTTGGACAGTTGTATTTATTTTCTATTTTGTCCAGTAATCCCTGGGTCCATTTCAGCCTCCATTAAGACATCGGAGGAGACTCCTTGAGGCACATTATATTGTTTTCATCTGGTGCGTGCATTTATACTTTTATACTTGCATGATAATATTGTATTTACCCTTTTATATATATATATATATATATATATCTTATGACAATGAAAAAATGTTATTGCAAGCATTTATAAATTATGTAATTGTGTATTTACTTTGCTTCACCTCGATTCACGCTGCAGTGCATTGTAGCTATGGAGACAGACCCTGCCTCCTTCTTTATAAAATATGCACATAGTAATTGATTGAGAAACACAATCACATGGTGTAGAAAGGAAGCATTGCCTTCCCTGCTGTTAGAGAAACCATTTCTCTGCCTTGGCATCAATACCATTCTCTCAAAGCTTCTTAGGAACATCATTGACCTGCGTTCAAAGTTCTTATAGCGTCTTGCTATGAATTATTATTATTATTATTAATGGTATTTATACAGCGCCAGAGCTTTGCAATATTATCAAAAGGGGAGATTTAACAATAAATGAGACAATTACAAAAACTTACAGGAACAATAGGTTGAAAAGGGCCCCGCACAGCCCCAGTGACCAGTGTTAATTTTGTTGAGATTCAGTCGAATAACAATAGACTAAAACTAAAACAATTCAGATGACTAAAATACGACTTAAACAAAAATGGCTTTTTAGTCAAAAGACTAAGACTAAAACTAAATTGAAATTTTCCGCCAAAAATAACACTGCCAGTTATAACGGGGATTGTGGGGGAGGCGGTAAACCAGTAAGGGAGCTTCAACCAGCACTGGATTCAAGGTGAGCACAACCTTTCATTTTCAGATTTTAAAGCAATTGAGAGGGGGTACCTTCTCCACAGTGCCCAATAAGGCATATTACAACAGAAAGGTGCCCCCTCTCAAATGGGTTATAGAGGTTTGGAAAATGACATCACAATCCGTTTCAAGCAAGGCGGAGCCAGGGCAAACATTGCATATGAAGGGGAAAAATAGAAACATTGTTTAATTTCTCAATTCCCCTCTATGTTTTCTTTGCTGACTACCTATTACCCCTTAAGTATCCTGCATGGCACAGTTTATAGCCATGATTGACAGGTAATAAGATGGAGGCTTTCATTTGCAGGATAAAGACTGTGGCTTTATATATATATATATATATATATATAATTCACACCTTACAAATACATATTATATAAATCCTGAGTATTAACAACTCCCATTTATATCATACTTAGCGTTACAGACAGTCAACAACTCCTGCACCTTACACATCATAAATTAAATTACGCGCGCTTATTCTATTTTGCTTCCCAAATATGCTGACAGAAGCAGGACATTTTACACCTTCCCACCTATCGTAAGATTTAAACAAAGTTTATGTTAATATGTTAATTATGATGACTTTTTCACAAATATTAATAAATCATGGACTACTTACCCTAGTACTTTATTTTGTCTGAGTTTTATTTTTATTATCCGTGAACATCAGCCTACTGCCTATCAATATTTAATGTGCATTTTAAATAAATTATGCTCATTGTATACCACAACAATCAGTTCTGTTACGGGTCTTTTTTTGTGAAAGTGCTCATCTCTTTCTAGGTTAAGCCTAAATTGGGGAGGGAAAACATTAAAGGAACACTATAGCATCCTTGTCACCCCTAAAGCCCCTGTCCCTAGTAATATAAAGACCCCCTCCCCCCCTCCCGTTTGTCAGAAAATTTCTAAAATAAAGGTTTTACTTACCTTTTTCCAGCACTCCCGACCTGGCTTCTCTACCTCGCAACACGTCATTATTATTTATGACTTTTGGCATTTATATATTCCGCAGTGCTTTACAATATTATAGAAAGTCGAAAATTTACCAATAAATGAGACAATTACAAAATGGAACAATAGGTTGATGAGGACCTTGCTCAAACGAGCTTAGAGTCCAGAGGAGGTAGGTATAACAACACAATAGGAAGGGCATCAAGGGGAATATCAATCAAATAATAAGGTGGGAATGCAGAAAAACTTGAGGTATGAGTGGAGTGCGTCCATTTAACCCCTTTGTGACCAGACCGTTTTTCTATTTTCTTACCGTTAAGGACCAGGGCTCTTTTTACATTTCAGCGGTGTTTGTGTTTAGCTGTAATTTTCCTCTTACTCATTTACTGTACCCACACATATTATATACTGTTTTTCTAGCCATATAATGATCTTTCTAAAGATACCATTATTTTCATCATATCATATTATTTACAAACCCACACTTTTTTGAACCCCAAAATCTGTTGCGCATCTACAACCGCAAAAAAACACCCATACTAAATAGTTTCTAAAATTTGTCATGATTTTAGAAATATGTTAACATGTTCTTAGCTTTTTTTTTGCAAGTTATAGGGCAATAAGTACAAGTAGCACTATGCTATTTCAAAACCATTTTTTTTTTCAAAATTAACACAAGTTACATTGTAACACTGATATCTGTCAGGAATCCCTGAATAACCCTTCACATGTATATATTTTTTTTAAAGAAGACAACCTAAACTTGGGGTATTTTGACTCTTTTTCATGCAACCATTTTACCACCAATCTATCCCAAATTAAAAATAAATAAAATATTTTTTTGTTGACACACATAGCAATTTAAGAATATATGTACTGAGAACTTTAAGGGTTACTGCCAAAGAACACCCCAATATGTGTTCAGCAACATCTCCTGAGTACAGTGATACCACCCATGTATAGGTGTGTCGGGTTCTCTGGGGGCTAAAAGATCTTATTTGGAGGGTGCGCATTCCTGTTTTCCAACTTGGAATTTTCACAGCTGGTCATCATGCACCCATGTCCCATTTGGGACATTTTTGAAGCCGGCCAATGTGATATACCCGGATCAAACCATATATTTTTGAAACGTAGACACACTAGGGTATTTCAAATTGTGGTATTTTAACACTTTCCATGCACTAATTCTACCACCAGTCTTTGTCAAACTTTTGGGTAGTCATTTTTTTGTGTTATTTTCCACACATATTCTACTTTAGGCAGGGGCGTACCTAGAGCATTTGGCACCCGGGGCGGACCCTGAGTGTGGCACCCCCCCCCCCCCTCCCCATAATAAAAATTTAAGAAAACACCCACAATTTTTCCCTTGCTTTCCTATGGACTGATCGAATGTGCGCGCAGCTCTTGCCGCGCATGTGCATTCGGCTCCACTCGGGAGCTGACGTCGGCGGGGGAGAAGAGGTCACCACTTAAAACCCATTCAGCCACTTACCTTTCTCCAACGTCGGGCTCCCTCGGCGCTGGTGACCTCTCCTCCCCCTGCCGACGTTAGATCCGAATGCGCATGCGCGGCAAGAGCCGCATGTGCATTCAAAATGCCCATAGGAAAGCATGGCACGCTATGAACGTCCAGCGTCTTCTCACGGTGAGTTTTACAGTGAGAATTGCGGAAGCGCCTCTAGCGGCTGTCAGTGAGACAGCCACTAGAGGCTGGATTAACCCTCAGTGAAACATATGTTTTCAGCTGCAGGGTTAAAACTAGAGGGACCTGGCACCCATACCACTTTATTGAGCTGATCCTTAGAAATAGCATAGGAAAGGGATCTGGGTTCAAAAGATGTAGCGGCTAGGGCAGAGGTTTTGTAGAAGGGGGCCAGGGCAGGGGTTTCTTATAAATGCGCCATTTTTGTAGAAGGGAGAAGACCAGTGCTTTTGTAGAAAGGGGCTGGTGAGAAACTTCTAGAAAACTCCTCCCCTGCCCCTTTCTACAAAGCCCCTGGTCTCGCCCCTTCTAGAAAACCCCTGCCCTTCGCCCTTCATATAAAAACCCTGCACACTGATCAGATACATTTCATACACTCGCTACACATAAAAACCCTGCACCCCGATCACATAAATTTCATACACTCCCTACACATAAAAAACCCTGCACATCCCCCTTAATTAAACCAAAAACCTGCACAACCCACCTTAATTAAAAAAAATCATGCAAACCCTTAATAAAAACCCTGCACACCCCCTTAATAAAAAACAAAAACTTTCACAACCCCCCTAACAAAAAACATGCACCCCCCTTAATAAAAACCCTGCACACCCCCTTAATAAAAAACAAAAATCTGCAGTGCACATCCTCCCTTAATAAAATACTGCAACCCCCATAATAAAAAAAAAACCTGCACCCCCCCTTTAATTAAACATACCCCCTCTAAATAAACTTCCCCCGTGCTGCACCCCCTTTAATTAATCCACATCCCCTTTAATTAATCCACCCCCTCTGTAATTAATCCACCCCTTCTAATTAATCCACCCCCTCTAATTAATCCACCCTCCCTCTAATTAATCCACCCCCCCTAAGTAATCCACCCCCCTAATTAATCCACCTCCCTTTAATTAATCCACCCTCCCTTTAATTAATCCACCCCCTCTAATTAATCCACCCCCCTCTAATTAATCCACCTCCCTCTAATTAATCCACCCCTCTAATCCACCCTCCCTCTAATTAATCCACCCCCCCTAATTAATCCACCCCCTAATTAATCCACCCCCTAATTAATCCACCTCCCTTTAATTAATCCACCCTCCCTTTAATTAATCCACCCCCTCTAATTAATCCACCCCTCTCTAATTAATCCACCCCCATCTAATTAATCCACCCCCCTCTAATTAATCCACCCCCCTCTAATTAATCCACCCCATCTAATTAATCCACCCCTCTCTAACTAATCCACCCCCATCTAATTAATCCACCCCCTCTAATTAATCCACCCCCTCTAATTAATCCCCCCTCCCTCTAATTAATCCCCCCTCCCTTTAATTAATCCACCCCCTCTAATTAATCCACCCCCTCTAATTAATCCACCCCCCTAATTAATCCACCTCCCTTTAATTAATCCACCCCCTCTAATTAATCCACCCCTCTAATTAATCCACCCCCTCTAATTAATCCACCCTCCCTCTAATTAATCCACCCTCCCTCTAATTAATCCACCCCTCTAATTCATCCACCCCCTCTAATTAATCCACCCCTCTCTAATTAATCCACCCTCCCTCTAACTAATCCACCCTCCCTTTAATTAGTCCACCCCTTCTAATTAATACACCCCCTCTAATTAATCCACCCCCTCTAATTAATCGACCCGCTAATTAATAATCCCCCTCTAATTAATAATCCCCCTCTAATTAATACACCCCCCTCTAATTAATCCACCCCCTCTAATTAATACACCCCCCTTTAATTAATACACCCCCCTTTAATTAATCCACCCCCTTTAATTAATCCACCCCCTCTAATTAATCCACCCCCTTTAATTAATCCACCCCCTTTAATTAATCCACCCCCTCTAATTAATCCACCCCCTTTAATTAATACACCCCCGCTAATTAATACACCCCCTCTAATTAATCCACCCCTCTAATTAATACACCCCCCTCTAATTAATACACCCCCCTCTAATTAATACACCCCCCTCTAATTAATCCACCCCCCTCTAATTAATCCACCCCCTCTAATTAATCCACCCCCCTCTAATTAATACACCCCCCTTTAATTAATACACCCCCTCTAATTAATACACCCCCCTCTAATTAATACACCCCCCTTTAATTAATACACCCCCTTTTAATTAATACACCCCCTTTTAATTAATACACCCCCTTTTAATTAATACACCCCCCCTTTAATTAATCCACCCCCCTCTAATTAATACACCCCCCTCTAATTAATACACCCCCCCCCCTTTAATTAATTCAGACCCAGACATAAAATAACTACTTTATACTTACATTTTGATGATGCCTTGCTTGCCCGCCGACCACTGGGTGCCTCACCGCCCGGAAATGGATCCTTCCGCTGAAGATCCGTGAAGGCGGACTGACGGCGTTGCGCACGTCGTCATCACGTTGCGCGACGCCGCGGCCCGCAACGCTCCTCCCCCTCCTCCTCATAAAGAAGGAAGTCCCGCCGGTGTTTGGCCGCAATGGTGAGGCGGCTGTGCGCAGCGTAATGATGGGGGGTGACACATGACACTGGAAGTCATGGCACCCCCTTAGTCAGTGGCACCCGGGGCGGGCCGCCCCCCCCGCCCCCCCCTTAGTACGCCACTGACTTTAGGCATGGATTCTCAGCTCCTGTTAGGTGTTACTGCCAAAGAACACCCCAATATGTGTTCAGCAACATCTTCTGAGTACAGTGATACCACCCATGTATAGGTGTATCGTGTTCTCTGGGGGCTTAAAGACCTTTTTTGGAGGGTGCGCATTCCAGTTTTCCAACTTGGAATTTTCACAGCTGGTCATCATGCACCCATGTCCCATTTGGGACATTTTTGAAGCCGGACAATGTAATTTACCCCCATCAAACCATATATTTTTGAGAGTAGACACCCTAGGGTATTTCAAATGGTGGTATTTTAACACTATCCATGCACTAATTCTACCACCAGTCTTTGTCAAACTTTTGGGTAGTCATTTTTCTGTGTTATTTTTCTCTCACATTGTACACTGCAGGGCGTCACGTGGAACAACCCGTGGAGCTTCCAGCGCTCAAATTAGTAGCGGACATATCAGGTACGTCCATGGTCCTCAAGGACCATTTTATGTTGGCTGTACCTGATACGTCCCCGGTCAGGAAGGGGTTAAAGGAAAGAGCAAGAGAACAGGTTTGTGAGATAGAAGTTACTCCTTTTTCCTAAATAAATAGGTTTGATTGAAGACCAGGGGAGAGTTATTATTAACTAGGGGAGAGTTATTATGGCTTCCTCCAGCAATGGAATATTGGGGACATGATGCGCATGCACAGAGACTGCATCCAATGCTTCTCATAGGAAATCATTAAATGCAGTGAAGACAGCCACCATAGAAACAGCAACGTTTTACTTTGAAGGGTTAAACATACAGGATCACTGCATCCTGAGATGAAGTGGTTTGGGTGACTTTATTGGTCCTTCAATGAGTGGTAACAATTAAACAAAAAGCAGCACAATTAATTGGACTTCGGCATTCTGTTTCAAGGTAAAAACAAGCAAGCAAGAAATACATGTTACCTGTACATCATCCTTAATCCTTACTTATTACCTAATTAATGAAGCTCTTAGCATTTGAGTAATGTAAAACCTTGATGTGGTTGTAGATGCTTGTATTATGTGGCTGTACAAAGGTATCATGAATTATTTAAGTATTCAATAAGGTTGATATTAGAGTGTTTTTAACTGTTTCCATCCCTGCTTGTACTTTATGGATGGATACTGTAACCCTTGCTGACTAGCTATAGGAGGTGAATGTGGATCGTAGATGCTTTCCACTTCTTTCAATCTGCAGCTGTTTGCAATATTTTCAGTACTATGGCATCAATTCCATTTTTATTATTTTAGAAAATGGTGGAGTAGAATTTTGCTAATGGTGTTTATTTACCGTACTTCACTGAAACTGAACTGCATGCTTTAAGCTAAATGTTGGAGAAAAAAAACATGACTACAATTTGTTTTACCATATCAGCAGTTTTGCCTATATTTTTAAATTTAGATTTATTTTCACCACAATTTATATAGCCAAACATTTGTGAATGAATCCAGCTGTATGTTTTTTTGTGCAGCTTTAAATTATTTTGTATAATATAGACTAGAGATTCACCAATGACATTGAGGATCGTAGGGGTTAATGGTATCCAATTCTTTGTTCCTCTGTGCTGGACTACATTTCCCACAATCCTCTAACAGCTAGCTTCTACCAGAGAATTCGTTAAAACTGTAATCCAACAATTTTAGTAAACACTAATCTGAACATTAAAAAACAAAAACCTTTAAAAAAAAAAAAAAAAGAATATTTTAAGACTATTCCATTCTATAAACAAGTCTGCCAATAATATAGAGTAAAAATATGTTTTGTTTTTTTTAAAAAAAGTCTATGATCAGATTTTTTATTGAGCAAACATTCTTATAACAATAATCTTTCAGGCACATTAATACCAGGAATTACTGCTATGCAGTAAATATATATTTAGCACTGTGTGTGAACAAACATGCACAATAACAGGACACAATTGATGAGGACCTTTGTACTGTTGTAGATGAGGAAAGGTTAATTTAAAACAAACTGTTAGCTAGTCCACACCTGCTTCTTATAATCTCATCTCCTGTGCTACCATTGATGTATCCATGTGTCATGTGAGCACAGCCCAGAATCCTAGCCAATCCCAGGGTCTAAGCACCCAAGCACATTCAGCCTATAACACTGTGAGCATCCTTGCATCCTACAAGCAGGCTGCAAGCATCCTTTCCTTTTAATGAAGGTACCCTTCCAAAGACAAGTGGCCCCCCAGCCCTTGCTTTTCCTAATAGCTTGCCTTCAATGCTTCAAGGTAAGAACTAAATGCACTCTCTCATTCATGCAATTAATGTAACAGTAACAAAGGCTTGAGATATATATATATATATATATCTACCTCCCCCTACTCCTTGCTTCCATCTGCTAGCCTGGAGTTAATCATTGAACTGCAGAGGCCCTGTACATGTTGCTCTGGGTAATATCTCAACAGGAAGGATGCAGAAAACTGTGGGGAAAAGGTATGATTTAATAAATCCAGAAAAAGCTGGGATCTGTGTGATGTGCCTGAGCAAAGGGAGCTATTAATTAACCCATTATTGGTTCTGTAGCTGTCTGTGGTTCTGAAATGTGACCCAGCAGGGTGGGATTGAGGGCAGGGTTTGACATGAACCATCCTTATATGTCTGTCTTCAAGAGGTGATTATCTGATATAGTCAGACATTGTGCCTGCTATCTATCCTGCTCTGCTTTGTAATGCAATCTGAATGGAGATTAACCTTTTGGATATTTGATATTAATGTTGAGCATTGTATGGATTAAACTTAATTAAAAAGTCATTTGATTGTCGCATCCATTTTCCAGGCATTATTTTATATATTTATACAGAAATTTAGTTAACTAGACTTTTGCATTTGTTTGTTCTGTTTCTGTTCTGTTTTTTTAATCCCCCGTAAACATTGTTCAGATGTGTTTTAAACATGCATTTTAAAATCCACAATTCACTAGTGGTCATAATTATCTGATTTTAGTTAGGTTCGAAATGCATTTTTTCCATCAGTGCATTTGAAATTCAACATCTTAAACCGTATAATATAGGCTTCTACTGTATAACATAGATAATTTAAAATTGTGGCAATGATGTGTAATTATATTTTTTATTGCAAGTCTGTTGACGGTTTTGTTGACTAAGCGGTGAATTGTGATGAGTTTAAAATAACACTTGCTAATTTTATCACAAATGACGCAAACCAAGAATATAACTGAATCATTTATTTCTTATGTAGATGATGACTGCATGTAAGGAGGCTGTGTGTGTGAGGAGGTTGCATGGTTGTGTATATGCGTGTGTGTATGTGTGTGTGTAGGCTGTGTCTGTATGGAGGTTACATTGTTGTGTGTAAATGGGGAGAGGTTATGTGTGTGAGTGTAAGCAAAGAGGTTACACTATTGTTTGTTAGTGTGTATGTATGGGGAGGCTATGTTAGTAGGTTGCATTACTGTGTGTTTGTGTGTGTGCGCATATGGGGAGGCTGTGTGTATGAGAGGGTTGCATTGTTATGTGTGTGGGTGTGTGTGTGTGTGTGCGTGTGTATGTATGGGGAGGCGGTATCTATTAGGAGGTTACAATTTTGTGTTTGTGTGTGTGGAGAGGCTGTGTGTGTGAGGAAGTTGACTTGTGTATATGTGTGGAGAGGGTGTGTATGTGAGAAGGTGCTTTGTTATGTGTGTGTGAAGAGGTTGCATTGTTGTGCGTGTGTAGGTAGACTGTGTGTTTTGTATGTGTGAGGGTCTATCTAATGGAGCAGCAATAGAGCTCCCCCTTAGAACCAGTGATACCAGCGATTGTTTAAGCTACTGAACCTTACAATTTACACATATAAACAAAAGAAAAATGATCTAATGAGAGAGAATTTCAGTAGTAAACCATGCAGATTTGGAAAACAATGCCAACCAGACTGATTTATACACAATGACATACATACATACATGTAGATAAAATCTATAATGCAATGTAGGGAAAGTCGTAGGAGCCAAAGAAGAAACTAAACCGGGACTCTGTATGTAAAAGGGGAATAATGATTCAGATAAGAAGGTAAGAGCAATAATTCTTCCAGTTAATGACAAGGTTTAAAGCCAGCACTTGCATTTTTAAAAGTCGTGTGATACCACAAACAAGGGATTAAATGGCCAGGGACAGAACTGGCAGGTAATTGCGATAAAACAAATTGAAAGTAATGATATCTAATTGAAAACCAACACTAGCTAACAATCAGCGTAGACCAATTCCAAGGTCACAAATCTAGGAGAACAAAGTGGACAATGCCAATAGCTTTAGGGGTTTAGGTTGATAAAGTTGAGGAACCGAAATCTAACAATATGTGGACTGACAAATTCTCTTATCTAGTCTCTGTTTCTTATGGATGGATTCATAAACTTGTTTACACAGATATATAAGAATCCATTAGTATTCTAATGCTCATGACAACAGCCTTGGTACAGATAGTCTTAGATCATCCTTAGAAGTACAGAAACGATAATGTCAAATTATCATTTTTATACGCTGGTTATATTCCCATGATTTCTAATTTATGCTTTGCACACGTATCTATATTGTTTTTGCCCTGCAGTGCTACATTTAGTTTCATAAACCGCAAGACAGTCTTTTCTCATGTTTATCACGATCGTGTCATTGTTAACAGATGCCTGATAGATTTAAACCATTGATTTCTAAATTGTAATTCATCTTTCCACAGATACTGTAACCCTTAGGAGTGATAGCAATAATCACATATAAACATGCTGGCACGGAAAGGACTCATTCACGAAGAATATTTGATAACTCGTCTTGCAGAAGATAAGTCTGAACAAATCCAGTACAAATCAAAGGACAGGAAACCACGTTTTGTGTCAAAAAATGGAGCGTGCAATGTTGCCCATAAGAATATTCGTGAGCAAGGACGTTTCCTGCAAGATGTATTTACCACGATGGTGGACCTCAAATGGCACCACAGCTTACTCATTTTCACAATGACATTTATTTGTAGCTGGATGATGTTTGCCATGGCCTGGTGGCTTATTGCTTTTGCCCATGGAGATCTAGACCCCAAGCGCAGCTCTTCGGTGCCTTGTGTTACAAATATTCAGTCTTTTACATCAGCGTTTCTTTTCTCTATTGAGGTTCAAGTAACCATTGGGTTCGGAGGTCGCATGGTGACTGAACAGTGCCCTTTGGCTATAACAATCCTCATCATTCAAAATATATCTGGTTTAATTATCAATGCCGTCATGTTGGGATGTATTTTTATGAAAACTGCTCAAGCCAACCGCAGAGCTGAAACTCTTATCTTCAGTAAAAATGCTGTGATAGCCTGCAGGGATGGCAAATATCGTTTCATGTTCCGCGTGGGAGACCTTCGAAAAAGTATGATCATTAGTGCTTCCATCAAGATTCAGATCGTCAAGAAGACGATGACAGCCGAAGGAGAGATCATTCCTATTTCCCAAGTAGATATTCAGGTGGAGAATCCTATGGGCACAAACTCGATTTTCCTAGTGTCACCCCTTATTATCAGCCACACCATTGATGAAAAAAGCCCTCTGTATAACATTTCAGCATACGATCTCTGCAATCAAGAACTGGAAGTGGTGGCAATTCTTGAAGGTGTAGTAGAGACAACAGGCATCACTACCCAAGCAAGGACATCCTACTTGCCTGAAGAAATCATTTGGGGCCATCGTTTTGTTCCCATTGTTACAGAGGAAGAAGGCAGGTACTCTGTGGACTACTCCAAATTTGGAAAAACAGTGAAGGTGCATGGTCCACTATGCAGTGCTAAAGACCTGTTAGAAGGGAGATACAAGGGCCTCTACACCAGCGGTCAACATTCTAGAATGGTAAAGAAAAGGCGAGGAGAAACTCGAGAAGTTATTCCAACTAATAATAATGCTACAGAAACTCCATGCAATGAATCCTTATCTGATTCACAGTGATTGTACAAACTATGATACCATAATTTATTCACATCAATTTCTTAGCAAGAGGTGACTTTCTAGATTGGAACAGACAACGTGACTTTAATGCTGGAATGACAATATACTTAGGTTTCCAGAATGTATTATCACACAAATATATGTTCTCTGCTCTCCAGATGGATATTTTTCTGTCTTGCAATACATTCCAGGTTACCCCTCATGCTATGTATTACATAAATGAGTTCAGTAACACCTCAAAATTTAAAGGTACAGTTCTGAGCATTATTTGGCTGTAACTGACATACAGACCTGATTTGAACAGACATAATTCCACATTCCTAACCAAGCCAAATTAACAATCGTTGTGGAATAGTCAAATGCGGCAGCTGGGAGCTTTTAATGGGTCTCTGTATAGCACTCTTGCATAAGGTGCACCTTTGAATCTCACAATTCTGTCTTCTGACATTAAGGATAAATTGGAACCCATAGTATCACATTGTTTCCAAGATAACGTTTGTTGAGTTTAGTTCAGCTTATTGTTGACTGCACAAGTTTGATCAGTAATGTGCAGCGGTTTTATTACATTGTTGTTGGAGCTTTTATATGATAGAAAGTCTGATCCTGTTAAATCAGCAATTTAATAAAGTACTTTGATGCTAGGAACCATGCAATATACATCATGGAACAACATGTGGACATGAAGGATTAAAGGTGTTAAATGCTTACAGAGTTAATCAAACACAAGTGTTTTAAAAAAAAAAAAATCCCTGGTTTGGGTTAGAGTAACCCTTCCCAGACTTAAAAAAATAAAAAAATAAATAAACTTACCTCAATTCCAGTACTGAGGCCAAGTTCTCCCTGCAGCCTGATCCTCTTCTGATGTCATTCTCCCTTACTGGAGGGTGGGGGTGTAGGAGGAGGATATGCTAAGGCAAGGACAAGGGTGGCATGGAGGCGGCCTATCACCAGCATGCTGTGCGTGCTGATGACAGACGTACAATATGCACAGAATTGATATTAGCCAACCCCAGAATTGTTGTATAGTTATACCTACAGCAGCAAAGGGGTTAAACTCTGTATGTACAGCGTTTCATAGCTCAACACTGCACATACAGACTCCAGACACCATAAACACTTCAAATCACTGAAGTGGTAATGGTGCTTGGAGTAACCCATTACAGATACACTATTTGTAATATAAATATGCATTCCTAACACTATAGTGTTCTCATCATGTAGATTATCGCCCTCCTCGTCCCCCAAGGGTTAAGAAAGCTGTTTAATTTACCATTCATCCTGTGCGCACTAGTCTCTTTGCTGCTGGTGTCCCGACTCCTTGGCTGAGATAATCAATAAAACTAAAGGCAAACTGCACCAAGACCACTTCATTGGGTGCCTTTGATGGTCCTATAAGGGAAGACCAGTGTATTGGTCGAAACGCGTTGTGCTATTGCTTTTATTTGGACTTTTATTTAATAAAGAAGTATTTTGAGCTACTATCTGGTTCCTGAAATTCTATCCAGGGGGACTTGAAGCATCCTTTTCCATGGGGGACCATCACCACTGCGGCCATCTGTCGTTTTGGGACTACTTACCTGCTATTACAGTAGAGAGCCGACTTATATGGCTCTCTAAATTGTGAGTTTTTCCTGTTATACATATATTTGAACATCTTCTCATATATGTTGCCCTATGAAGGTTCTATATTGCCCTATGAAGGTTCTATATTTATTACAGATTGTTGAAAAACTATCCATTGTGTGCGCCAACCTCTCTCTTGTTTTCCATAAGAATGTGATGTCCAAAAAAAAAACATCAACTTTCAATTTGAAGGTACCTGCAAGGAAAAATCTGGAACTCAAAGACTTCAAATCCGATTGAAAGTATATTCTTTCTAATTGCATTTGTACAGTGTAAATTCGAAATTACTTAAAATGAGTAAAAACATTACCTTAAAAAAACATCTTTACCTGAATCAATAGGCAACAGTTGTGTATGTTCTATTTTATGTTACTTTGTTTTGTGCATATTTATAGAAAATATAGTTAATATCCCATCAATACTACTTACATTATCTGTTTCTTATACAAAGAAGATAATCCTTCCCAAAATATCACTAACCTAATTTTCCTGATTTAAAAAAAGCACTCCAATAGAAAAAAAAAAATTTCTTTAACAATTTGGTAGATATACCTCCAATGACAACACGTATACATATCTTCAATGTGTGTATATATAAATGCAGCTGACAAACTGCAGATTTCATGTCTGCAGCCTTTGTAAGCCATCCCCTTCTAACCCCGCTATGACTTTCTGTGACTGTCCAATCATTGACTTCCCAATACAGCTCAATGAGAATTCTTTGCAAGACAGGTAGTCTTGGCAATTGCTGCCTCTTACTTTTAACTCCACTGAGCTAACAAAACCAGGAAGTAACAGGAACGGTTATCTGATTGACAGACAGGGGGTGTAACAAGGCAAATTTATAAAAGTGCCAATTTCTACTGAAATCTGCACTTTTTGTAAAATTAAAAAAAGAGGACATTCTCTTGAAACAGCAAGCTAAATTTCTTTAGGTGTATGGAGTATTCCTTTGCTGAATTTTCATATTTTTAACCCCTTAGTGACTGCGGACGTTTCAGGTACATCCAACAAAAAATCGTCGTTAACGACCTGATACGTCCGTGGCAAATTTGAGCGCTGGAAGCGATAGTGAACGGTATTGCAGCGATGCCTCACTAATGGCAGAAGTGGTTTGGAACAACGATGCCCTAGAAACCGCCTTTAGATGAGATAGCGTCCAGAGAGATACCTGTTCTACTGGACGATCTCATTGATTATCGTATAGTTATAGATAATCGTATTAGAGAAAGGCATACCCAGTGAGACGCTTATTATTATTGCCATTTATATAGCGCCAACAGATTCTATAGCGCTTTACAATATTATGAGAGGACAATAAATAGGACAATTACAAAAAACTTACAGGAACGATAAGTTGAAGAGGACCCTGCTCAAACGAGCTTACATTCTATAGGTGGTGGGGTGTAAAACACAATAGGACAGGAATTCGCAATCAAATAAGGTGGGAGTGAGGCAGAGCTGGAGGAGAGAGTAGAGTGCTGCCCTTTAGGAGAGAGCAAGAGACAGGTATATAAGGTAGAGGTTACTCTGGGAGGCCATAAGCTTTCCTAAAGAGATGAGTTTTAAGGCAATTCTTAAAAGATGCAAGACTAGGGGATAGCCTGATGGCGGTAGGCAGGCTATTCCATAGGAATGGAGCCGCCCGTGAGAAGTCCTGCAAGCGCGAGTTGGCCGTACGGGTGCGAACAACGGACAAGAGGTGGTCACGGGCAGAGCGGAGAGACCGAGAAGGGACATACCTATGGATTTGTGAGGAGATGTAAGAGGGGCTAGAATTGTTCAGTGCTTTATAAGTGTGAATTATTACCTTGAATTGACTCCTAAAGGATACAGGAAGCCAATGTAAGGACTGACAGAGGGGTGAGGTGTGAGAGAACCGACTAGAGAGGAAAATAAGTCTGGCGGCAGCATTCATTATGGACTGTAACGGTGCAGTACGGCTTTTGGGAAGACCAATCAGGAGAGGGTTACAATAACCCATGGGGGAAATTACTAGCACATGGTAGCATCTTGCGTAAGAAAGATGTTTTTTATATTTTTTTATTTTTTTATTTGTGCACGGATAAAACACATCAGGCTTACAATGCCACAACAGCATGGGAAGGCAGTTATTCCAACATAGTGTTACAGTAATGAGGCCTTAGAGGATACTGCACAGTTTTATATATATTATTGTCGCTTGTCTAGTAGCTTATACTGTTCCGCTTATCAGAAGAGGTGAGGTACAAGGTTAAATATAACAAAATAACATGAGATAACATAAGAGTAGTTCTAGATATTTGAGTGTTGCTAATCAGTTTTACTATGCTAACACAGCCGGTTGAGCAGTTTTTCTGAGCTGGGTTCAAGCTAGTTAGGCATGGGATGATGCTACACATTTTTATATACATTGATGTCGCTTTCCAATAATTTTTCCCTGCTCTGCTTATCAGGACATGCAAGTTACATGATTAACTAGAGCAAAACTAGTGTGCTTAGTCATAAAGTATGCTCAGGAAAAACAGGCTAACTAAGAGTAGTTATAGGCGTCTGCCACGCTATGCCCAGGCCAAGGCTTTTATGCTTATCTGATGGTTAGTAGTCCAGGAGAGCTCAGGTGGTAACGACAGTTTAGGGAGTACCAGTCCACATCACATGCTGTGCTGCGTCCTTGTTGGGTACCCCTGGTCACTGGCTTGGTGTCTGACATCCATTTCAGCCTATTCCCCTCTGCGGCAGTGATGAAGCCCGGGCAATCCAGCCTGCGCCCCCCAGACTCCCGTTCAGGCTCCTGTCTGAGGCTTTAGTCGCCCAGGTCCCCCTTCTGGTCGTGTTCGGCTCTCGATTTCGGGGTCCCATGGGTTGCTGACCGGGCTTGTGTGGGCGGGAGGCGTCCAGTGCATCAGGGCGTGTAGGGCAGGGGATTCCCATGCGGGTCTGTTGTCTCGTAAGGGTGCTGCTCCGGGCTGGCTAACGCCTGGTCTTCCAGTCCGGTGCCTTCTCCCACATGGGTCAGTGCTCACCCAGAGATGCAAGGTGCGCCAAGGGGGCGACCATGGAGTGAGTCCCCATTGGGAATTTGGGCGACCCACCACCGGTCGGCGGGTAAGGTGCTTGGACTGCCGTCTGCTCGCTCTCCTCCGACTTCCCGCTTTCCAGTTCTCCCCTGAGGCCCGGTTTACAGTCGCGGGTTGCTGTCTGGAGCTTGGTGGGGTAGTTGTCAGTGGGGCTTCCTCCGGGACATCCCACGTGGTAGCGAGCTTGGCCCAAAAATCTGCGAGCAGACGGTCGAGCCATTCTGAAAGAGGGGGCAGTGGGGGCTCCGGTGCTGGGTGACATGCGGCGTCCGCCATGTTGTGCCTCGTCGTTTCGATGTTGCTGGTAAGTCGAGTGTGTTGCCACAGTCCTGAGCCACGGGCTGCTTGCACCGGGATGTCCCTCTCCGGCGGGGGGGGGGGGAATGGAGTGTGCCGGGGCGGCCGTCAGCGATGTGGGCCACAGTCGGCTGAGGGAGCGGCTGCCTCCCCCGCGCCTTGTGTGTAGGCCGCATGTAGGCCTCAGATTGATCCCCTGGCTGCAACCTGCTGATTTTGACCTCGGCTCTGTTTGTGCAGCACTGTGGTGGTATGTCCTTGTCTCTAGGGCTCAAAAGCAGGCATGAAGTGGCTTGGTTTCAGGATTTTTCTCGGGTTTTTGCTCTTTTTGGCCCAGAGCTCGTCTAGAGTGCGACTGAGCTGCTTGGCTGCCAGGCTCCGCCCCTCAGAAAGATGTTTTTAAGATGGAATCAACAGGATTTGGCAACATACTGGATGTGAGGCTCAAAGTTGAGGCCAGAATCAAGTATGACGCCAAGACAGCGTGCTTGCAAGGATGGACTTATGTGGATACCACTAACTTGAAGGGAGGACATCCAGTCAGAGATGGAAGAAAGGCAAGCAGTGACACGTTGCAGGACGGCAGGAGAGAGGTCCAGGGAGGAGAGATATATCTGGGTGTCATCAGCATACAGGTGGTAGTGGAATCCAAAAGAGGTAATAAGTTTACCAAGAGAGGCAGTATAAAGAGAAAATAGAAGGGGACCAAGGCTTTGGGGGACTACAACCGAGACAGGACAAGAGGAGGAGGTGTCATTAGAAGAGTTGAAGAGTTTGGAGAAGGAGAGCATGATCAACAGTGTCAAAGGCAGCAGAGAGGTCAAGAAGAATTAGTATGAAGTAGTGGCTTTTGGATTTAGCTGCGATTAGGTCGTTAGTAACTTTGATAAGCGCAGTCTCAGTAGAGTGGAGAGGGCGGAAGCCAGATTGAAGAGGGTCAAGGAGAGAGTTATTAGAGGGGGAGGACAGAATAGTTTTTCAGGATAGGTACTACAGTGGCATGTTTAAGATCAGCAGGGACAACGCCAGAAGAGAGAGAGCAGTTGAAGATGTGTGTTAACGAAGGCACGAGACATGTGGAGAGAGATCTGATAAGGTGAAATGGCACATGATCTAGCGGGCAAGTGGTGGGGCGAGAGGAAAAGAGAAGCGCAGCCAACTCTTGGTCAGTAGCCGAGAACGTCTGAAGGGTAGGAAAGGCATGATCTACTTGTGGTTGAGAAAGAGAACGGCAAGGAGGGGAGAATTCTTTCCTTAGCTGTTCAATCTTGTCGGTAAAGTAACATGCAAAGCTATTGGCAGTAAGGTTAGTTTGGGGGGGTGGCCACAGCAGGGTGAAGAAGAGAATTAAAGGTGTCAAAGAGACGCCTGGGATTGCGGGAGCATGAACTAATGATATTGGAAAAGTAGGACTGTTTGGCGAGGGCAAGGGCTGCGCTATATGAACACAATATGAATATACCCACATCCCTTATCCACCTCACCTTCTACTCCTCTGCTTTTCTTGCCTCCGCCCAGCTCTCCGCCAGAACCAATGTAACTGGGTTCTGCCACATTACCTGAGGAGGAGAAGCAATGCAGAAGTATAGAAGGCTTATGCCTCTATTGTGGAAAAAAGGGACACATAAGGAAGGTCTGCCCTAACTTTCAGGGGAAATGCCAGCACCCAAGACCCAGTAAGGGGCCGGTCTTGCGTGTTATGATCATATCCCTCCATGATGATTCCACCAGACCGCAAATAGCGGTTGTTTTGCTCATTAATGGTACAACCATCACCACCACGGCACTGATCGATTCAGGTGCAACTTATTCACCATAGTTGCCCCTATTACCAAGTTGACCAAAAAGGGAACTAATCCATGTGTTTGGGGTCCCAAAGCTCTTGCGGCCTATGAAGCACTTTATAGGGACCAAGGAATCTGGGGGCAAACTTCATGCTAGATGTTGATGTTGCGAGATGACAACCAAACCTGGTCCCCCACTTGGTACACCGGGTTGGCACTCCTACGCTTATCAGCAAAA
Source organism: Pelobates fuscus (assembly GCF_036172605.1). NCBI lineage: Eukaryota > Metazoa > Chordata > Amphibia > Anura > Pelobatidae > Pelobates > Pelobates fuscus. Next base: position 29,548,592 of record NC_086327.1, read on the forward strand.
TGTTTGAAGTGTTCAGCAGCAACCCCTAGAGCAGTTTGAACCTTAACCCAGGTATCCCGAATGGAGGCCAGACACTCATCCAAAGTAGGAATGGCAGTATCAGAAAATACCGCAGGGATGCCTACCATTATTGACAAAAAATGGACTGTGCCCAGAGGAGTCATGAACAGCATTGTTTCTAGCGAACTCGGCCAACGGGAGTAGTTTGGACCAATTGTCCTGTGTGCTATTAATAAAACAACGCAAATAAACTTCTAATGACTGGTTAGCCCTCTCAGCTGTACCATTGGTCTGTGGATGGTAGGAGGAGGAGAAGGAGAGATCAATCCCCAATTGTTTACTGAACGCCCTCCAGAACCTGGACACAAACTGAGAGCCCCTATCAGACACAATATTGTGAGGGATGCCATGCACACAGACCATTTCACGTATGGAAATTAGGACCAATTCTTGCAAAGATGGCAACTTCTTGAGAGGAATGAAGTGAGCCATCTTAGAAAATCGGTCTACAACCATGAGAATAGTAGTGAACCCAGCAGAGCTAGGAAGCTCAACAATAAAGTCCATGGATAAGTGGGACCATGGAATCTCAGGAACAGGAAGAGGCTACAACAGGCCACAAGAAAGTGCATGAGTCACCTTAGAAACTGCACACACAGAACATGCCTGCACATATTCCTTTACATCTTTCCTGAGTGAATCCCACCAAAATGATCTAGTGATCGCAGCAGTGGACTTATTGATGCCCGGGTGTCCAGCAGTTATATTGTCATTGAACACTTTCATGATATTAACCCTTTCACATAGGGGAACGAACAGTTTACCACACGGTTTACCACTGGGCACCTGAGTCTGGGCCTCCAGTATGGTGCCAAGCAGTGGAGAAGACAGTGCCTGTGACTATCTGTGACTGTGTGTGAATGTCTGCCTGTGGCTATCTGTGACTGTGTGTGAATGTCTGCCTGTGGCTATCTGTGACTGTGTCTGTGACTGTCTGCCTGTGCCTGTGTGTGTGAATGTCTGCCTGTGACAGTTTACCTGGGACTGAGTGTGACTGTCTTCCTGTGACTGTGCGTGAGACTGACTTTTGGTGACTGTGTGTGTGACTGTCTGCTTGTGCCTGTATGTATGAATGTCTGCCTGTGCCTGTATGTATGAATGTCTGCCTGTGATTGTCTACCTGGGACTGTGTGACTGTGTGTGACTGTCTGCATGTCACTGAGTGTGTGTGACTGTGTGCTGCCTGTAACTATGTTACAGTCTGCCTGTAATTGTGTGTGTGTGTGTGTGTGTGTGTGTGACTGTCGGTCTGTAACTGTGTGTGTTACTGTCTGCCTGCAGCTGTGCGTTTGACAGTGTGCAAGTGACTATGTGTTTGGTACGGTGTGCATGTGGCTGTATTTGACAGTATATGCATATAACTGTGTACATCTGACTGTATCTGACTGTCTTCGCCCTGCAGTGAGTCGGCACATAACATCATCCAAGCATCGGCGTCATATTACAGGATGTGCAAGGGACGTGTGCATGAAGAGCACAGAGATCCCAGCAGCAACCACTGACTACCAGGGACTGAGGATCCACTCTAGCCCTCCCAGAGCAAGGTAGGGAGGCTGGGTGGACCTCTTAATTATGAAATGTGTGCATGTATGTGATGTTTGCGTGTGTATATCTAATTATGTGTGTTTGTAATTGTATGTGTATGGGTCTGTGATTGTGTATGTCTGTGTTTATGTGTGTGGTTGTGTGTGTGTCTCTGTAGTTAAGTGTGTGTGTGTGTGTGTGTGTGTATATATTTATATATATATATATATACCGTATATACTCGAGTATAAGACGAGTTTTTCAGCACATTTTTTGTGCTGAAAAACACTAACTCGTCTTATACTCGAGTCAGTTGTCTGTATTATGGCAATTTACATTGCCATAATACAGACATGGACCGGGGGCTGTCAGGAAGCTGTTACTTACCTTCACAGCAGCTCCTGTCAGCTCCCTTCTCTCTTCTCCGGTGCGTGCAGCTCCCAGGTCAGCTCCCTCTGCAACTCTCGCGAGAGCCGCGGGGTCAGAGCGTTGCCACGGGTTACCGTGGCAACGCTCCGCGCGGCCGCGAGAGTTGCAGAGGGAGCTGACCTGGGAGCTGCACGCACCGGAGAAGAGAGAAGGGAGCTGACAGGAGCTGCTGTGAAGGTAAGTAACAGCTTCCTGACAGCCCCCTCCTACAGCCCATCCACTGGACCACCAGGGAGTGAGAGCCCCCCTCCCTGGCCAGCTAACAAGCAGGGAGGGGGGACGAAAAAATACAAATATTAATAATAAAACAAAAAATAATTAAAATAATAACATAAAAATAATAATACAAATAATAATAAAAAAAAAAAAAAATAGTTACCTAAAAAAAATAACATTTAAAAAAATATTAAAATAATAATTAAATAATAATTAATAAAATGCCCACCCCCCACCAATGCTCTGCACTCATACACACACACTGCACATACACACACTGCACTGCATTCATTATAAACACACTGCATTCATACACACTGCACTCACACACACTGCACTCATATACACACACTGCACTGCATTCATTATACACACACTGCATACACACTGCACTCATACACACACACTGCACTCATACACACACTGCACTGCATTCATTATATACACACTGCACTCATATACACACACTGCACTGCATTCATTATACACACACTGCATACACACTGCACTCATACATACACACTGCACTCATACATACACACTGCACTCATATACACACTGCACTGCACTCATTATACACACACTGCACTGCACTCATTATACACACACTGCACTGCATTCATTATACACACACTGCACTCATACACACACACACTGCACTCATACACACACACACACTGCACTCATACACACACACACTGCACTCATACACACACACACTGCACTCATACACACACACACTGCACTCATACACACACACACTGCACTCATACACACACACTGCACTCATACACACACACTGCACTCATACACACACACACACTGCACTCATACACACACACACACTGCACTCATACACACACACACACTGCACTCATACACACACACACACTGCACTCATACACACACACTGCACTCATACACACACACTGCACTCATGCACACACACTGCACTCATGCACACACACTGCACTCATGCACACACACTGCACTCATACATACACACTGCACTGCATTCATTATACACACACTGCACTCATACACACACACTGCACTCCATTCATTATATACACACTGCACTCATACACACTGCACTCATACACACACTGCATACACACACACTGCATACACACACACTGCATACACACACACAGCACTCACACACACACACTGCATTAATTATATACACACACTGTAAATAAATATTCAGTTAATATAATTTTTTTAGGATCTAATTTTATTTAGAAATTTACCAGTAGCTGCTGCATTTCCCACCCTAGTCTTATACTCGAGTCAATAAGTTTTCCCAGTTTTTTGGGGTAAAATTAGGGGCCTCGGCTTATATTCGGGTCGGCTTATACTCGAGTATATACGGTACATATATACACACACACACACACACACACACACTTAACTACAGAGATACATGTGTGTGTGTATATATATATATATATATATACACATATATATACACACCCACACACACTTAACTACAGACATACACAATCACAGACCCACACACATACAATTACAAACACACATAATTAGATATACACACGCAAACATCACATACATACACACGTGTATATATATATATATACATACACACACACACACAATCACAGATATACACACACAGACCTACACCTATTGTGTTATTGTGTGTGTATATAAATGTGTATGTGTTTGGTACATAGCTCCCTTATTTGGTGTCCTTAAATATTGCAATCCCACATAAGGATAACAAATAAGGGCGTAATCTACTAAACAACTGAAATTAGGAAAAGTCTTTTAGCTGTTTAGTTGATAATTCTCTACATTGATGTCCTTATGTGAGATTTCCATATTTAAAGATACCAAATTAGGGTTCTGTTTAGCAGATAGCTCCCTTATCCTTATTTGGTGTCCTTAAATATGGCAATCCCACATAAGGATAGCAAATAAGGGAGTTATCTGATATACAAAGATCGACGTTAAGAGGTGTCAGCTAGCCCACGAACAAGAAATCTGGGTGGCTAATGTGAATTATATGCAAATTTGTTGACTGATGCCAACGTGCACTGCATGCTGCCAATGGCAGCACATTACCCCATCCCTTAGTGAAAAGTTTTAGTGCCCCCCCCAGTTTGGATTGTGGTTTCTCACCCCCTATATATTGTTCCTATGTGTCTATGTATCTGCATGTGTGTCCGTGTGTAATTAGGTGTGTGTATGTGTATATGTGCATACATCTCAGAATCTCGCCAACACTACACACAAATACACCCCTGCATTTCAACGTCACCATTATATATAACCACACCACTGCCTTCAAAAACCACACTACATAAAAATGCATGCCTGCATTCATACGCCAACACCACATACAGACACACATCCTACATTCACTCAAACATACTCCATACAAAAACATGCTTACATTTAAAAGCATAAACACTGCTTAGTGCTAAATACATAAAAAAAAATAAAAAAAATTGTGGTTGCTTTTTACATTTTAAAGTTGGGGGGTGGAGGGGACGGGTGCCAAAAATAGGACCCGCCCCAGGTGCCAAATGCTGTAGGTACGCCCCTGGGTGGAGGTACACAGGGTAGATGTGCTATAGATGCGCCGTTCTAGCAAGAAGTGTACTGAAAGCCTGAGCGAATTGATCCATGCGGTGATCATTCTCCTCTAATTTCCTCTCGCAAGCAGTTCTACAGGATCTATGGCCATGTCGTAATGTCAGGATTACTGTATGATCCAGCACGTAGAACTGTATAGCACGGATGACAAATAAGTAACGTATTACCGGTCCTTAGAATGGCCGGATTTAACGTACATAGAATAGTCAAAATACTAGCCGAGGTCAGGGAACACAGAAAGGGACGCAGCGATGAGGAAAGCCAGGAGTCAGGATACCAGAGAATAGAGAAGTCAATAAACAAAGCCAAAGTAAAAAAAACAGGTAGAAAACTATAAACAGGAACGCGCTCTCGGACAACCACAAGGGAAACCACGAAAGGGCACTGAGCAGGATGAGAACTGAGCCTAAATACCCCTCCTCTAGATCTGATATGCTGTAACCGGCCTTTGACCCCAAAGTCAGTTACCAGGTTCCATTTGCATAATTGCTGCTCAGCATTAACCCTTCTGTGGATGAGGTTGCTGCTCGGCACAACTTTTCCTGTGTGGACAGTAAATGTCATTAACCACATTTTTATAAGCGGATGAATACGTGACAGCCTGTCCACGAGGAACTGTCCACATGCGCCTTCATGTTCCTTCTATGAAGCTAGCTCCCAAGTACATGACCATATAGGGTGCTGTGCAGGGTCAATCCTGTCTCTTACACTCTGGACTTGCCTCCGTCTCTGCGCATCCCCAATACATTCCACACATCCCTTCTGAAGCCCCTCCTGTGTAACCGGTACATGAGCCCTGTGAGGTGCCCCGGACTTGTCCGTGCTGACTCTAGCGAAGAGTACAAGGAGCAGTCCCTTCTCGACTCCCGCTTCTTCAGGGGCGCCTTACCTACCTGGTTCACTGGAGGAGTTACGGCCCGGATGAGCGTTCCTGGATATTAGACATGTGCAATTCGTTTCGGTCCGAATGTGAATTCAGACAAATTTCGGGCAATTCGGACATTCGGGTACTTCCGAATGTCCAAATAGCTGAATTTCCAAAGTTCCAAAATTACCGAATTTCCGAAGTGCCGAAGTTGCTGAAGTTCCGAAGCACAGTATTGCCTAAGTACTAATATACTTACCCAGTGGAAGAAGAAGAATGTTACACTGTATACAATTTTAAATAAAAAGTATACAAACCTAGCCAGGATTCAGCTGTAAGCATTTGCAACACTTACAACAATCAAGTAACACACATTTATATAAAATGTAAGTTACTTGGCCAGTCAATGTAATGACAGGAATGAATAAGTAGATAACTCCCTAATTCCCATGGTATTAGGGAGCTATTTACTAAAAGGCTGAAAGACCTAAATTGGTCTTTCAGCCAAATTTACTAATACTAAGTAAAGATTACTTAGCATTAGTAAATTATGCCCCTACTCGCTAAGAACCCACGCTGTGTAAAATGACACAGAGCACTCTGATTGGTGGATTTCAAGCTTACCAATCAGATTGCTGTGACAGGTAAATGTAGAGACTTACCTGTCAGTCTCTTAATTTACCGCTCAGGGGTGGGGGCCAGGGGGCAGGACATTAGGTCCCCCCCTTATTCTAATTTAGGGTCCCCACCCACCGCTCAGGGGTGGGGGCCAGAGGGGAGGACATTAGGTCCCCCCTATTGGTATTTAGGACCCCCACCCACCGCTCAGGGGTGGGGGCCAGTGGGGAGGACAATTGGTCGTCCCCCCTTTTTTTACTTTAGGGCCCCCACCTGCTGCTCAGGGGTGGGGACCGGGGGGGGGTTGTTTTTTTTTTTTTTTTTTTAAATTCTTTATTTTTGTTGTGCATGCTTTAACAACGCACGTGTGTTGCCACAACAGCAATTACACGCATAATCCAAAAAAGAAAACATTTTCAAACATGGCAAGTAATATATCTGCACATTTGTAAAATATTATAAAACAATAGTGATATGCAAAGCGTGGGTCTGTGGGTAAACGGTAGGAAACAAGATAGTTCTATCTGTGCGAACATTAGGAGGGGAGGGTAAGAGTCGTAAAACGGTTAGCACATTGCAAGGTATCAGATATGAGACTGTTAGAAATTAGTTATACAATTTTAGTTCATGAGGTATGCAGTGTCTATCTGTGTGAAGAATAAGAGGAACAGGCAGTGGTCTCTTAACATCTGTTATGTCATGGAATATAGGGTATAAATCTGTTGTGTTTAGTCGGGTGGTATTAGAAATGTTCAGTCAATCTGTGTCCATAATAAGGGGCGTAGGCGGTAGACGCTTATCGGCAAACTCAATGCCTAATGTGGGATACGGCACCGTTAGAAATTAGGCACACATGTTTAAGTAAGTCTGAGCTGTCTGTGCTTATGTTAGAAAGAGCTGTCAATCTTCGCCTAACAGCCCTCCCTTCTACAAACCAGAAAAGGTGATTCTGTCGGCTGTTAGTCACACCTGTTCTCGTGTAAGCTCCAAGAGTAATCGTCTGCTTGAATAGCTTTACATTAACAGGTCAGTGCCATTATGGGTATGCATGGGTGTATAGTCCATGTGAGATATGTCTTAGGTCTCTGGGGCTGGATGTTAGGTTGTCGTGAGAGCAGGTCAAGTTGAGACTACCTATATGAGGCAGTGTGGAGGGTTCTCCACCCTGTACCCAGCGCTGTCAGGGTTTGGGCCGTGTCACACAAGTAGCAGTGCTAGGTTTGGAAACAAGCATTTAATAGTAGTATACAGGGTTTGGTATGTGTAAGCGCCAACTATAGAAATTAAACGGCTGTAAGCAAGTGGAGCTAACTCGGGCCCGGCAACAGTTAACGGGGAGTGGGTGTAGCTCGACAACTGTGGCCCTCGTGTGTTCGCCACTCAATTCCTGGCTTGTGCCCCCGTCTTGCCATCTATGTAGCGCTGCTGCTCTAACTTTTGGCCTTGCAGCTTGTGCGGCCTATCTATCAGCCCAATGCGTAGGGCAGGAATATACGTCTCAGGTCAAGCCGGGGCCTATCGGGGTGGGTGTAAGATTTTAGGGAGGTCTGTGTTTCTGTGCCAACGCCTGATGCTGTCGCTAATATGGTGAGTGCAAGGTGAGAGGTAAGACATATAAACAGACTTTTGAGTCCCGGCTTAAGTGTGCAGTAGCACCAGAACCTGATCGGTGGGAGAGGGTCGCTTCCATGGTGGGAGAGCCTAGGGTGCGCCCCAATCATGGTGGAGTAGGTCTTCGGTGTAGCGAGTTGTGGCCACGGTGCGTTGCAGATATGATGCCGTCAAGGAGCGAGTGATAGTCGACTGTGGAATGGTAACTCACAGGTGGTCGGGTATGCCGCATCGCGTCGTGGTATTTAGGGCCCACCACCATATTTTGTGTGGTCCATGGGGCAAGAAGCCAGGGTACAACATTTGGGTAACAGTCCAGCGGTACATCCAAGAGCAACGAGCCCTTCAGGGCAGTCCTGGTGCCGTGCAAGAGAGTGTGAATGTTTGTATCCTCTGTTTTAAGTGGTAACCGAGGCGTAAGTATCCGGTGTCGTATTTCTTGGTACGAATGTGGGAATTCGTGCCGGATCCCAGTTGCGGTTTGGGGAGGTAAGGTCTTGAGGTCTCTCCTGGGTGTGTGGGACCTGTGGTAGGCCCAAGGTTTGTAGGAGGTTTGCTGTGTCCCGAGCGTCGTGGATTTGGTGCGTGGTATCTCCTTGCTGAACGAGGAGTATTTGGGAGGGTCGCCAGCGGTAACGTACGTTGTGGCGCTGGAGCAAGGATGTGAGAGGACGAAGTGACCTGCGCCATGCCAGGGTTGCCCCGGACAGGTCGGCGTAGAAGGTCAGGTGCATGTTCTCAAACTGCAGTGGGGTTTTACCTCGGAGGGCAGTGAGGATTGCCGATTTGTCCTTCCCATTACGGAAGGTTAGTATGGTATCCCTTGTGGCCGCGGCCGGGGCCCCGGGAGGTTTGGGGACCCGGAAAAAGTCCGTGGGTGTGATGGACTTAGCCTGGCTGGCGGGTACTATGGCCATTAGCATTCGTTTGAGTGTCTGCGGTAGTTCCTTCTCCGGCAACTCCTCCGGGACCCCTCTGACCTTTAAGTTATATCTCCTTCTGGTATCCTCTTGGGCAGCAAAACGCCGTTCATGCAGAAGGTTCTGGCGCTGCAAATCCTGTACAGCCGTCTGTAGTGAGGCTATGTGTTGTTGGCTATCTTGGGAGGCGACCTCCAGAGTTGATATGCGGCCGGACAGGCCCTGCAGCTCACCTCGCAATGCGGTGACGTATGTGAGGATATTTTTCTGCAGGTCTGCCAGTAATGTCTTCAACACCCCGGTAGTTACCAGGTCTGTGTCCTTGTCCGCTCTGGGTTTGTTAGGTTTTGCCGTCTGCTTGGGGGCTGGGGTTGCAAGGTAATCCTCCCCTGCGTCTTCAGAGCAGTCATCAGAGTAAAAGTCTGAGCAGCCTCCGTGGAGGGCCGCCATGTTGGATTCTCCCATGTCGCTGGCCTGCCTCCACATGTCACCGATTGTCCGCCCTGGTGCAGGTCTGTCCGCCGTTGTTTTTTTATTTTTCCGCCCCATGAGGTTAGTATATTTGTCTCGCTTGTATATTTGTCCGTGGGGGTGATGTATGCTGCAATTTAGGCGCTTTTTCTCGTGGTTAGCTTGGAGCTGCAGTATTGTGCGTCTGCTCGTCCCAGCGGTCAGGCTCCGCCTAGAATGTTTACTTATTATTGACCCTGACCCCGTTTCTCTGGCCCCTAACACTACCTACCAACGTAATGCAGCTTTGAAGTAATGCGGAATACTATTCCATGTTATCAGGGCGGGGCACTGTCCAGAGTCAGCTGTGTGTTTGTTTGTTTTTTTAACAGTTTTTTTTTTTTTTTAAACAGTGAGCAGCCAGTGGCTGCTCACTGTTTAATAGACATGCCCCTACTCGCGGTATAGTGAGTAGGGGCAAAATTTACTAATACTAAGTAATTTTTACTTAGTATTAGTAATTTTGGCTGAAAGACCAATTTAGGTCTTTCAGCCTTTTGGTAGATAACTCCCTAATACCGTGGGAATTAGGGAGTTATCTACTAAGCGGCTGCAAGAGAAGTCCCGAAGTCCAGAAATTGAGAAGTTCCGAAGTGTCGAAGTGACGAAGTTGCCAAAGTTCCAAAGTGTCAAAGTGGTGAAGTTCCGAAGTGCCGAACCGAAGTCCCGAATAGCCGAAGTCCCGAATTTCGGAATGCCGAACCAAAACTTTTCCCCATTCACATGCCTATTGGATATACGCCTCTGGTTTGAACGCCCCTCATCTTGTTAGGGCCTTCCATGCTCGTTTTCCCTTGAAGACTTTGACTTCCCATCCTCCTCACGGTCGTCGGGGGGATTATGTCAGGACCTTGCTTACCCCGTCACCACGAGCAGCGCCATCTGACCACTGTCCGCGGCGTGCAATTGTTCCCACGGCCGCACTCCCAATTTGCAGTGTTTCTGACACTGCACGCTTCTTATATCCCGGCTGGGTACCTCCGCCAAGGATCACTTCCTATATGGAACTGGGGAACACCTCAGCGCTTCTACCCCAGTTGCCGTGGCTTGACTGGGGTCCTCCTGAAGCCTCTCCGTCCTGGGACAGGGTAGGGGACCAGCTCTATCTCCTCCCTGGTACTAGATGAACCTTTCCCGCTGACTCCTCTATGAGCTGGACCAAGATGCTGATCAGTGAATAGCCCTTTCCTATCCCATTAACTAGACGACACATAGTTCTGGGATTACAACTATTTTTAATGAGCCAAACTCTGCCTTTTATGCACAAGCCCCAGCAGGGGTCTCCAAACAATACAATACAAGCCCCTCCCAGGTGTCTGTGGGCCTGGGAGATAATTGGGTTAAAGACTGGTAAGTTAATTATCTCCCAGGAACAGAGAGACAAACATAAAAACATAAAAGTACCTCAATTTTGTTATTTTTGTCACTTAATTGATTTTATGAGTAACTATGGCTGTTATTAGTATCTGTTTACTAAAAGTTTATGATTAGAGGTCAAGAAGTGATTCCATTTTTTTAGATGTTATAATTCTTGATGGAATATTCAAACTCAAATGTATTAGCTGTGTTATATAAAAATTAAACGTGGTCCTATGCCCAAAATAGTTCCAGAGCAGTGCGTTCTTTGGCAGGTCAACTTTCGTGAGCTCCTGTGACTGAAATACGGGGTGCCTTGCCTGGCTCTCAGGGAGCGTTTGTTCCTCTTAGTCTCAGGCACCTTTCCTTTCAGAAAGTGCTCTCCAGGCATGTCGCAAAGTGGTTCAAAACACCTGACCATGTTGCCAGGGAACTGTAAGTTCACATAGCCGAAAACGGTTCCATAACATTCGTGGCTAAGTACCGCTGAGGACCGTTCATGGATTGGTTCATGATGTCAAGGAGCTAGTGTTCGGTTAAATTTGTGAGAAGGGAAAGTGCTGAACCAGGGCACCGAGGGAAAGTTGCTAAGGGCGGCTGGGCAGGGTAACTCTTGAATGGAGTCTCAGACCTGGACCATAGTCGGTGGGCAGGAGGCCAGCTTCCACACTCCTCCAGGAGTTCGTGGCAAAGTTCTGTGGAAGAGAGCGTTTGTCACATTGGTATCCTTAATTATGACAAGCCCATGTAAGAATAACAAATTATGAAGCTATCTACTGAATAGGTGAAAGAGAAAAATTAAGAAAAATACATTTTTTGCTATTTCTAATGCTTAGATAAGTCCCTAATTGAAAACAAATGGATCCATTATTTTTTAAAATTTGTTCTGAATTCTTTCATTTTATTTTGGATTCTGCCAAGTTTGTAATTTGGAGTAAAAATTAGGACGAAATTTGATTAACAAAGAAACAAATGCACATGTCTAATGTGTAAGAATCATCTGGTAATCACTTTGCTGATCTGCAAAGTGACTGAGCCCAGGTGACTACTTTAGAAATGTTTATCTTGAAAACTTGGCTTATAACCCAGAGGGCCATAAAGAAATGCACACCCCTCTTACCAGATCTGTGGAGCTTTCTTTATAAATATAGTTCAGAAGGTCTGATTTCATAGTTTATTGGTAAAATTCGTGCTGTACCTAGTGAATTGGATGAACTAAAATATAAAAAATTATGGGATGGGGTGCGTGGCTTGGCTTGCAGCCAAAATTAGCAATAAAATAGTGCAACCCGCAAACATGGGATGATCTTGACACCAGATATCTGTCCACCTTCTCTCCCTGAACATATAGTAAGCCTTACTCCTCTTCGATCTGCAGTTACTTGTGTGCCCAGCTGCCTTAATATTGCAGGCTCAGCCAGAAAAGATGGCGCCCTCCTTGTATGGTTTCACAGATACAGACAGCAGCATGTGGCTCCTCCTGACCAGTACTCGTTGTTTGCATTGTTCCCTAAAAGTGGAGACTTCAACAACCTTGTGAAGGAGTTGGAACAGACCTTCTGGTCTGAAATTGCAGAGCTTCAGCAAACCCTGTAATCAGACAGCAGAGGCCTCTCAAAGGAAGACTTCTGCAACAATCACCCATGTGAACAGTACAGTCCAGCATTATTCAACACTGCACACAGACATCAGATGTCAGCAGGAGGACCTTAAAAATAGACAGAAAAAGAACAGCAGAATGGTAAGAGGCTTTGTGGAGGTGGAGGGCCAGGAAGACTTAAGATAGCCCCTTACAGCCTTTTTTAATCAGATCTTGCGACACCTAGCCGAGACCCTATCCCTACTAAATGCGCCCATAGGCGTCTGCACCCAAGAGCCCCAGCTTATGTCCCACTGAGAGACATTGTCTGTCGCCCCTTCAGGGCACTGAAGTTGATCCACACTGATGGTACTTCCCATTTGCACTATTGACCCTCTAATGACCGTATACATACCCCCGTCGATATGCCCACTTTTCTGTTAGCCTTCAATCTCTCAGGATTGGACTGGGTATTTCCCATCTTGGAACCCAACCAATATCCATCAGTGGGGACAGCTTTGCCACATGACACAGACGGCGCTAATTAGTGAGCCATGATTCCTCTATTTGGGAGAGCCAACCTCAGCTACTGGAGCTACTTATGAGCATCTGACTGTCCACAATTCCTGTTTGGATATCAACCAGCTAAGTCACGTGCAACCAGAGAATCCCGCTTCTTTGAACCACTGGAACTGGACTGTCCTACCTGCATCACGCTTGTTTCATAAGCCAGGAACCAAATTGGTACAAGAAGCCAGTGGCCAGTTGGTACTGATTGCGAGAGAGATTGCTTTCAGTGGGTACAGCCTGTGAAGGGCTATCTAGTTGGTGCTCTTCAGGAAGCTGGCGGGACTGAGCCATGGGGTTAGGGATTTGTACATGTGATAGATCCGCTTAACTGAATCTGAGCAGAGGGATATCCCTCGACCATTACGTTGGTAGGCTACATCTGTGTGCCATATAGCCCTGGGTGTTCACAGTGTATATGTTCCAAGGGGGAAAAAGGACATTCGGGTACACAGTGGGAGTGGGAGAAGGATTGGGGTGTTTGCACTATTATTGGGGGACTCTTGGGAAGCTGTTAACACTCTTCTGTGGGAACATTGGGGAAGGTGGACTCATTTTTTTGTTACCGTTTGTCTTTCTGTCTGGGGTTTGGGTGGTTCATTCCTACTCAGCTCCCGCTGTGTCCCCTGCTCGTTAGGGGTCCCCCATGGGGGGAACTCCAGGTTGGGGGGCTGGGGGAGGGCCAGGTGGTGCCCTTGGTGGGCTCCTAGTTTCTGGCTAGCCCACCAAGTAGTGTTGCAGTGTTTTGACTCCGGACTAATGCTCGGACCTTAAAGTATAGCTAGTATTGATAATTTCTGTCAGTACCCAGATGTTCCATGTCAAAACTACTTATTTTTTTTAATGCAGTTTGTTTACTTATCTGCTGGCTGTGGGTGCTGGTGGTGGTCCGCATGTGATTGGCCCTCCCACTTGTCTACTCTGAGTCGGAACTGACTGTACTTAAGAGCTCTCATTCCCGAGATCAGTAGCACATTGCCCTTGCTGGACTTTTGAATAATAAAAATAATAATACTTACTTTATAACGCCTTATAACGCCTACTCGGTTTTTAAAATGGCATTTTGATAAGTGTAACTGTCCATCTGCTTCTGGAATATGAATATTGGTTTTGTAATCACTAATACTATTTTTTTAATGGGCCCAATGTGTTCTAATCCATTATTTCCTCTAAAACATTGTATAAATAAAGAGTTATAAAAAAAAAATATATATATATATATATAATACTAGTGCACATTGTTCCTCTTTAAGGGGTTAAGCATGAATGTTCTAATGTAATATGTGAATTGCTATTAAAACTAAAACATAGGGTTAAAGCACAAAAACGACACAGAGACAGACCAGAGACACATCTGGTCTGACAATTCTATCAAATTTGGACGTCTGCAATTGGATGAAATAGTACAGAGAATGGCACATGATTATCACATCTAGCTAGATGCAGGTCAGTACAAGAAGCTGTATGTCAGTTGTGGCAAGCATATTGCTTTAAGTGCTTCTGAATTACACAGAAGAGTCAGATTAGAGAGAAATTGATTTGAAAAAGCAGAACCTTCTGCCACTGCAAAGTATACGTTAGGACAAAATATGCGCTGATTGCACCTGTTGGGTTCAAGGGCTAGGCTGGCAAAAAAAAACACAATTGGATCTGTAGTTCTCAATTTGAAGAACATTTTATTCTGTACTTGCTTCACCACTCATGGCCACAAGGGGCATCTCAGATACTTTTAAAAAAGGTTTTATTATTAACTTATTATTGTTACTTAAAAAACGCGCCAACAAATTCCGCATTGCTATAAAATGTGAAATATTAACACACACAGTAATATGCACTGTTCTGTATTTTTTTTCTTTATTGAATGGTATAAAGAAATTGCATAGCTAGATATACATATTTAGCATGCCATCAGAGAAAAAAATGGCTTTTAATAAACAGAAAACAATACCACAATTTTGATATTAAAGTAGTAACAGGTATTTAGGATGAATTGCGTGAACAAGCCTGCAAGCAGTGAAATGAAGAAAAACAGAGTAATATGATGATGAGAAAAGACACCAGCCATGGTTGTTAGCTTCTCACCCCACTCAAACTGCAGGCACTGCATTCACCAGCGTAGACAAAGTTCCTTGGGGAAGACAAAGCCAGATACAATGTGCTCCACCATCGCCAAGTCACTACACGAGCCGGCACACAACGTGTATGACTCCAACAGCACTGGGCACACACAATAGCATCCAAGGAGGATGCTGGGGGCATCTCCTGCTGGGGGGCACTAGAAAGGGCCATGAGTGTTGTGGGCAGCAGCAAGGGGTTTTCCCTCTACAGGCTCGCAGCCTAGGTAAGTGGCAATGGTGGTTTGACAGCTTGGAGGTCTGGAAGTAAGTGATTGACCTGGGGTGTGCACTGCAGGGTTGCACCGGTCTATCCATGCCCAGAATCAATCACAGAGATCCTTAAGCCTTGTTAAACATTCTGATCATCAAAGATTGTGTTGTGACTGGGTGCTGTAGGGCCAGTGCGACAGCTATCTTGAAAGTAGGGCCTAGTAAGTATAAAGAGACTGGTAAGCAATTATCTCCAATTAGAAAGACCCAGACGACTCCAGGGGGAACAAGGATAAACCCAAATGGGTATCCCATGGCATCCTTCCAGGATAATCAGCTCAGCGATTTACACACGGTTTGACATTTACTGGCTCAGTCAGTGCCTACACTCCTTCCAGTCTACGTAGCTAAGCTAAACCGGAAATCCATACTTAGCTCATTAGCTTACCGATGGATACCAACTTTAGACATCACTGGTTGAGATCATCGGTGCGTTTTATACTTTACTACACTACACGCCTCAACCCAATAAACACTCCAAGATCAAAGAGGGCTGTTGCTCGGGGCCCATAATTTACAGGGGCTCACAGCAACTGCCATTTTGGCTCTTTGTTAAATATATTTCTATTAGAATACAGACTTGCATCCTGGCCACTTGTTAAAAGTCCAGCCCCAGACAGCCCTGGAGTATGACCTTTTTTCTGTGCCTGTAGGGGTAAAAGTATAAGGGTTTGGAGGAAAAGATCCTCGCCCACCCCCAGAGAATCTTGTAAGGTGGATTAAAGAGGTCAGGGATCCTTGTTAAGTTCATGAAATTTAAGAAATTTAGGAGGAACAGTCCCTATTTGTGGGCCAAAACCCTCTGTCCCTCTTTTCCAGGTGCTCATTAGCAGTGTATAAAAGAAATGTAATGTGTCTATACACTACAATAAATGTGTTTAGAAATCAGTCTGTGTAAATACGATACTTTGTTCATGTTCTAAATTCCATTTTAGTTGCATAAATCGTTATTAGTAAGTCACATAAAATTTCTTAGAACAGCCCTGCCCCTGGTCACACCCCCACTCACACCCCTAAAATTAAAGTGTCCCTCTTTGACTATTTGAACTATTGGGAGTTGTGCGTGCACCTTCCTTACCTGGTGTATATTGTGAGTGTTGAATTGTGTTTTAATTTTTATGTATTGTATACTTCTAGCAGTGCTTATCTCTTGAATTCTCAAAACATTATTGTGCGTGTATTTTTCTTGCAAAAACAATTTTAAATCCTTATTGATATCAAATGTTAAATTCACCTTCTCAGTAAATTTTACATTGTGATAAATCAAAATCTGAATGGCTAAATTTATACAAAAACAGCTGATCAGAAAAATTCTCCAACTCTTACAGCTTGGATAAATGTTGCCATTTGGATTTTAAATCACTGCGACTCAGAGTTTAAAGGAACACTATAGTCACCTAAATTACTTTAGCTAAATAAAGCAGTTTTAGTGTATAGATCATTCCCCTGCAATTTCACTGCTCAATTCACTGTCATTTAGGAGTTAAATCACTTTGTTTCTGTTTATGCAGCCCTAGCCACACCTCCCCTGGCTATGATTGACAGAGCCTGCATGAAAAAAAAAACCTGGTTTCACTTTCAAACAGATGTAATTTACCTTAAATAATTGTATCTCAATCTCTAAATTGAACTTTAATCACATACAGGAGGCTCATGCAGGGTCTAGCAAGCTATTAACATGGCAGGGGATAAGAAAATCTTAATTAAACAGAACTTGCAAAAAGAAAGCCTAAATGGGGCTCTCTTTACAGGAAGTGTTTATGGAAGGTTGTGCAAGTCACATGCAGGGAGGTGTGACTAGGGTTCATAAACAAAAGGATTTAACACCGAAATGGCAGATGATTGAGCAGTGAGGCTGCAGGGGCATGTTCTATACACCAAAACTGCTTCATTAAGCTAAAGTTGTTCAGGTGACTATAGTGTCCCTTTAACCCCTTAACGCCGTTACGGCGTTCTATGCCGTCGCGGCTTTAAAGGGCTTTAAAGCCGTTGCGGCGGCATAGAACACCGTAACGGCTGAAGCCCCCAGGAGGTACTGTGTACTCACCTCCGCCGCGATCCTCTTCTGGGGGGCTGCCTGAGAGCCCAGGCAGCCCCCCTCCGGCAAATGAGGCCCCCGGGGGCCATGTGATCGCTCTCAAAGAGCGATCACATGGCCCCCTATAGCTGGCTATGGATCTGCCAGCAGGGGGACTGTCTAAAATATTACAGTCCCCCTGCTGGTAGGAAAGTATAAAAAAAAAAAAAATACACATGTTAAAATAAAATACAAGTATTTATATATATATATATAATATATGTATATATATTATATATATAATATATATACATATTATATATATTTAACGTCATACAAAGTGTATTTTAATATTAATATATATATTAGTATTAAAATACACTTGGAATGACGTTACATATATATAATATGTATATATATTATATATATATATAATAGATCTACATATATATATTATATATATATATATACGTACGGATAATTAAAATAATAAATAAATAAGATAAATAATTAAATAAATAAAATATTGAAACAAAATTTTAAATAAATTATATATTCATAAGTAATTTCATTTTAACTGTATTTTGTTATTAATATATATATATATTGGAAACAGAATACACTTAGAATGACATTCTATATATATCTATCTATATATAAAATACAAATAACCGCAAATATATATAGATAAATACATATGATTACATAAAAGATTACATTAGTATACACGTAGAATTTAAATACCTATAAATGCATATATATTAAAATTCTACGTGTATATTTAAGTAATTTTTTAACATAATTATGTAATTTGATTAATTAAAATTTGATTGACCTGCCTGACAACACAGGGAGAAAGTGCAGAGAATTTAATTTGCAAGCACTATATTTGACCCTGTAACTCTCCAAGACACCATAAAACCTGTATATAGGGGGTACTGTTTTACTCGGGAGACTTCGCTGAACTCAAATATTAATGTTTAAAACTGGTAAATTGTATTACAACGATGATATTTTAAGTAAAAGTTACGTTTTTTGCATTTTTTACAAACAAACGGCACTTTTATGGACTATATTATTGTTGTAATATGTTTTACTGTTTTAAAACACTAATATTTGTGTTTAGTGAAATCTCCCGAGAATAACAGTACCCCCCATGTACAGGTTTTATGGTGTTTTGGAAAGTTAGAGAGTCACATATAAGGCTTTCATTTCATTTTTTTTACATTGAAATTTGCCAGATTAGTTATGTTGCATTTGAGACTGTATGGTAGCCCAGGAATAAGAATTACCCCCATGATGGCATACCATTTGCAAAAGTAGACAACCCAAGGTATTGCAAATGGGGTATGTCCAGTCATTTTTAGTAGCCACTTAGTCACAAACACTGGCCAAATATTAGTTTTTTGCTTTTTTCACACAAAAACAAATATGAACGCTAACTTTGGCCAGTGTTTGTGACTAAGTGGCTACTAAAAAAGACTAAACATACCCCACGTTCAATACCTTGGGTTGTCTACTTTTTCAAATGGTATGCCATTATGGGGGTAATTCTCATTCCTGGGCTACCACACCGTCTCAAAGGTAACATTACTAATCTGGCAAATTTCGATTTGAAAATGGAACGTTCTATATTTGACCCTGTAACTTTCCAAAACACCATAAAACCTGTTAATGGGGGGTACTGTTGTACCCGTGAGACATCGCTGATTACAAATATGTGCATTTTGTTGCAGTAAAACCTAACAGTATTATGACATTTACAGCTAAAATGTGAGGCGGAACTACAAATTAAAAAAAAAAATCAAATTTCTCACAGTTTTTTTAATTTTATTCATAATACATTGTTTCATATATAAATATTTTATATGAAATGAAAGCCCTGTTTCTCCTGAACAAAATGATATATAATAAGTGTGGGTGCATTTAATATGAAAAAGGTGAATTACGGTTGAACAGACATATAGCGCAAATTCCAGTTTTTGTTTACATTTTGTTTTGATCAGAACGTGCACTATTGACTCCGTCCTGAAGGGGTTAATTCAATGTGAATTTCAAATTATTTACAATTTGTAATTCACACTCACAGTGTGTAAACATAAATGCCCAGCAGGTGGCAGCACAGAGCATGAAAAAGCTACAAATATTCTCCAGTGTGAAATTCCTAATTTAATTTTGATCTATAAACATGAACCAATCACCGATCACCCAGGGGCATTTAAAACGGGTAGAAAGCAGTTTTATTATGCATTTCAAAACTAGTTTTTTGAGTTTTATTCACTAAATTCTGTACAATGGAAAATGTAAAAATGAATTGCAAAATTTAGGCTATTCTGTGACTTTTTCCAGTTCAGCTATTTTTTGTTTAATTTTTGCAAATAGTATTTCACTCCACTACAAGTCAGTGATTAGTGAATAAAGCCGTATTTATGGATTTTTATTTTTTATTTCGCATTATTGCAAATAGAATAAAGCACACACACAAGTCAAAACACCTTCTTAAAATGTTCACAGGCATAAAAAGATTAAAGAAACAGTTCAAAGTAGTGGTTATGGTACTAGAATTGCCCTAGTGCACCACCCAATTTTACTAGTCAAAACCTTTAGTGCTTGTTTGATTTCTTGCATGGGGCCTGTAGGATGCTGGTCCCTGCCTCCACTGTCTGTAGCCTCCTCTCCTAGGAGTTCTCAACTCTTAGCTAAGGTAACAATGTATTTCTTGGCTGATTGGCTGAGGGTGGTAGGCTGATGCTCTCAGCCAATGAGCCGGTCCTGCATGGTAGGACTTAGCCCAGGAGAGGATGCACAGATACCAAGCAGGTGCTCTTTTCTCTCACTTCCAGCTGATAGAGGCAGAGTTCGGCACCCGGCGGAGTCAGACCCAAGGTACAAAGTCAAACCATTACTAAACCATTTGAGTACTATATTGGGGGAGTCCCAGGGCACTCCTGGCACCATAACCACTACATCATTATGTAGTGGTTATGGTGCTTGCTGTACTTTTTTAAGAGCTGGAAACATCATGGGTTGATATATTTCAGAACGTTGAAGTATATATGGTTTTGTATGTTATTTACTTACCTGCACTGTGCTCCCCAGTAAATAATTTACTAACATTTACTAATGGAACTGATACTTCCAGAGAAGGAGCACTCCAAGCATCATAGGCACTACTGCACGCTGCAGTGGTTATGGTCACAGAATTGCTCTGGTTCCCTCCTATGGTAAGTAGCCATACCTTTGCAGTTTGATAACTTACCTGGGTCCACCAAGCATCAGTCACCTCCTCTTGTAATTGCAGGAGCTCCCAGCTCCACAGTAGACTGTGATTGGCCACAGCCCCATCAAGTAGATTAAATAGTCACACCATTCGCAAAAGGTTTGAATAATTATTCTGGGAGGGCGCCATAACACTCCTGACACCATAACCACTACAGCACCCTGTTTTTTGTTTGTTTTTGCTAGGAACAACTGATGTGATCTGCACTTATTTATTTTTTTGCAGTGCCGAAGATTGTTACATACAGTTTACACAGTTTACAATTGGAGTAGTAAGAGCAAACGTGCACAAATTTTATATTAAAACAAGGTTAAGCGATAGGGTCTGAAAAGTTAGATATGTTTTGTTTTTCACATGTCACATTATTGTCTAGGAGCATAACATCAGGGTGTGAGCTGACCTGTGTATGAGGTGTTAAAAATATATTAGTGACTCGTAGGCTCAAACATGACTTATCTATAATAAATATATGCAAGGTGAAGTATCCCCTTAGGCAAGGGGTATTGCTATGGGTGTTGATATACTGCCTTTTGGAGTATGAGCTAGGGTATAGGGGGGAATGAACAGATAAGGGTTAATCATTAGCATAAATCAAAGTCATGGGCATATCAGCTGCGTCTGGTTTTCAGCATCGGGATCCAAGGTGGGGTGAGCAATGCCAGAGTCATCCGATCCCCTGAAGCTGCCAGTGTGGAGCACGGCATAGAGGGTCTGCTTGCAAAGCTGTGCGCCATTTTAAAAAGTGTAGGCTGAGTGTCCATTCTGAGCGGAAAGCTGCAGTATGGATAACCCCTACCGGAGTAGAGTAGGTCCACTTGACGTACAGTCCAGCGGGGAAGTCGACCGTCCTTCTTCTGCCACAGCAGCTCCCGGCACCATGGGTACCCGGGTGAGGTATCCACCGGTTCGTCTCTGACTTCCCGGTATAGCTAGTCCAGTATGGCATCCATTCTGCACTTATTTTAATATAAAAGTGTTTTGGATATTATACTATTTAATAAAATATTGAAAACTTCCAAGACTTTGATGTTTAACTTCTTTTCCTGTGATGCACCATTAACTTTTAAACTGTATATTAAAGATTTGGCAAGTGACATCACAATCTAGTTCAATTCAGGCACAGCCAGGGCACACAATGCAAATGAGGACAAATAGAAACATTGTTTCACATTATCCTCTTTCACTATGATCAATGGCAGAAAACAGCAACATTTATAGCAATGATTGACAGGGATCCAAGATGGAGATACCCAGCTCCTAGATAGATATGTGGACTTCTACTTTTAATTACTTTAAATTTTATTTTTCAACAGATCTTGGACCCTTGTCCCAATGCCGGATGAAGCTGGATAACTGAGTCCGCAGTTAAACCAATAGAATAATGGTCCTAGATTCCCATGGTGGTGGCCCCCACTTGATCTTCAACTTAGGTGTTTTTAAAATGAAGAAATAAAAGTACAGTAATTTAATTTATCTTGGAGGGTGATTCTGTGTTCATTTGACGTTCCCCTGTCCCGATGCGCCATTTTTTACCCATAAAGCCGGGCAGTACAGCATTGCTAAATACATTTGTGCTACATAAGGTCAGTGCAGGTCATTCCTCCAAATACATGCATGTTTCAGCAGACCTTGGAACATTGACAGCTGTGGCATTGAGTCACTTGTCTCACCCCCACTGACCTAGCTCCGATCAGGATTTCAGAAATCTCAATGCTGGAAGATGTGTTTAGCCGGGTAAGCTCTGGACTCATTTTACATTTGTATCGCTTTTTAATAGTCACCCAGTAAACAGCAAGTATGAATCAAAATTGAATTCTAAATTCCGTTTCTAAAATACATACCCATCGCTGTTCCTTCAATTCCAGGAATATTTTGTGTATTGTGCAAGACATAGCAGATTACACATCCTGCTGGAGTGCAGTCTAGGAGAGCAGTGAGTCAGTTTGATTATGAGTCACCTACACAGATAGAAATTAATACAACAGGTAATATATATTGCAGGCATACAAAATGAAGCCCTGCGCTCCAAACTCCCATTACTCCTGGGCGGCAGCAATGACCATAGTATAAAAACCAAAGGTTTTGGTTTTTAACGAATATTACAGGGCAAATAGGAAACTGCGAGGGGCGTCTTACAAATTCAATGTTTTCATTGCTTCATCATGGGCAGTGCCAAATTTAAATAATAAACACCAGTAGGCACAGGATTAAGAGCAGCTCCACCTTTCCTCAGGCTCTCAATTCTTCCTCCATTTTCTCAATACCTCTCTTTTTCCATTTCTCAATCCCTTCTTCTCTTGCAAACAACACTCAGTGTATCAGTACCAATGCCATTTACCCTCATCCTGTGCCCTTTTGCCCTTTATATTGCTCTACATGTCACATCACACATACTGCTACCCCATGTCAGTGATCCAATGCCTCCCTTTCCATATCACTTGCCCCCACTCCCATTTCTCCCCATGTCATTGATCCAATGCCTCCCTTTCCATATCACTTGCCCCCACTCCCATTTCTCCCCATGTCATTGATCCATTGCCTCCATTTCCATATCACCTGCCCCCACTCCCATTTCTCCCCATGTCATTGATCCAATGCCTCCCTTTCCATATCACTTGCCCCCACTCCCATTTCTCCCCATGTCATTGATCCATTGCCTCCCTTTCCATATCACTTGCCCCCACTCCCATGTCTCCCCATGTCATTGATCCAATGTCTACCGTTCCATATCACATCCCCTCCCACATCTCATGTTGCTTGACTCTACTTCCATTTCCCCTCATGTCACTTGCACCACCTCCTCTCCCTCCTTATTCATGTCACTTATCCCCATTCTTGCTTTACTTCCTCTCCCTCAAATACTTTGCCCATGTAATATGTCTCTAGGGATCTTCCCTCTTTATTTTGTCTATACCTCTCTCCTTTCATTTGAAATCTTCTTGCATTTCACCCATTCTCAATCATAGAGCGTTTACCACCAAAGATAACGATAAAATAAAAACCCCGTACGTTTAAGACCTGTGGTAGAAGGTGTCCCCTAACAGGCTGAGACACTGGAATAATCACTGTGTGTATAGACTGTAAGCTCATTTGAGCAGGGTCCTCTTCAGCCTATCGTTCCTGTAAGTTTTCTTGTAACTGTCCTATTTATAGTTAAATCCCCCCTCTCTTAATATTGTAAAGCGCTACAGAATCTGTTGGCGCTATATAAATGGCAATAATGATAATAATAATAATATGACTTCCTTTTGGGGGCGATGAAATACCTCGGAGTCTGGATCCCCACGGACCCACGAGACATATATAATCTTAACTTCACACCGCTCCTAGAGAAGATTGAATTGGACCTGAAGAGGTGGGCACATTCGCACATAACCTGGCACGGCCGCATAGCGGTCCTCAAAATGAACATACTCCCGAGGGTCCTC
The DNA here is from genome assembly GCF_036172605.1 of Pelobates fuscus. Classification (NCBI taxonomy): domain Eukaryota; kingdom Metazoa; phylum Chordata; class Amphibia; order Anura; family Pelobatidae; genus Pelobates; species Pelobates fuscus. The sequence goes on from NC_086327.1 coordinate 29,572,581, forward strand.
TACTTGTTCCAAACCACACCCATAGCCTTACCATCGACATTCTTCTCAAATCGGCGGTCATCCACTACATATGGAGAGGGGAAAGATCCAGGCTGCGCCATGACCTACTATGCCTACCCAGACATAGGGGGGGCCTGGCGTTGCCGGACTTCAAAAAATATCACCAGGCGGCAACACTACAGCGTATCCTCGAGTGGCACGAGACAACCACGGACAAACAATGGGTGGACCTGGATAGGGAGGGCGACACAGCAAAGCTGAAGGCGTCGGTGTGGAAGAGACGGGCGACAAGGGGCAGCAGGAGACAGGACGAGGGCCCGGTGGCGCACACATTACTCACATGGGAGAGCCTTCGGGAGACACCCGGGATATCCCCAACCCCGAGCCCCCTGATGCCGATTGCCCACAACCCCAATATAGGGGGGGTACTACCCACAGAGGCTTGGAAATTCCTAGGAGAAGGAGGATTACATCCCGATATGGATGGTCACCCAAGACGGCGCCCTAAAGACACTGGACACACTGCTAGAAGGCCGACAACAATCCCCGATGATCACTCTCCGGTATATTCAACTGAAGCACTACTTAGCCTCTCTACCTCACAAGGACAAACTACGGAGGGAACTGACACGATATGAGAACCTCTGTACCCGAGGTGCACCGCTTGAGAGGACCATCTCGAATCTCTATCAATACCTGCTGACCGAGTCCACAACAGACACCAATGTCTTCCAACGACGATGGGAATGGGCCATGAACAAGACTTTCACCCAGACACAATGGGAGAAAGCTCTGATATGGCAACATAAGAGCTCCTCCAGCTCTCGTTATCAGGAAGTAAATTACAAACTGATATCCATGTGGTATAGAACACCAGCACTACTACATAGGATCTTCCCTACCACCCCACCAACATGCTGGAGGTGTCAGGAAGACAACGGGACCCTACTACACATCTGGTGGGAATGTAGACTCATCGCACCATTTTGGGATCAAATTGAATCAGATATCCACCTAATCCTTGAAGAGGACACCGAATGGACGGCAGAATTGGCCCTATTGCACATATCCCCACAATCACTATCTGTCTACAAGAGGTCAGTCTTACGCCATCTTTTGAATGCGGCCAAGTCACTCATCCCGGTACACTGGAGGACAACAGATACCCCCACCAGGGAAGAGTGGATACATAGGGTCGACGACATCAGAGCAGCGGAATCGCTTCAGGCGGAATTGACGGGCAGGGAAGCAAAATACGTGGCTGTCTGGGCACCATGGCTCGTCTTTCGGACGCGACCGTAGGGGGGTGCCGTCGGGGGGGGCTTGGGCCCGGGGGATGACGCAGCCCTCGTGAACCACCAGCCTTACACCCATATGACCTACAGCGACTCTAATCAGTTGGCAACGGTTGCCACCACACCCCACGGACCGACCGCATCTCTCTGACAAGACGTACACACCACCACGACTAACTCATAACGACAGGAAAGCTCATAGGGATCACACCCACATACACAAGACTATCCAACGGACTCACACCCATAAGCTGCCCATACTTGTACTGTGTGACAATAACATGACCATGAACCTATTCGGGATGAGAAGGCCGAACCTTAAGGCTCTCCTTGCCCATATGGGAAAGACGGGGAGATCCGACATAGATCTGACGCCATACGACCCCTACACCCGACCAAATACAAAACACCCAACATACTGATCTAGTACCTACAGGTGGTCAACCCACGCAAGGCACGATAGTAGCGGCCAGACGAGACCGAATCAGTCACACCACACATCTTGACACTCGGGGCGACACGAGACCCATTGATGACCACCTACGGGACTTTCACAACCTCGCACTCTCTGGCTACCCTAATAGAACCCTCACCTGACCATCATCACACACCTCTCACCACGATACCCCTAGCACGCCCTAACCGCGATATACGCATTCAGACAATACACGACCCGACATGAGAACCAAAAAACCATTAGACGGGCCAGCCGGGAACTGGGAGACTAAACGAAGAGACGAGGCCCTCTCTAACCGGCTCCCCCACGACACATAGGAGCAGTCAAGACATGCCCGTAGAAACCTCGCTTAGAAACTCATGTAAACGGAGGAGTCCCTTTACACTATTATGCAACCTCGTTAATCCTGCTCTGCCCCCCGCATACTCCTTGATCGTCCAGTACCACTCCTTTTCAACACCACCAACAACATCGAACCCACTCGGGTTATACCACACACTAACACACTGCACCACACTACACTCTCATACACCCCACTTAAGACTCTTGTCACCAACCACTGGATCACACATGAACCCAAGGCTCTGATGCCTTTAGATTTACCCGCACAGTTCTAGCCCGCGGTTGATTGAACCTGGTAAATAACGTAACTAACAAGAGCTATGATGTTGCACCTCCTAAGAAGGAACGAGGTATCACTTGACACTAGCGCTCTACTGTTACCTGAGCCTGCAACAGTCAATATTTATACTCTATGATATGTATTGTATAGTGTTACGTTCCTACTATGTTAACCTTGTTCTTAATATATTACGCCTTTTCTGCGGGCCTGCGGGCCCAAATTTGCCTACTGATATATATAAATATATAATGCAATAAAACGTGATTAATAAAAAAAAAAAAAAAAAATGACTTCCTTTTTGCAGCTCTGCAAAAATATCTTAGGCCGGTTATGGGCCTATGATCTCACTGGAATAAAGCATAGACTGCCCACTGTTGAAAGTGACAAGACGGGGGTCCATTCTCTAATGGAGTAGGCCTGTGATTGATTACACCTCTGACAACTCACTCCCGGCACTGCTGAATTATTACAGATGTAATTAAGGAGTGGTGATAGTGATGATGATATTCAAGTAACACAAAACTAAACATATTTATTTATAAAGCTCCAGCATATTTTGTGATGCTGTACAATGGGTAAACCAGACGTGCAACTAATTGTAATGAAGCAAGATCCCCATTATGTGCAGATCCTGCCTGGCATGCCAGAAGGTGAAGAGAGAAAATGGCAGCATCCAGTGAGATAGAACATCTTTCTCCACAGTTTTTTCTTCCATGATCCATTATATGACAGACATGGGTTTATCAAAAAATACAAACTTCCCCAAGTCACATACGTATCTCTAGGAGTTTGTGAGCATGAATCAAATTATATATTTTTTTTACTCCTGCATCCAATGTAAAAAAATGTTTTTACTGTGCCTTTAAACACAGATCATCATTGACTGCTAATGAGAAGATGACCATTATTAATAATCACATTGTGTTTGGGTGCTTCGAAAAACAACAACAACAACAACAAAGAACCAAACCCACTCATTGTATTATGGAAGTACTTGATAAGTCTGTGTTACCCTTATCCTGCTGACCTTTATTATTGAAAGGTCATCCGCTAGGATTACAATCTTACAAATATAAAGCGACAATATACAGGAAAGGTTATTAACTGGACTATTCATTGCTGGCAATTCAACGGCAGCTGAACTACAAGCATAGCTGGCTTGGAGAATTGTTCCATTTATATTTTGGCCTTAAATTTGAAATTCACTTCGAATTCTCATCAATTTGTATTTAGTGAATAACTTTGTCAGTATTTGCTGTTTAAATACCACTGTGTAGGAGGCGGAGCCAGCAGCCATAACGAGCAGACGTGTGTAAGCAGAGCTCCGCAGAAAAAAAGCCTGAAAATAGCAATTTACCCACCCGAAAATCTCCTACCTAAGCCTCTACCGGGTCATAGCGAGATGGGGAAGAAGTCAAAGCACCAGGGGGCCCCGAGACCGACAGGGGCACGAGATATTGGGGATCTTCTCCTCCGACCCGCACAGGCCCCAAACCACGCTGCGCCTACTACAAAACATGGCGACGCGGCCTCGGCCTCCTCCGAGGATCAAGCGATGGATGAACTGGATGTATTCCCGAGCTCAGGGGGCTTACACCTCCCGTCCTCCGACGAAGATAATGAGCTGCCCTCCACGAAGGGGGACATCAAGGCCTTGCTACGCCACCTCCGCGAAATGTTTGCCGCAGATGTGGCCACCCTGCGGGAAGAGATACAATCGGTGGAGGGGCGCGTTAAAACAACAGAAGGGGAGACGAAAGATCTCTCTGCCCGGTGCACACAATTAGAAGCCCAAAATATGGAGATGCGGCACGCTCAGGCCCAACTCACCGGCCGCCTAGACGCCATAGAAGATCAGAACAGGAGCAGAAATGTAAAAATCCGGGGTATCCCGGAAACTGTAGCCCCAGGCGACCTGACACACTACGCCGGGAGACTGCTCGCTTCCCTGCTCTCACCGCAGCAAACAAAGTTAACTGAGATAGAAGGGACCTACCGCATCCCGAGGGCCGCTACAGCACCAGCAGACACCCCAAGGGATGTCATTTTGCAGCTTCGAACAAGGGCAGCCCAGTTAACCCTCATGACTGCCGTGAGAAACAAGGCAAACCACTCATTTGAAAACGCTACACTATCCTTCTATCAGGACCTGTCCAGGCCCACAGTGCTGTGGAGAAGCAGGCTCAAACCACTAACGGTCAAGCTCCGTCAACACTCCATCCCATATCGCTGGGCATACCCTAGGAGCCTGATCATCTCCCATGGGGGAGCAACAACCCGCCTAACGGAGGCGGCAGAAATGGACTCAGTGCTGCTTGCGCTAGGACTATCGACAGATCCGGTTAGCACCGGTCAAGCTCCAAGACAACAACACCCTCATACCTGGGACATGACCAAAGTCCAAGCATTCCGACCCTCCGGGGCCACCACCTCGTCTCCTATGGCCTTTAAAGCACAGAGGGCCGCCCGCACCACGCTGGGTACCTGAGGCCCAGACGGAGACTCGGGGATGCCAAGCATAACCGTACTACACTGCCAAGTTCGAGGACCCCATCTGTGATCCCCCGCTACAAGGTTCCACATTTATATTGTTTTTAAAAAAACTTATGACTTATCATTAGACTCTCGCTCAGACCACAACATACCCACAACTCGCAGTCACCCAAGGCGGGCAACCCTGACCACCGGGAAAGGTAGCCTCTGACACAAGCAAGAGGACGCGTACCGAGACCCACGTCACGATCACTCACTTAAAAAGCTTAATTTCACCTCTGGCATGTCAGAGGGTGGGGGACTTTCCAGAGACGCTAAGGTCAAGCTATCATACTGTGTTATATGGTTCTTCACTTATTGTCTGTGCCCGTAATTCAGCATCTTATGCATATCTAACGTGCTGTCTAATTACTGGGTAGTATTGCGTGCTGTGACAGGAAGATTTGAAAAGTGCCTCATTTTTTTTTATTTTTTTTTATAGAGCTCTGGCAGGTACATATGGTAGGTTACGAAGGGGCTGCGAAAATATGTGAAGCGACATTGAGTTACAAGCATTTTGAGCAAAGGCACTACAGCCGATAACTTATTATACCCAGTGACACAATAGAAAATACTAGACATTTAAAGCCTATGGGCCAGGAATTCTTAAAGAGTTCACTCACACCATGCCTCTGAGTGTGTTACATTGCTTTTCGTATACTTCTGTAACTGATGTGAAAAACCTACGCACTGTTTAGCCATATTGCCTATAGCTAGATACTACTCCGCTTCGATACATGTCCACACACTACCTCCTATGACATAGGTGTCCTAGCAACGGCCAGCAACGACCACCATCATCTTATATTAATATATCTAATCCTACCTTGCCAACATCCCGCTTAGTTAAACATGTACAACTAAACAAAATGGGAGGACTAATATGCCACCACCTAACTCTTAGGAAACCCGAATAGCGCTGAGGTGGCATCAGCTGATATGCGGTGTTCACCGACACGACACACATTAAATTCCCCTCATGAGTTGCAACACCTCCACAAGTCGGCTATGTCAGCATACCCAAAGGTGTACACCCCTCCTACTGACCCCCACACTTATTATCCTCCTTAGACTTGTGGGGTAGTTGCTATAATGAGGTGACACCCTCACTCTGCTATTTCCATCGATGGTTTATCTTTTAATACTGTTTTCACTTAAGGTTAAGCTCACTCAATTTAAACTTGGGCACTGTCACTTAATCCCATCCCTTCGTTAATCAAGAGTGGCCGGTATATGCTGTCGCGGCATAGCTGGCGCGCATGCACCAATTTACCTACAATGTCCCAGCAGGATGGTTACGCCATTTAACCCAAAGGGGTAGGCCCCCGCTACAGTCACCTAAACATGTCATTATCCTTAGAACTGTGGGACCGACAGTATAGTATGGTAATAATCTCTTTTTGTTTTCTGCATTTATCTTTTCTCTTTTAATAATGTTTATGCTTAAAGTTTAAGCACACTTAATATAAAACTGTGCAGTATCACTTAATGTCATCTTTCTGTTAACCAAGAATGGCCGGTTATTGCTGTTGTGGCTTAACTGGCGTGTATGTACTAAACTACCTGCACTCAAAAATAAAGAATTAAAATAAATAAAAAAATACCACTGTGTATACATTTATTGCTTGTGTACAATAAAATAGCATTGCTTTTGCACTAAATTCATTGTCTGGGCAATGGCTGTTGATAGTAGACATTAAACAGCGCAACAGTCACATTTACTAGCACTGACACTCGCGTTTTGCTGACAGGGACTACAATTCCATTGTGTGATTTTGTAAAAACAGCTTAAGTCAGGACTGCATCCTAAACGGGGACTTAGCAGACAAGGAGGGTAGTTTGTCCCACCATTAAGGTGTGTTTTGGCCTACCTGGCACACCCCTTGCCCAAATTAATGTGGGAAACTGACTATATTGTGCTAAATTAGAGGAAACTATATTAAAAATAAGAAAATCTACCACAACAAGAGGACATAGTCGTAAATTAGAGGGGGCAAAGGTTTAAAAATAATATCAGGAAGTATTACTTTACTGAGAGGGTAGTGGATACATGGAATAGCGTTCCAGCTGAAGTGGTAGAGGTTAACACAGTAAAGGAGTTTAAGCATGCGTGGGATAGGCATAAGGCTATCCTAACTATAAGATAAGGCCAGAGACTAATGAAAGTATTTAGAAAATTGGGCAGAATAGATGGGCCAAATGGTTCCTATCTGCCGTCACATTCTTTGTTTCTATGTAAATGTTATGTTTAGAAATTGGATACATCCATTTGCACAAACACAAAAACACAGTTACAAACATAGATACAGTGACAAATACCTACGTCTACACTTGTACAGATTCACAAATTTAAACTCATATCTACTGCACCAACATACAGAAAACCACACATGCGTACACAATCACACAGAAGTAGATGCACGGATTCATACATACAATATGGCTACAGGCATTTCATAGGGTGGGCATTAATTTAGACCCCCCCTGCTGGTCAGAATTAAATGCCCATGTCATCTCGGAGGGAGCATTTGCCCTGGTGCTCCCATCCTGAAACCGCCAATGCTTTGCACACACCTATATCAGCACTGTTATGGGTAATTTATAACGTGGTAAAAATAACAGTGATTTCCCTTAAGCAGGAAGGATTATGTAAACACCGCCATTCTGTTATCTGTATGTCCATTTCCTTACAGGAAGCCACAAATCAGTTATGTCCTTGAGTTATCAGATCAAGCCAGTCACTGTCTGACCTAAGACAGAATAGTTTGGATTTGTAATTGTATCATGACATTAGCAGATTTGAAAAAGCATTTCTCCATAGACAGCACAAGAGATATTTTTCTAGTTAACAAATAAAATAAAGAATTTTACTCTATGTCCAAAAATGCATGCTTTATTTTTTTTATTTTCACTGTATATAGTTAATCATTGTGAAAAAGCAAGGCCCTTAACATCCTCTGTTCCTGTGCGTCCAGCTCATTTTGTGTTAGTCCACCCATTGTACAGTGTTACATAATTATTTGGCAATTTATAAATAATGATATTAATAAAAATAATTTCAAAAAGTACCAAAACATAAAAGAATATACCAAGCACGTGGAAAAAATGTGTACACAGACCAAAACAGGCGACATGGTCTTATGTTCCACACAAGCTGTTTACAAGCACTTTCCTCTTAATCACCTTATACCAGTTATGTATTTTAACTTCCATCAACCTCAGGCAGAAGCTCACTGAGCATGAGAAGAGTGGAAGTCTGCCAGATGCAGGTAACTTGTAAAATTGAATTTAAGTTCCCAATAGAGTGTTTTTTTATCCTTTGGCCTCGGCACCTAGAAAGGGAAGGGATGAAAACCCAGAAGCAATTTATGTTGTGTTTTTTTCGTTCTCATGGGATGTAGAGAGTTAAATTGTTTGTATGTATTGTATGTCAGAGTTATTCACTAATTAAATAATTCAAACTAAATTCACAGTGAATTTGAACCGAAAAGTAAAAACTGAAAAAGTTAGCTATGCTTTCAGTTAATCTACTCTAACTTTAACGTTGAAATTCATTTTCAATTCTAAACATCTCACATACCATAAATGTACATTCATACATACATAGATAAAAATTGTATGTATATATGATACATAACGGTGAACGGTATATTATGGGAAAATAACACCAAAGAGTTCTGGAGACATTATTAAAAACCTGTTTCAGTTCAATTGGTTTATGAATGCCTTCAGAATTAACATAACACACTGCACAGTTAATCATTTTTTATTACATTATATTGTTAGGCTACATCATGTGTTAGGGATAGTGTTAGGTTTAGTGTAGACACTCACAGCATTGGGATTTATAAATCAGGCACAGGGTGTCATTGGAACTGCCCAAAATGAATTGTCTTACCCTTAAAGGGGTGGGCTGCCCAAAAGATGGGGCATGCCAATCCCTGGCTAGTCCCTCGCAGGACATACATGCATAGAACACTGATTAAGTACTCTATACATAGCCCTCTGTACAGCTTGTCTAATGTCGCACTTGCTTTGTACTTGTAGGGACAGCCCCCTGGTGTCCCCAGATGTAGGACATGATACCATGGAATCATCTTGGCACGAAGGGACAGGGCCTTGAAACGAAATAGGTCCTACTGGTTCGGGACTGTTGAGATGTAAGTACACTCCAGGCTGGAAGTAATTTATGCATTATATAGCAAGTTCATTCAAAAAAATTGTAAAAGCAATAAAATAAAAAAGATTTTTAAAAAAGAAAACAAAACAAAAAAACTCACTTTTGCAGCTCCTGTGGTAAGCTCCTCTTAGTTTTTTTGCCACTGGAGGAAGACTATTTCTGGAACTGCAATGTTTAACATTGCAACACTAGGTGCATAAGGAACACTGCACCCAGACCACTTCAATTAGCTGAAGTGGTCCGGGTGCCTATCGTGTCCCTTTAATGCTGAGCAGGCTTTAAAGTAACGGACATGATGGAATCTACACAGTCAGCATCAGGAAATGGATGTATTATGTACATTTAATGGCAGTGTGGAGAGTGTGACAACATGTTTATCATATCATTCTGTACTTCGTACCTGGGCAGCTGATGACATGACTTCTCCCCTGCCAGACATGCCATCGCAGCTTGTGGTTAGTGGAAAACCAATTTGCAAACAATATACAACCATCAGCTGTAATGATATGCTACTGAGCGGTTACACAGCTACACATGTAACATCACCAACTTTTTGTTTACTAATTAATACGTGTTATTAGCTAAACAGTGAACTGTAATGAACTGAAAACCAATTTGAGAAAATTTAGGTTCACCTAGCCGAACTGGAGAATATTTTTAACATGAGCTATTTTGGCCTAAAATTTACAATTAGTTTTTAAATGTCTTAGTGTATAAACCCCAACATGTGAAAATGCTAATATGCATGATTCAGGGCCATGAAGAATGTGTAACAGATGGCCTACAGATATTGCTCATATCATTGTTAGACTTTGTCATAGCCTCACACCCTGAAGGCAATAATATAACTTGCGAGCTAAATAATCTTTCCTCCTGAACAGAGCTTAATACAATACAGCATCAAAAAATATATATATATATATATATATAAACTCTGATCATGGAGCAACAAAGAACGTGGAAGCGCTAATTCTATTTTAAACACACTAAGCCCTAAAGCTGTAGGAGTTAAGAATGTGTCCCCTCTTATTTTATAAAATTAACGATTTCAAGAGAAATCAGCACTTTTATAAATTACCGAAGTTGCCCTCTCTTGGCTATCTATCAGCCAGCTGGGGTGGATTACTTCCTGACTCCCTTTGAGTGCTCGCTCAAAGCAGAGGGATTCTCATTGTGAAGCACTAGATTCAGTAGTTCTCTGTAGCAAGCATTCTATTGGCGAGGCACTAAGTAATGCATCTCTTTGAGAAACATTTGATTGGCCGCTGGGAAGAGACACAGCAAGGATACTTGGGCAGAAATTAATGTTAGCAAAATTGCAATGTACCCCCCAATTGTTAGAGAAATCACGAACACATACTCACATTTATACACACACTAATATAGACACACATTCATACACACTAACTTTCATATATGCATAGACAACTCCATGTACATACACCCACACATTCATTTACACACACAAACTTGCATTGCTACAAACATGCACACACTCAAAAGCACATAATTCGTCTTACCATATTATTATGCCTTCCACTTCTATGGCTCTTAAATAAACACACACAACTTAAAAGTACATTTCAAATTTTAGGATAAAGTGGACATCCTGAAATCATACCTGACTTGAAGATTTATTACAATTTAACAGTTTTGCCTAAAATATGATCCTCACCCAAAAATGCACACCTTAATGAAAAACATGGGGTGAAAGTGTGCAAAAGGGGAATGTGAGGCTGCTGATGGTCCCCAAAATTACATTGCTGCTTAGGTCTGGGAGTGGATGAGACATTATCCCCACTCCCTCTAGTATGTAAGCTCATTGAGCAGGGCCCTCAACCCCTCTGTTCCTGTGCGTCCATTTGTCTGGTTACAATCACGTGTCTCTTAGTACACCTATTGTACAGCTCTATGGAATTTGCTGGCGCTATATAAATAATAATAATATAAAGCACTAATAAGGTGTTTGTATATGTTAATTTCAGTTGTTTCCAGAAACAATTGGATGATTAGAAAGAATGTCCCTCTGCCACACAACACTAAGACCAGATAGAAGCTTCTTATATAATTTCACACAGTTCATTCATTGAAGAATTAAATATGCTTCAATGTAAGTGGACACTGCAGGGGGGAATGCATTCTTATTTTAATGATTACTATATGCTTAGTCAAAATATGTGCAAAATTAATATTAAAATGCAACTTCTAGATTCAAGAAGATAACTGACTGTCATTCTTTTTTCTAAATTTCTCAAAATTTCTCAAAATTTTACAGAATAAATATATAAATCAACTTAATCATTGTCCAAGCCTTCCCCCTGTTTGGTAGCCTTTATTATATATAGCTTAAAGGAACAGTTCACTGCCTAAAGTTTTCTGCAGCCTTTGCAAGCCCTCCCCTTTTAGCCCCGCCCAGACTGTTTGTGACTGTCCAATCACAGACTCAAAACAAAGATTTTGCAAAGGCAAGTACTTTGAGCAATTGTTTGCCTCTTGAGTTTAGCTCCACTGAGCTAATCCACCAGAAATTAGCAGGACCCGTTGATGGACAGCCCACAGTGGTGCTACAAGGTTAATTTATAAAAGCACCAATTTCTATTGAAATTTGCACTTTTTGTAAATTAAAGAAATAGGGCACACTCTTAAGAGCTACAGTCCTTTTTGGGGAGTGTCCCTTTAATGGAACACAAATATGTATTCCTTACACTTATGTGGCCCCTAACACTAACATGCCCCCTACCCCCCACCATGTAAAGTCTTAAACAAACCTTTATTCACTTACCCGATGCCCCTCGAAGCCGGCTTGTGCTCCTCCAACGTCAGCATGTGCATGCACATTAGGCTTCCCATAGAAAAGTATTGCCTCAATGCTTTCCTATGGGATTTTCTCTGACACTGGATGTCCTCATGCAGAGCACGAGGATGTCAAGCATCATTTAACTAAGTCAAACTCCATGAAACTCCAGGAACTGCCACTGGTGGCTGTCTAGTAGACAGCCACTAGAGGCAGTCTTAGTCCTGCAATGTAAACTCTGCAGTTTCTTAAAAACCTCAATGTTTTACATTGCACGACCAAGTGAGACAAGGACATTGCACCCAGAACATTTCAATGAGATGAAGTGTTCTGGGTGTCTGTAGTGTCCCTTTTAGGATTATTCACTACACAAGGAATTGAAAAAAAAAAGCTAGCTGCAAAAATTTAGGTTGAAATAGCCAAAATGTTACTATAGACCGGTTGGAGAATTTTTCAAAATCTGCACTTTTTACTTAAAAAATGTATTTTAAAATTTCACTGCGGTATTTAACGAGCAAAATAATTAGTGGCTGAACTCAAATGATATTGTACACGGAGCAACTTACATTTCTGATAAAAAAAAATCATGATTTTAGCTCATTCCTACATTTACAAAAAAAAGAATACTTGAGAAAGAGGGGCACTGAAATAAAAATATATCAATAGAACCAGGAGAAGAATATTATCATACTTTAAAAAAAAAAAAATCTTTAAAAAAAAAAAAGTCTTACGCCAACAAAATTGCAGTATCGGGTGATCAACTCTGGTAGAAGCCAGAAAGGAAATTTAATCAGAAACCCAATTTTGGCAACTTCAAAGGATAAAGGAATTTGCGCCCTGGTCACACTTCAGTAGATATACACAGGGTGCTTTAATTCGTAGGCTAGTATCTGAAATATACAGAGCTATTTTTATATAAATTACAGTGATGCTTCAGTAGACACAACTATTAAGGAATGACAGTGTGTGCCCAGAATCCTTTGGTGCATATTATTATTTCAAGGTATAGTTAGTTACCATTTTTTTTTTAATATGCAAAGTTTTTCAAGTCTTTTCAAGTACGAATTAATATATGTGTCTTCAATGTACAGGAGACCACTAACGGGTGGAATCATTTCCTGGATATTCAGATCACACAGTGCATGTGTGGGTGGATTTCGGGAAGAGATGGTAAATTAACCCCACTTACTTAAGATAAGCATTAACTAGTGGGATCCACCCAGTTTATCAATTATATAGTTTTTTTTTAAAAATAAATAAATTTAATTTTATATTTTTGCAGTGCAAAAGTGTACAACATGCTTGAGGTGCCCCAACAGCATTCCGCAAGCTAAGCAACACATATATATATAACATTAGGACACAGGAGAATACTTGCACAATTTCATAAATAATAGCTTGTCGGGCTTTCATGACCAAGCTGTAGGCAAGCATGCAAGTCAGTAAAGTGATAGGGTAGCTAGTCATGTAAAGCAACAGGAAAATTATGAGATGTATAACATGCTAAACTGTATGATTAAACGGATTAGCTGTAATGTCACCAGGCCCCAGACTCCCCCTAAGACGTTGTGCCTGCAGTCCAATTTCCCTGCTATAGAGACATTGGTGCCACTGAAAAGAATAAGGCGTTCATCCGATGTCACGTGTGGGTTTCAGCTGGGTGACACTCCATATGTGCAGGATGGCGTCTTGTGTCCGTTGAGACAAAGCCCGCTCCCAGCCCCAGGCAGGTGTTGAGGCCTGCATCGGAATGCAGACGACCTTGGTGGATAATCCCCACCGATGGTGGGTGGTCTTCCCCTTGTGTGGAAGATGCTTTGGTGTCAGTCCCATGATGGCCCTCAGTCCAGGTGGGCGCTTCTTGATGGCCTTCAGTCCAGGTGCAACCCCCTTGTCCGCCACCCCCCCCCCCCCCCAATACTACTTTGTTTGACAGGTTTGGAGCTTGTCTCGCAGCCAGGGTGTCCCAGAATCTTTGGAAGATCGCATCCAGTTTGTGATGTGACTGTACATGCTGCATGGGAGGCTTCCAGGAACATGGCGCATCCGCCATTTTGGGCATAGTCGCTGTATTAGAGGCGCGGGCTGTGTGCAGCTGCAGGGTGTTGCCTGGGTGAGTATAGGCTGGTGGGGACCGGGATGACCCCCACTGCTCCAAAGGGGAGGGTAACGGGGTATCTTTAGTCCACAGGCTTGAAATCTCGGCTTGTGGTTCGGGAGATGGGCCGCCTCCTCCGACTTCCGAGTGTGCAAGGCCTCACCGGCATCCCAGGGTCTTCCCCGCTGTGGGGCTCCCCGGAAGACTCCACTCCTCTGCCCGGGTCTGTGGGATTCAGGAAAGGGCATTTCGGCGTGATGTGAGTGGGCTATGAGGGTGTATTATTCAAGCAGGAGCACTCCCACAGCACATCCGTCCGCCATGCGGTTCAGGCCCCGCCCCTCAATTATATTGTTTTTAAATATAAATAGAAGTGCTGCATGTTGTGTTTAAAGATAACCTGTTAAGAGAAAAAAAAAATACTTAAAGGGACACTATAATCACCAAAACAACTTTAGGTTAACAAAGCAGTGTTAGTGTATAGATCATGCACCCGAAGTCTCACTGCTCAATTCACTGCCATTTAGAAGTTAAATCACTTTTGTTTATGCAGCCCTAGCCACACCTCCCCTGGCTGTTACTGACACAACCTGCATGAAAGCAACATGGTTTAATTTTCAATCAGATGTTAATTTACTTTAAAAGTTTTTAACTCCTGCTCTGTAAATTGAACATTAACCACACACAGGATCTCTGCTCCCCCGGTGCTGTCACAGAGGAGGCATGGCCCCCCTTCAGCATGGTCCAATACAATGCTTCTTATACAGGAGCATTGGGGACCTCATACGCATGCGCGGTGAGTGCTGTGCATATTCAAACTTTTACATATTCAAATGCTTTCATATAGGGCTTCCACGTCATGTGACCGAGCTTTACTTGGTTAGTGCATCATACTGGCGGCCACTAAAGGAGGACTTAGCCCTGTAATGTAAATGCTGCCGTTTCTCAAAACCTACAATGTCTTACATGGCAGGGTTAAGGCGATAGATTCACTGTACCCAGACCACCATTGAGATGAAGTAGTCTGGGTGACTATAGTCTCCCTTTAAGACAAAAATAGACAGACTGCATCAATACGTATGACACAATAAGCATCCAGAAAAAAGGGGGGTAAATGGTGGATCAAAGTTCACCAATCTGGCAATATAAGGGACAAATTGTATATTTTGGGATTTGTGGTCATAACGGAGGTGTGGCATCCGTATGTTGCTTTTATTTAACCATTAGGATGCCGGAGCAATGTTCTGTCCTCTGGCATTTAAGTAGTTAAGTAAATGAGATGCTGTGCATGTCTTTTTTTTTTGGGGGGGGGGGGGGGGGGGGTAACTGAGAGGTTAAAGAGGCTTGGCAAACATATGAGTCACTTCCTTAACACAGCACACACATAAGGAATGCATGTTGTCATGGTAACCATATCCCTAGGGAGCTCAGCTCTGTCTGCAGGGGTGCTAACCAGGCCCTGCTTGTGCTTAGGGAGCGAGAAGGACAAATCTAAAAATGCTTGAAGGGGGTTGATTGAGAAAAAATAATATATATAGAAATGTATGAATTTCTTTTCGCTAGCGCTGCCACTGTGCGTGTTTTCCCCCTGATTATTCAATCTGTCTGTTAGGGTTTCACATATACAGAATTGATCTGCTCCCTGGGCAAAATCCATTAATCGGGTAATTGCATAGGGGTCCTGAATATAATTATTAATGATTAGCGTTTTATAGTGCCAGCATGTCACTGTAGCATTTTACAGTTATACAGCGAGGATAAATTGTATAAAACACTCTGTGTGAGTGCTTGCTGGGCTAGGTCCCCTGAAACAGTTTTTTGTCCAGTTAATAATTAATTACAAATAGCGGGTTACCCAGTTTCAATACTGGGCCAGTAATCCATCTCCCTCTGCCATGACAAACCCAGCAGGCCGAATTCTTTGGTTTATGAATTCTCACCATGTACCCAGTTCAAAAAACGATGTTTAGAGCTACAGGCATATGTGTCAAAGCGAATGTATCAGGGTTATTCACTAATGTGTATATTGTATGTTCTCCACTAATTGTACAGCGCTGCTGAATTTGTTGGTGCTTTAAAATTACCAGTAATAAATAAACATGAAAATTTAAAGTGAATTTCGAATTCTAACTCTGAGTAACCAAGCCGACTTAGAGAATATTTACACTTTAGCCGCTATTTTGACCTTCATTTTGAATTCTCACCTTTGGTAAATAACCTTGTTAATTTAATTGATTGTATTTAAATATAGCAGTCCTTTGTATGTTCGAATTTGCATGTTACCCCCCTTCTTTCACTCAGATCATTGAACTGTGTTACAAACTTTGCAAAACTTTTTTGGTGAAGGCTGACACACCTGTGAACTTTCACAATGAGCAAGATTGGGCCTCTGCAAATTTCTAACCCTTCAATAACTCTTAGTAGTATGGTGTGGCACTCTAAGGAAATTGAAATAGCGACCCAATGCCAGCCTGTTACATTGTGGTGGAGGGACGCTTCCTACAAGCTGGTAAAATAATACAAATCCACAGATTCATCAGAATAGCACATCAAAGAAAATGTATTGGAAACAGGATCACAAAATAAACATTTTCTACTTTTTGTTATGTTTTTTCATCTACCTTAGTTTCTCCCTCTACTTACTAATTGTCTACACCTGGGGCTTGCAAATCCTAGACACAGTTGTGTCACGTGTTCTAGGCCACTCATGTACAGCGTTCCATAAAACATAGATTCTGATTACCTAGGTTTGTACAATGCCTCTTACGTGTCCTGTAATACCACTGTTTCATATTTCACCATTATGATAAAGAAAAAATGATTGTATTTTGTATGTGAAAACTCAAATAAAATACAAATAATAAAATATATATATGTATAAATATATGTTCAGCCAGAGGTGTGACAGTCTTCATCAAACGATCAGCAACATTTATAACACAGTTAACAAAACAAATGCTGAAACATATTATTTTATTTGTGTTCCTGTTTCCAATAAATCTTCTTTGATGTTCCTTTCTTTCCTGTTGAATCTTTGGATGTTCTACTATGCCCCTTCCATAACTCATAACCCAGACTGTACATAGCCACGCACCAATTCCAGTAACTATGCTGTTTATTTACTAAATTGCGAATCGTGAAAAGTTAGCGGGATTTGCAATTTTAAAAAACAAAACAAAAACAATCTCCTGTTCTAAAACCCTTCTCAAGCTATGCAAATCCCTTGTCAGTTATTGGCAATATGGAGTTGTGAATCGATGCTGAAAATAATTTTAATCTCGGCCAAATCTCCTCTAATTTACAAAGTACCAATTTCTTACGCAAGTCTGTTCAAAGTTACCAAATCACCATGTTTTTCTGATCACATATCAATCTCATCCCTTGAAAAGTGTTGCCTTGCAGTAAATGAATGGGGAGGCACTGAGAGGCTGAGCGCGTCAGCTGACCTCTATCGGCCAATCAGCGGTGCCCTTCCCCGGCGGTACTCTGCGCTTGATGAAGATTTCAGAAGGCGGATACCGCCTGGGGGGAATTGAGATAGGCAATGGAAGCTCATTTAGGGGTTCAACCATTCGAGAAAGGTAAGACAGTGTCCGGAGGCCTCCTGACACCATAACAACTTCATTTAGATGAAGTAATTGTGGTGCCCAAAGTGCCCCTTTAAATAAGAACAACTGATAGGATCTAATGGGGTAACTTGCAATATTTGTACTTGTGTGCACTATCTATTCAGGGTTCATTTAAAATGGTTATTTGATTTGAATTGTGGTTCGGAATTAAATTAAGTTAGCATTTTCTATAAGGTTTGCATGCATGTCTGCAAAATAAATTTAGCAAGTTGTGATAACTAGAGTAGTGCAATTCAGCATGTTGGAATAATCCTAATTTCCTTATGAATCAGTATCGAATCAATTTGTTTTGATAAGGATAGCAATTTTGGGAGTTCTATACTAAACAACTTAAAGAACAAAATTAAGAAAATTACTTCTCTTAATAATCGTCTTTTAGCTGTTTAGTAGATACTACCTAATTTGGTGTCCATATGACAAATCCATGTGAGGACAGCGAATTAGGGAGTTATCTACTAAACAGCTGAAAGATCAAAATTAAGAAAAGGGGCTTTTCTTAATATTGGCCTTTCACCAGTTTAGCAGATAACTCCTTAATTTGGCACTTTGTCATTTTGTAACTCCTGCCTTCATTCATTCTCCATACAGAATAATGGGTGTATGAATCATGGAAATTAACAAAATGTTTCAGGCACATTTCTTTTTGACCACATCAATATTTTTTCAAATTTCAACTGACCCAAAATTAGAAAAATAAAGAATTTATACAAAATGATTTTCCCCCATGTGCATCTCGCGTAACACCAGACGTTTAATTCCCTTGCAAATTCCTCACAATTTTTGTTTTAGTCCATCGAGAAGATAATAGTCGTACCTACAGGATGAGGCCTACTGAGGCGGTGAGTGGGGTGGACGGCCGCTGCCCCGCTATCCTGCCCAACGGTATTGTGCTGGATTCTGTTTTAGTCCATTGCCTAACGCGTTTCGTGATCGTCGATCACTTCATCAGAGCTCTGATAACACTAGATATCGGCCGCATGCGTTCCACTGCGGCTCTGGATGCGTTCCAGAATGCTGCTTCCCGGGGAACCGATGCGGAGATGCCGCCCATGCGTTTCAAGATCGTCGATCACTTCATCAGAGTTCTGATGAAGTGATCGACGATCACGAAACACGTTAGGCGGCATCTCCGCATTGGTTCCCTGGGAAGCAGCATTCTGGAAAGCATCCAGAGCCGCAGTGGAACGCACGCGGACTATATCTAGTGTTATCCCAGCACGAGGAGGTCCGGACACACTCCTAACCGGCCGGCAAGAGAGTGTCAACACCATCTCTGGACCTCTGGTCTGTAAACCAGATATCTATTGCTGGCTGAATTGTGACTACATCCTATATTTTTGTTAGAGTCTTTTTTTTATAAATGTGTGTTGTATTGACAGTTTTATTGTGATAATAAATTATTTTTTACACTGATATACTGTCTGCTACACTATATAATAAGACTTAAGGACTTTTAACCCCTTGTGAGATATAGGCAATTTGATCAAGATCTCACTTTTATTTATTCATTTCTTATTTTTTTTAGCATGTTGTACTTTTAATGTGTACTGGTTACACACTACATCCGTTATGGAACCTTTACTATATTAATTTCTCAGCAGCTTTGTATTCTTCCTACCTTTATTATGGTGGGTAAGGACCTGACTAGCTGATACATTTATATCAAGGATACATTGAACACATTGTTTATGCTCTATTAGACATCCTATATTCCCATTTCCACTGAGTCCTGTCTATACTATTGGTTGATTTCTATAGGCACACATAATCTAGTTGCATAAATGTTTTGAGCCTATCCAGTGGCGTACACACAACCCATGGGGCCCCGGTGCGAAAACTGATCCGTGGGCCCCCCCCCCCCCGCGCTTACTCTGCGCGGGCTGGGGCCGCAACACATGGCGGCGGGCACCTGGTCGCAGGGCTGCGAACCGTGCGACCGCGGTATGTACGCCAGTGCATGCATAAACACATACACTTAAAGGACCACTACAGACACCCAGATCAAATCAGCTC
This sequence comes from Pelobates fuscus, assembly GCF_036172605.1. Taxonomy (NCBI): domain Eukaryota; kingdom Metazoa; phylum Chordata; class Amphibia; order Anura; family Pelobatidae; genus Pelobates; species Pelobates fuscus. The sequence goes on from NC_086327.1 coordinate 29,592,201, forward strand.
AATGAAGTGGTCTGGGTGCCAGGTCTCTCTAGTTTTAACCCTGCAGCTGAAAACATAGCAGTTTCAGAGAAACTGCTATGTTTCACTGAGGGTTAATCCAGCCTCTAGTGGCTGTCTCATTGACAGCCGCTAGAGGATTTTCTGTGATTCTCACTGTGAAAATCACAGTGAGAAGACGCTGAACGTCCATAGGAAAGCATTGAGTAATGCTTTCCTATGGGCGGTTTGAATGCGCGCGTGGCTCTTGCCACGCATGTGCATTCGGAGCTGAGAGGCGGATCGGGACGGAGAGATCCCCAGCGCCAAGGGAGCCCGGCGCTGGAGAAAGGTAAGTGCTTTAGACACACACACACTCTCATGAACAGACGCACACATTTACTGACAGACACACACTCAGTGACAGACACACACACTCACTAACACACACACACACTAACACACTCACTAACACTAACACACACTAACGCACTCACTAACGCACTAACACTCACACTAACTAACACACTCACTAACACTAACACACTCACTAACACTAACACACTCACTAACACAATCACTCACACTAACACACTCACACTAACACAATCACACACTAACACAATCACTCACACTAACAGTAACACAATCACTCACACTAACACACTCACACTAACACAATCACTCACACTAACACACTCACTAACACTAACACTCACTAACACAATCACTCACACTAACACACTCACACTAACACAATCACTCACCCTAACAGTAACACAATCACTCACACTAACACAATCACTCACACTAACACTGACTAACACACTGACTAACACACTCACTAACACACTCACTCACACTAACACACTCACTAACACACTCACTCACACTAACACACTCACACGTTTTTTTTTGTTTGTTTTTTAATTTAATCCCCCCAGCCTCCTTACCTGTGGGAGAGCTGGGGGGATTCCCTGGGGTCCAGTGGTGTTGCTGGCCCTGCTGTCACCCGGCTGGCGGGCGCGCGAGGGAGCACTGTCCCCTGAGTGCTCCCTCTTCAGCTCCCTCGCGCGCCGCGTACTGATGCCGGAGCCGGAAGATGACGTCATCTTCCGGCTCCGGTTTCAGTGCGGTGCGCGAGGGAGCTGAAGAGGGAGCACCCAGGGGACAGTGCTCCCTCGCGCGCCCGCCAGCCGGGTGACAGCAGGGCCAGCCTCAGGGGGCCCGGAGGTGGCCGGCTCTTGGGCCCCCCAGCAGAAGAGGCTGGCCCTGTGGGTACATACCTGGGTCGCAGGGCGGCCGGGCCCCCTGGTGGGCCGGGCCCGGTCGCAGCCGCGACCCCTGCGACCCCGGTATGTACGCCACTGAGCCTATCAACTCTAATATCCCTCCACCTAATGCCTTGCTTGCTTAGGGTCTGGCTTCCTACTAGTGGGGGACTCATGGGTGTACTACCATTCTCTCATTCTGCGTAGCTAGCATGGGCAAAACTACTATTGTCTGTATAAACATCCACTGCATATGTTCATATGCACTGAATCACTGGGGACATTACTTTCCTTTAACAAACAATTTGTGCAGTTAAAGGATGAGCCATACAAATGTGCAGTTACTCTGAAAGCCATGTCACTCACTGTCTTATACCATTTGCTGTCATTGTGCTTATTTGAGCTGTTGTGGCTGTACATGCTTGTTTTGTTATACTATGCATTGCACACCTAAAATAAAGAATCAATGTTATTATTTTTTTTTTTTTAAAGACTCCAGGACAAAAACTATTAGCAACATATTCCTTGTTTGTGGGAGATGCCTTATTGTAATTTATTACAGATGGAAAATACTTCTCTACCCCCTGGTCCTGTAATATTGGGCAATGACATCACTATTTAGCCTGACAGTAGTAAGATCCCTGTGAGTCAACATAGTTACACATAGTTACACTGAAACTATTCCAACAAAGTGGAAAGCCCCTTAAAGGGGAACTTATACTTTACTGGATATCACACTAGTGAATCAAACATTAAATGGGTCTCAAAATACCCACTCACCTACTAGACATTGGCGAGTGAAAATTCAGTAGGATTTGAAATGTTGAGCCTTGACACGGAATAGGATCTATATGATTCTATAAACCTTTTTTGTTTATGTGATGTTCCATTTTCTTTTAAAGGGAAACTATAGTCACCAGAACAACTACAGCTTATTGTATTTGTTCTGGTAAGTAGAATCGTTCTCTTTAGGCTTTTTGCTGTAAGCACTGTAAGCCTATAGTGATACACTGCTACTGCTCAGATGGCTACTAGAGGTGTGCAGCACTGCCAATCAGTGTCTCTTTACCCTCTGCATGGAAACACTGAACTTTCCTCATGGAGATGCATTGATTCAATTCATCTCTATGAGGGTATGCTGATTGGCCAGGGCTGTGCTTGATTTGTGCTGGCTCTGCCCCTGATCTGCCACTTTGACAGTCTCAGCCAATCCTATGGGGAGGCATTGTGTTAGGCTCAGATAACTACTTCTGATGATTTTAGCCAAGCAGGCAGATCAAGGAAGAGGCAGCAGCTGCAGACTTGAATACACGTACGATTTTACTATATTTAGGGAGTCTAGGGGGTTCCAGATGGTGGTTTTAACATTATAGGGTCAGGAATACATGTTTGTGTTTCTGACCCTATAGTGTTCCTTTAAATAGATCACTATATACGTATATCCTTTTATAGTAAAGATTTAGCAAATGACATACCAATCTGGGTCAGTTCAGGCACATTAAAGGTGCTTTTGGTGGTGGACAAGGGTCATCATGGGCACTCTGACCGGTCCAGGTTTTCAGCGTCTATTTAGGAGTATAAATTATTATTTCTTACACTACCTACTAAAACACATTGCAAATATATTGTTTGTGAGGATTCTTTGGGTTCTAGTCCTCAGGGTGTGCATATACAGCAATGCATAGTTTTCAAACTGGGAACCTGACCCTGCATCTCCGTTGTGATTAATCGCATGATACACCTTTTCACATTTACATTATGTAAAAATGCACAGATGCCTCGGGGATCCATATAAAAGGAGCGTATCTATGTGGCAATCATTTCAAGCACATTAAAGTATTTCTGGAAGTGTATTGCTTGCTGGGTAGCTCACAGCTCTGTCAATTTTTTTCGGAGACTCCTCATATGTGCTGGACAGGCACCCTGCCAAATAGCTGGCGTTGACTGTTCTCGCGTTCACCTGCTTTGGTGGCCCTACACTAACCTCACGCATAACTCCTAGCATTACACATGGACAAAGACGGACACTTTCATTTTAATGGAGTAAATGGAGGTGTGGTCGGTGGTGGGGCTGTTCTGAGAAATTTTGGATTACTTAATTAATGCAACTAAAATGTAATTTAGCATATGAACAATGTAACACAGACTCATTTCCAAACACATTTATTGAGTGTGAAGACACATTACTGGGAGCATTATTACCCACTCAGAAATATCAATGAGCTATGAAAAAAGAGGGACATTGAAATAGAAAAGGGACAGAGTGATTTGGGCCCAAATAGGGACTGCCCCTCCTAAAGAGAGACTTTTGGGAGGTACGCTATTGCTGTGGAGCTCTGTTATGCACTCAGACACACCAACTATATAGAGCTCTTAGAAAAGAGGGACAGGGGGATTTGGGCCCAAAATAGGGACAGACTATAAGTGCAGGCTTGTAAATGCATTTAAACCACCAGAGTGATTATCCTATTAATATTTTTTTTCAGAATTCCAGTGTCTTTGCATATGCATACTTTGTTTCTCATTCCTACTTTATATCACATATTTACCGATACTCCTCACTACACGAGTTATCTATTTTCTGTCTCCTCGTCAGCCTCCGGCACCCCCATTTCTCCATCAGTCGCTGCTTCTTCGTTTTAAACATCTCATGTACCCATTTACATAGTTATTTACTAAAATGTGAATTGTTGGAAAAATCCCAAGTCAGGTATGCACTCCATTCTTTTCTTTTGTATTTATAATATAATTTTAATTCTATCCAATTCACACATTGGTGAATAACCCGGCATCTGTTCATTTCACCTTTTTATGTTACTTACTATCTTTGTTTTCACTGTCTTTTCCCTCTTACTTCTTTCACAGTCTCCATGTCTCTCCCATCTCCACCAATCTCCATTTGTCACCTCTCCCTAACACTTTTTGCACAACTCTCACCTCCAGCCCCCTCCCTTGTTGCATACCCTTTAATTGTTATCTTTTCACTTTCATATAGCATGTAAGCTCATTGAGCAGGGCCCTCAACCCCTGTGTCCCTGTGGTCCAACTTGTCTGGTTACAATTACATGTTTGTTAGTCCTCCGATTATAAAGCACTATGGAATTTGTTGGCGCAATAGAAAAATAATAATAATATATCCCATTCCCTCTCTATCCTTCTTTTTTCTCTTCCCTCACCTAATCATATTTATGTTCCCTCTTGCTCAGTCTCCTGTATTTCCTGTTTTTTACTCAGGGATCAAAATCCACTCACCCACTAGCCATTGACTAGTAGAAATTTCCCCCTGGCAAGTGTTTCGTGGATCCTCAAGGCTTGCAATGGCAAGTAACTTTTAGGCCACGCTAGTCATATAGGATTTTCTTTATATATTTATTATTTTTTGACTCCACAAGCGTGGGATATATACATACATGGCACATCACGACTAGAGTAAGTGACCGTGTTGAAGTTATTCGTCCTCTTAACAATAGGGAGTCAGTGAGAGCACTTCCATGGAGGGGCTGAGGGGAAATGACACACATTGAGGAGCTTGGGGTGGGGGGGTAGGTGAGACACATGGAGGGTCTGTGGGAAGAATGAGACACATGGAGAGGCTAGAGGGGAGAATGAAATACATGGAGGGACTGGGGAGGGGAGAATGAAATACATGGAGGGACTGGGGAGGGGAATGAGACACATGGAGGGACTGGGGAGGGGAATGAGACACATTGAGAGACTGGGGAGGGGAATGAGACAAGTGAAGGGACTGGGGAGGGGAATGTGACACATGGAGGGACTGGGGAGGGGAATGAGACACATTGAGAGACTGGGGAGGGGAATGAGACAAGTGAAGGGACTGGGGAGGGGAATGTGACACATGGAGGGACTGGGGAGGGGAATGAGACACATTGAGAGACTGGGGAGGGGAATGAGACACATTGAGAGACTGGGGAGGGGAATGAGACACATTGAGAGACTGGGGAGGGGAATGAGACAAGTGAAGGGACTGGGGAGGGGAATGTGACACATGGAGGGACTGGGGAGGGGAATGAGACACATTGAGAGACTGGGGAGGGGAATGAGACACATTGAGAGACTGGGGAGGGGAATGAGACACATTGAGAGACTGGGGAGGGGAATGTGACACATTGAGAGACTGGGGAGGGGAATGAGACAAGTGAAGGGACTGGGGAGGGGAATGCGACACATTGAGAGACTGGGGAGGGGAATGAGACACATTGAGAGACTGGGGAGGGGAATGAGACACATGGAGGGACTGGGGAGGGGAATGAGACACATTGAGAGACTGGGGAGGGGAATGAGACACATGGAGAGACTGGGGAGGGGAATAAGACACATGGAGGAACTGGGGAGGGGAATGAGACACATGGAGAGACTGGGGATGGGGGGAGATGAGCCACATGGGGAGGGGGTCCCAGGGAAATGTTTGCACTGGGGCCCAGTGGTTTCTTTTTACACCTCTGCTGAAAAGCTTTCTATGTGAAGCATCAGGGCTCGAGTCCTGCAGGAACGCATGGGAACAGCGTTCGTGCACTTTTTCCACAGCAGGAACGGCGTCCTGTTACTAGTCCTGCAGGACCCAGGGCATTTGGATTATAGCTACTAAACAGTGATTTATTTTGTATTTGAGTAGTGGAGTGTCCCTTTAAATGACACTGGCAGTCAAGTAGTTAAAATACAGGTGCTTTTTTTTCCCAGCATATGACCCTTCTGACTGTACTGTGACATTTTGGGGAATTGTGGTCAGAAGATGTGAATCACAGATTGGATACTCAAAGGAAGTGGAATGAGTGACCTCACTAACAAACTTTGCTGGAGGTCCTGATTAAGACTGGGCAATGCCACCTTTACCTTCTAGGGAAGGCAAACATGAGACTGTTGAATTGAGAAAGAGAGCTATTTGCTTACCTGTCTCTGGCACCGAAAGAGCAGAAATGCGTGGGGGGTTTGCATAGGGTCTGAAGTTTACGTTTGGATTATATTTCTTTCCATTTATTATTACAATGATCACATTCAATCCATCATCGCCGTACCAGTCACAGCTCTTCTTTGCTATGTATTTGAATACTTAGGGATTCATTTACCCTTGCAGTGCCAGAGTATGCCCCGTTTATGGAGAATTTTGTTTTTAATTTGAGTATTAATTATTTTTCTTGGACTGTCACACCAGAAAATTTTTTCAAAAATGTCCTTCTGAATTCCATTTGAGTTCAGTTACAGATTTGACTATTTATTTGGAACCAAGTGACCCAATGTGCCCTACATTACCACCAGCTATAACAAGGGGAACTTGTCCCTGTCTTGTGGAGTAAATGGCAACCTTTTAGTAGTACTGTACCCAGGGGCGGACTGACCACTCACAGGGCCCTCAGGCAGTGGGTGATCAAGGGCCCCCTCTCCTGAGGTTTTTTGGCCCCCTACTTCTCTTTCCCTTTTCTTTCTGTTGCTTTCACACATATATTATGTGTAGGCTGCCCAGCACACAGAACTTTTAAGGGGATAATCCAACCAAAAACAGTGTTTTAATAAACACTGTTCTTAGATGGAGTAACCCTTGCTGGCGTGCCTCCCCAGCACTTAAAATAAAGAAATAAAACAAGGTGTCCCGTAGGCAAACTAACGACACACTCAAAGAGAGCGAGCCCCGTTACCCCCCCCTTTGGACCGGTGGGGGAGAACCTGGTCCACACAGCGGAGTCTACCCCAGGCAAGCTGATGCAGTGTCGGCTGCCTCGGGGGTAAAGAGAAAGCGCAAGGTCTCATCCAAAATGGCCGAGGCTGCCGAAGCTGAGCACCACAACGAGGCTGTATATGACTTCCAAGCAAGGCTAAATAGGCACTTCTTGAAGCTCTGGAAGGAGCTGAAACGCAGACTATGTCAATCAGCCCCCTTACAAGGGGATAACCCCCCAGAGCAGAAGCTACAATTAAACAGCCGACTGGCACCGCAGAGGAAGAAGAGGCCTTTAGAGACACCAAGGGCCCGACACTGGCAAACAATGCAGTCCAAGCTAAGACCTAACCCACCATTGGGCCACCCCCATACACGGCCCAGACAAGGCATCACAAACGAGCCATTCAGAGGGGGCCCCTACGCAGCAAAACAAAGCAGTGGCACCCGAATCCTCGCCCACTGGTGGGTCGCTTGAAACCACAACAGAGACTCATCCCCCGGGGCGCAACTGCCAGAAACCGGGTAATGGACCACACCGATATGATGCACTCTCCCCTCACTTCCTACTGTGGTGGAAAAACACGGCTGCGATGCGGAGGGCAAGCTATCAGGAGCCGAACACACAACCTTTCAGTTCTAGACCCGATACAGGCCGTGACGGACTTACGCTCCAGACACCTAAGACCCTGCAGCGGCCGCTCCGGGTTCCTGAACCCTGCGCCCAGAGGACTGACAAACCCCGCTATTCGCCTGCTTATCATTCCAGCAGCAGATCGACCCCACGTGTCGGCTGTTGGAATCAGAGGCTCACTGTGCCCCTCTGAGCTGTGTGATTGTAGAGCCCCTTTGGAAGGCATCGGCTGAATGAACTCTTGGACTGAGCACTGGGGAACCTGCCCTCACCAGCTTCTCCTGCACCCAGTGATCGCAGGGAGAGAACCGCAGGTTAACCTTAAAAATCTCCTATTCACTCAAGATTAGTTTATTACCCTGTGGGGACATTCTGGGGACTATTACCTAACGTGTTTGTTTACTTAGGCTTGCGCAGCAGAATAACCAGCATGTAGTCAGCTACTTATTTAAGTTCCTTGCAGTTTCAGGCATATTTAATTTATCAATGGCCTCCCCCTCATGCATAATGCACAGCTTGGCCCATCTTGCCATAAACCTAAGCCTGTAATAACCTGTCTCATGCAAATCCCCCTATTAATATCAGCACATGAAGGCAAGTTACTCTAGCGTAAATTAACCCCCAGTGGTTCATAACTCAATGCCTAGGTAGCTTTTACACAACTTAATACTTATGGCTAGCTAGCACAACGAGGCTAATCACTGTAACGAGCAAGACTTGGCTATGAGACCCTTCATTGTTTTTGTTTTTAACTTAAATTACTTTTACAGAATACTGTTTAGACCTAACATGTTTACACATTGTGCGCCCCAGCATGGCACATCGTTTAGCCTTACTCATACACTCAGTAGATATGCACTCAAACGTCTGCACAGCGTTACTCAGTATAATGTTACCTAAGCTTGTTTCCTACCATGTTAATACTCAATTACCTTTAAATATAAAATTTGTGCTAGCTATCTCATGTACCTCTCTGTTCAGCTGATTATACTGCATTGGAGGATTGCCGTTGGGGTACCTCACAACCAACTGTTCAAAGCTTATGCACTACAAAAATAAAGAGAAAAAAAAAAATTAATTACACACTTCCACTGATTTTGCTGAAGACATCTCAAGCAGCGTCCCTCACATGTGCAACCATACAAGTAGCCACATGTGTTTGGAGTCTACTTGTGGGGTTCCGTGTGTGCGGATGCAGCTAGTGATGTTGTGTTCCTGTATGTCAAAGTGTTGTGTTCGATTATAGGACGACTATAGTGCCAGGAAAACATACTCCCCCACCCTCAGGGTCCCACTCCCGTGGCGCTGAAGGGAGAGGAAGGGGTTAATTCCTTACCTCTTTTCCAGCGCCGGGCTCCCTCGGTGCTGGGGACTCTCCTCCCTCTTTTGACGTCCCTGGCTGAATGCGCATGCGCGGCAAGAGCTGCGCGCGCATTCAGCCAGTCCATAGAAAAGCATTCTCAATGCTTTCCTATGGACGCTAGCGTCTTCTCACTGTGAAAATCACATTGAGAAGCGTAGAAGCGCCTATAGCGGCTGTCAATGAGACAGCCAATTGAGGCTGGATTAACCCTAAAGTAAACATAGCAGTTTCTCTGAAACTGCTATGTTTACAGCAAAAAGGGATAAACCTAGCTGAACCTGGCACCCAGACCACTTCATTAAGCTGAAGTGGTCTAGGTGCCTTTAGTGGTCCTTTAACCGTTTCTCTTGTTTTACCTATTGTACAGCGCTGCAGAATATGTTGGCGCTATATAAGTGATTGTAATAATTGTGTGTGTGGAGGCTGTGTGCAGTATTGCAATGGTGGGTATGCTGTTTGTGATGTGTATGTGTAGGGAGGCTGCATGTTGTTTTGTATGTGTGGGGATGCTGCTTGTAGGATTGTGCCTATACGGTGAAGCTCCTTGTGGGTTTTTGCGTGTGTAAATGGGGCTATGTGCAGTGCAGTGTGTGAGTGGACAGGGCTGGTTGTGTTGCAGTGTGTGTGGGATAGAATCTGTAGTAGGCATCTGGTGGTTACTGGGGCTGTAATGTATGTGCGTATAGAGTCTCTACTGTGTATGAGTAGGATAGAGGTTGTAGTGTGTGCGTGGGTGGATAGTTGCTGGAGTACGTGTAGGGAGCCACGGGGGCTGTGGTGGGCACGGGGACTGAGGTGAGCGCGGGGAGGCGCGGGGGCTGAGGTGGGTGCAGGGCTGGACACAGTATGAGGTGGGACATAGAAGTTGTGGTGAGCGCAGAAGGGGACATAGGGGCTGTGGTGAGTGCAGGAGGGGACATAAGGGCTGTGGTGGGTACTGAAAGGAATAGGGGCTATGGTAGTTGGAGGTGGCATAAGAGCTCTTGTGGGAGCATAGGGGTTTGGGTGGGAACAGGGATAGGTAGATCCTGGTGTGGGTGTTGGCAGAAATGGTGGCTGAGGTGAGTGCAGGGGAACTGAGGTGGGTTCAGGGGGGACTGAGGTAGGTGCATGGGGAGTTGTTGTGAGTACAGGGGGGCTGAGGTTGGTGCAGTTAGACAGGAGGCTAAGGTAGGTAAAGGGGGGCTGAGGTGGGTGCAGGGGGAGATGTGGTGTATGCAGAAGGAGCTGTGATAGGTGCGGGTAGACAAGGTGCTGTGGTGGGCACAGTGTGGGACATAGGGGCTGTGGTGGGTACTGGAAGGCATATGAGCTATGGTAGGTGCTGGGGGAACTGAGGTGGGAGCCGAGGGGGTTGAGGTGGGTACAAGGGGTGCCGAGGTGGGAGCAGAGGGGTGCTGAGGTGGGTACTGGGGGGCTGAGGTGGGTACTGGGGGGCTGAGGTGGGAGCAGAGGGGGCTGAGGTGGGAGCAAAGGGGGGCTGAGGTGGTTACTGGGGGGCTGAGGTGGGAGCACAGGGGGCTGAGGTGGGTACTGGGGGGCTGAGGTGGATACTGGGGGACTGAGGTGGGAGTAGAGGGGGCTGAAGTGGGAGCAAAGGGGGGCTGAGGCGGGTACTGGGGGGCTGAGGTGGGAGCACAGGGGGCTGAGGTGGGTACTGGGGGGCTGAGGTGGGAGCACAGGGGACTGAGGTGGGTACTGGGGGGCTGAGGTGGATACTGGGGGTCTGAGGTGGGAGTAGAGGGGGCTGAGGTGGGAGCAGAGGGGGCTGAGGTGGGTACAAGCGGGGCTGAGGTGTAAACAGGGGGGCTGAGGTAGGTACAGGGGGGCTAAGGTAGGTACAGGGGGGCTGAGGAAGGTACAGGGGGGGCTGAGGAAGGTACAGGGGGGGCTGAGGTAGGTACAGGTGGGGCTGAGGTGGGTACAAGGGGGGCTGAGCTGGGAAAGGGGGCTGGTACAAAAAATAACCTATAAGGAGCTTACCTGTACTGTCTTCCAGGCTGCTGCAGCTCCATATCTTCAGGTGCTTTTCAGGAGAGGGCAGGTGATGTCACTTCCCGGCCCCGCCTCTTCCCCCTCACACACAGCACCGCACAGGCACATTGCAACATATTACTGGAATATGGGGAGAAATCATGTTTTTTTTGGCTGAGGAGATCTTTGGCTGTGCTGCTGGTCCCCTGACTTTCTCAGGCCCTCGGTCAATGACCGATCTGCCTGTCCGCCCCTGACTGTGCCAAAACAAGATTTTTAAGTCTTTTGGCGTGCCAGTCCTATTATTTTTAAATTAAGTTGTGTATTTTGCCGTATTCTGCTTGTGTCATTTATGGGTGCTACAGTTGCTTTGTATTGTTGTATTTGTTCATATGTGGGCTGCTATATTGGGTAAATGGCACATTTGGTTGACACTCTGGCTATTTTTATGCCAAGCCACACTTTCGTGAGCTGTGGCACACAAACTGGGCACAATAATAATAATTTGGATTTTTATAGCACTTTTCTCCCTTTGAGACTCAAAGCACTTTACAAATAAACAAACATAAAGACATAAAACTTAGGAGTTTCTGAAGGTCAGCTGAGCGGACTGAATGCCTGATGGAAGAGGTGGGTCTTCAGCTTTTTAAAAAAGGCTGTAAGGACGGTGCCTCTCTGATTGCGCACGGTAAAGAGTTGCAGAAGGTAGGATCAGCATAGCTGAATGCCCTGGAACCTTAGTCTGTCTTTATTCTTGGCACTGACAGGAGGGATTTGCTGGCTGACCGAAGTGAACGGGATGGAATGTAGGGTGTCAGGAGCTCTTTCAGGTACTGATGGCCTTGATTGTTTAATATATTTGCCATTTAATTGGAAGCCAATGCAGGGAGTGGAGAACAGGTGTTATGTGGCAGGAGCGTGTTTGATTGGTCAGTAGTCTGCTGCTGCATTTTGTACAGTCTGAAGGCGATGGAGTTCTTTTTCTGGGAGGCTCAAGTAAAGTACATTGCAGTAATCTAGCCGAGAGGATACAAATGCATGAATTAATGTTGGCATATCATCCGGTGGAATTAAGTGTTGTATCCTGGCTATGTTTTTCAGATAAAAGTAGGCAGATATTATTACGTAGGAAATCTGCTGTTGAAATGATAGTTCAGAGTCAATAAGCACTCCGAGGTTTCGTACCTTTGATGAACTAATGAGATCAGAGCCTCCAAGCTCCAGGCCAGTTGGGTGATCATGGGATATTTGTGTTGCCCAGGTCCCCTCACCAAGAGTAACTCGGTTTGTCCGGGTTCACTTTAAGCCAACTAGCATTAATCTATTCTGTAAGGTCTGCTAAGCAAACGTAAATGCGGCATGTTGGGTCTGTGGTATCTGGGGCAAAGGAGAAGTAGAGTTGTGTGTCAGCGTAACAATGATACCTTAGGCCATGTCGCCGAATGATGTCCCCCAGTGGTAGCAAGTAAATTACAAATAGCATGGGAGACAAGATTGATCCTTGTGGAACTCCGCAGGCCAGTTCTGTTGGTGCTGATGAGCTTGATGTTACTCTCTGTGATCTACCAGTGAGGAAAGACAGATGTGCTGCAAGCGCTCTATTAAAATCCTATGGTCAATGGTGTCAAATGTAGCCGAGAGATCCAAGAGGATTAGGTAGGATGGAGTAATCACCTTTGTGTCTCACCAAATACTCACCAAAATTGGAAGCGCTTCAGACTAGGTTTTTTTTGTTGTCTTCTTTTGGATCAACAGCAAAAATATATGTGAGAAAAGCTGAACTTAATGGATGCAAATCTCTGTTCAGTTATGTAAAATGTGCATTAAATTTTACAAACTTTTTGCATGATCTGTGATTTTTGCTAAATGGGCAGTCTACGCACCATAACCACTAAAGAATGTCATCTTCTTACTCTTGCCAATGTGTGAGAATACAGAACTGGGTCCACTGAAGATCATGGGGTATGTCGTTCCCAGCAGCTGTCAAGAGAGAAGACAGATGGGAAATAACAAGACAGAACAGGCACAAACTAAACCTTTTGCAATATTTTTCATAATTTGACATGAACAGTACATTCATAAAGTATTCAGACTCCACAAATTTTTCTCACATATTTGTATGTTGCAACCTCATAAAACAATTGTTTAAATCATTTTTAAAATCACTCTACACTCCCCCACACTCCATCAATCTACACTCCTGCACAGTGACAAGGCAAAAAAAATCAAGAGTTTTAAAAAAGTATTAAAAAGAAAAAAACAAACTGAAATATCACATTTACATAAGTTTTCAGACCCGTTGATATTGAACGGGTCTGGACACTAATTTAAATGTTTAAATTAGGTCACGTGTGTTCCATCTCTCTGGATAATCATTGAGATGTTTCTACACTTTGAGTAAAGTCTACCAGTGGTAAATACATTCAGTAACACATGATTTGGAAAGGCATACAACGTTCTATCGAAGGTGTAACATCTGTAGATGCATGTCAGAGCAAAAACCAAGTTAGGAGGTCAAAGGAACTGACTGCAGAGTTTAGAGACAGGAATGTGTCAAGGCACAGATCTGGGGATGGTTACCAAAAAAAAAACTAATTGGCTGCATTAAGGTTGCACATAGATGCCCAAAAGTTTACAAGAAAAATGTCAATTAAGAGATTTTTCATTAAGAAAAGCATAGATGGCTATACTAATGACGTCTCTAATACTAATAAATCAATGCAGAAATTTAAACCTAAATCTAAATTCTGTCCCAATGAGAAAGGTAGCCAGATCGAAGCCTTCAATAAAATGATCATCAGAGATTTTGAGAAACTAGGGAAAAACTCAAATTGGGAGACCAAACATAAGAATCTTACGAGTATAGAAAGTAAGATTCTTGTGGATTTAAAAAATAGAAAAGAATTAACCATCAAGAGTGCAGACAAGGGAGGAGGGGTTGTCATTATGTCTACAGAATATTATGTAACAGAAGCATATAGACTACTTGACGATCACCTCACCTATAAAAAATTAACATTTAACCCGAACTTTAAGTTTAATGGAGAGTAAAAAACCCTCTTAAATACGGCTAAATCATCAGGCACTCTAGACGAATCTACCTACTCCTTTATTTTTTCGGAATTCCCTAAGGTACCTACTTTCTATTTTCTCCCGAAATTACATAAGTGTAAAGAAAAACCCCCCGGCCGGCCAATTATCAGTGGCATAGACTCCCTGACCTCTAGGCTATCCGAGTATATTGATTTCCATCTACAACAATACGCTCAGGGAGCAAAATCTTACCTCAGGGATACCAAACACCTTATCCAAGAGTTGGAATCTATTGAGTGGGCGGAAGATTTTGTCTGGGCTACCTTGGATGTAACCTCTCTCTACACTGTGATCGATCACGATCTCGGTGTAGAGGTGGTTAGAAATAATTTAGAACGGGATGTTAATTTAACACCTGCTTTTCAATTTTTTTTGGAGGATGCTATTCGGTTCATTTTAACCCATAATTTTTTTAGTTTCAACAAGGAATTTTTTCTTCAATTAAAGGGCACGGCGATGGGCACCAAGTTTGCACCAAGTTATGCTAATGTGTTTATGGACTACTGGGAAAGATCGTCTATCTGGTCCAACAACCCATATGGTGCAAACTTGGTGCTCTGGAGGCGTTACATAGATGACGTCCTGGTGATCTGGCGCGGTCCTTTGGTTGAATTAGAAAAGTTCTTTCTGTACGTCAATCAGAACTCTCTTTCTTTGGTTTTTACACCTAAGATAGGTATGTCCAGTATAGATTTCCTTGATTTATCCATCTTCATTGAAGGTGGAGCAATCAAGACTAAAACATTTTTTAAGGCAACTGATTCAAACAGTTTCATTGACACTGCAAGTGGACACCATCCAAACTGGCTCAAGGGGGTTCCTAAGAGCCAGTTTATTAGGATGCGTAAGAACTGCAGTGATCTGGATCTGTTTTATTCACAAGCAGAAGTTTTGAAAAATCGTTTTTTAGAAAAGGGATACAGTTCGGAACTTCTGGATGCAGAAATTGAAAAAGTGGGAAATATAAATAGAAATGACCTCCTAGTGAATAAAAGAAAGACGGACATTAGAAACCCTATGTTCGATTTCTCTTTTAATACGCAATATAGCTCAAAGGCTTTTGATGTACAGAGAATCATTAAGAAGCACTGGGGTCTATTAATTGAAGATGACTATTTAAATATGCAAATCCCCCAAATTCCGAAAATTATTTTTAGGAAGGGAACGAATTTCAAACAAATCTTGGCACCTAGCACTTTTAGATTGGAGAATAAAAAGGTTATGAACAAAACAGGTTTCCACACATGTGGCAACTGTATCAGTTGCAACCATCAACATAAAGTTGTTTCAAGTTTCAGCAGTTTCCAAACTAAAAAGAAGTTTAAAATCAAAAGTCTGGTGTCCTGTTCCTCAACACATGTCGTATACCTGATCACATGTGGATGCGGGTTGCAATATGTGGGGAGGACAGGGAGGAAGGCTAAAATTAGATTCCAAGAGCACAGAAACAATATTAAAAAGAAAATGGTGACACACTCAGTGCCAGTGCACTGTAACAAATGCCCTTCCTTCAATTTCAGTACTCTCCAATGTACTGTTATTGAACAAGTGTCTTTGGACGAAAGGGGCGGTGACCTTGGATTACTATTGAGGAAAAGAGAAGGATACTGGATATACACCTTGCAAACTATGCAACCAAGAGGGCTGAATGTAGAGTTTGATTTGGTTTGTTTTCTCTAAGTACATAATTTGTTGCATGAGATATATGTATACCTTTTGATGGGTTGTTTCTTTAAGACCCTATATATATGTCCTAAGCTATTTTTATACAATTTTATATTTATTTTTATTTTTTAATTTTATTTTTATATTTTATTTCCACTTTTATACATATTTTTATATTTTTCTATTTTTCTTATATTTTTCCTTTATGTATTTAGGAATTTTTCATAGAGGAAGGTTTGCTTTATTGTTTTAGTGATATCCTGGTGATTTATGGGATATGAGATTGGTTTCTGATTTGGTAATTACTGTTTTTTTTTTTTTTACATTATGGTCCATTTCCGCCCCTTTGACGAGTGGTGGAACGCAAAATTGCCGAATGGAACGCATCATCACTTCCGGTTTAGTCTGAGGATGAAACCGGAGTCGCATTTCCGGTGACGTCATTGGAACGCACCCGGAAGTATGGAAAATGCCGAACCCGGAAGTATGGTGCGGATAGGCTGGGACTTACTGCGCGCCAAACTCAGATGAGTTTAAAAGAAGACCGGGACCTGAAGGACGTTGCATGCAGACTAGGAGATTCATTTTCCCCTGAGGAAGTTCAGGTTACTGAACGAAACGCGTAGGGCTTTCTATTGTAGTGCAGAATTTGATTTTGGTTTTATTTTGTATTTTATTTCCACATCTCTTTCTTTGGACATTGGTCATTTTGATGTTCCTGATTCCAGGGATCCTGAGATTGGATTTATCGATGTGCCTGTTTCCCACTTCTATTTTGTAAGTGTGTTTGTACATTAAAGTGTTCATTTTATCAAAGATACTCTGCACTATTATTTTTATATATTTTTTCTCCTCTATATCTGCCATGATGCTTCGCAAGTCCTGAGGTTTATGATAACGCCTACAATCAATTTCTGTTTGTGAGTGTGACTATTTTGCATCTACTCACCATTTTAAAGTGTTATAGCATTATTGCACTATGTTTTTCTGTTGTTATTGTATTGTAGATTTTCTATTTTCCATGCATTAAGGTTCCGAAGAGCACAGCGGCCTACATAATTCTTAAATATAAAATGTTTGGAATAACCAGGACTCCTTCTAGAGTTGAGCAATTGTGGGTGAATGGCCTTGGTTAGAGAGGTAACCAAGAATCCAAAGGTCACTCTGGGTGAGCTCCAAAGGACAACCATTATTGCAACACTCCACCAGTCTGGTCTTTATGGTAGACTGGCCAGACAGAAGCCTCTTCTCACTGCAAGACACATGAAACTGATGCTTGTAATTTGCACACAAAAAAAGGACCTAATGGACTTTCAGACTGTGAGAAACAAGATTCTCTGTTCTGTTTATGTTTGGCTTTAATTCAAAGCATCATATCTGGTGGAAACCAGGTACTGCTCATCACCTGCGCAATACGATCCTAATGGTGAAGTATGGTGGTGGTAACAGGCTACGGGATGTTTTTCAGCTACAGGTACTGGGAGACTGGTCAGGGTTGAACACTGCAAAATACAGAGATATCCTCAATGGAAACCTTTGCCAAAGCGCTCAGGACCTCCAATTGGACTGAAAATTCACCTTTCAACAGGACAATGACCTTACGCACACAGCCAAGACAAAGCTAGAGTGGCTTATGGACAAATCTGTCCATTTGTCCTTGAGTGGCCCAACCAGAGCCCAGGCGTCAACCCACTCCAGCATCTTTAGAGAGATTTGAAAATGGATGTTCAGTGACGATCCCCATCAAACCAGACATAGCTTGAAAAGATCTGCAGAGATGAATGGCCGAAACTGCCCAAATCCAGGTGTGCAAAGCTTGTTGTATCATAACTAAAACACTTGAGGCTGTAATCACTGCCAAAGGTGCTTCAGCTTCTCAATACAGTAATCAAGTACTAAGTTAAGGGTCTGAAAACGTATTTCAATGTGATGTTTCAGTTTTTTCTGTGTTGTAAATTTGCAGTAGTATCAGAAACCTGTTTTCCTTCCCTTTGTCTTATGGGTTATTGAGTGTAAATTGATAATGTGGAAAAAAACATTAAAACTATTCTATCACAAGGCTGCAATATAAAGAATGGGTCTGAATACTTTATCAATGCCCTGTACATATGGCATTCTGCGGTTTCCACTAAAGTGTGTATTTTTGAGAATTCAAAGTAAATTTCAAATGTTAGAGCTAAACGGACAAATTGGAAGCATTTAATTAGCATTTAATGTCCCAGATGAACACTTCAGTAAATTATTCTGAAAGTCGTCCCATACTTGTGTTATGTCTCTTGATTGCACTGGCATTTCCATTAAATTGCAATGCAATATAAATTTTTCATAAAAATATTTTTTTTTCCAGATTATCAGCAGAAATTTTTAGTTTATCTCCACTTTTCACGTTACTGTTACACTGCATTCGTATTTAAAATGACATTCTATGCCTTATAATAATTTCATCTCATTGAGGTCCCCTAGTACTGTTTCTCTATTCCGTTTTCAACCATTTCTGTACGGTTTAACACTGAATGACGATCCCTTGATGCCCACAGCCCGGCCTCCCCTGGAGGTATTGCTAAGATAAAGATTTCACACTTCCTTCAAGTCATACCAATTTATACCAGCAATGGAGGGCTGTGATAGGCTGAAAGCAATCAACTGACACTCTCAGGAAATCACAGTCACCCATTGCATCTTAGGTTAATGCTGTGGGTTCTCATTGAGCATTACAGAAACACTGTAGCTTTAGGAATTCAAAATTGTCACTAACATTTCAGTGTCCCTCTGCCTCCACCCTTTGTCATAAAGGGGTTAAATAACCCTTTAAAAAAATATTTGATTTCAGCACCCCTGATCCCTTGGCACCAGTGTTAATTTTGGCGGCAAATTTCAATTTAGTTTTAGTGATAGTCTTTTGACTAAAAATCCATTTCTCTGGTAGATTTTAGTCAACACTACTAAAATCTACTGGGTTTAGTTATAGCCTCTATCTGTCTCGTTTGCCCCTTCCCCAGCCTCTCTGTGTCTCTTTGTGTTCAACAGCCCCTGTAGGTGTCTCTCTCCCAAGCCCTGGTCTGTCTCTTTTGCTCCTCCCAGAGCCCCTCCGAGCAGTGTTAATTTTGGTGGCAAATTTCAATTAAGTTTTAGTCATAGTTTTATGGTTAAAAAGCCATTTTAGTTTTAGTCGTATTTTAATAATCCAAATTGTTTTAGTTTTAGTCTACTAAATCTAAAAAATTTGACTACCATTGCTTAGCACTGAGTCAGGTTCCTACGATTTCAGCCACAGCCACTAGAGGCAGTCTTAACCATGTAATATAAACATTGCAGTTTCTTTGAGACTGCAGTGTTTTGCATTGCATTCAAAGGGGACAGGGTCACTGCACCCAGACCACCTTAATGAGATGAAGTGGTCTGGGAGCCTATAGTGTCCTTTTAAACCATTAAAAATGATTTAGCACTGAATAGGACGGTGCCTGAGGACTCCAGGCACTATAAACACTTCAGTGCCTACAATGTCCCTTATACATATTTGTGCATATGTGTGTGTAAAATATATATAAATGTTTCAATTAAAAATATAGCACAATAATTGCCTCAGTTATAACACAATACCTGTCAGAAATGAATACCAGGGACCATAATTATTGTGTCTGTATTTTGGGGGGATCAAATTTCTATCTCTTTACTGTCCTTCAACTCTCAATCAACCTTTATCTGGCTGTCTGCAGTGTACAAAAAGCTGCAATGTGAGAATACTTGTTTATTCTGAAGTATTAAGCCAGTTTAGACTAAGTGGTATATTCACTAAAAACGCAAACTGTTAATGCAAAACCAAGTTTCAAAACGTAGGCAGCAATAGCTGCTTATGAAAAACTATCCCACTCTGACTGAATTTTGAAATTCAGTTTCCCAATCTACTACTATTTGCATAGACCCATCGAAAAACACTTTCACAATTAAAATTATAAATATATATATATATATATATATATATATATATATATTGCAAAGCTGTACTTTCCATTTACACTATATTAAGCTAGGGATGATGTGACTTGTAGTCAGCTGGTTCGCCCAGCCTGATTTACAAAGTAACTACACTAACAAACTCTTAGCAAAAGTACCATTACTGTGTTCTGTAAAAAATAATAATAATTTAAAAAATATATTTTTTTTTCAATCATACTAGGCGGCGTTAGGACCCAGGGAATTCCTCAGGGAACAGCCTCCTGTTGCCTTTGCTGCCCCTCACCAAATAGGGAAGTGGAGTTTGGTGAGTCAGACCCCTATCACCCTCCCTGATTACTATTCATGAGCTTTTTTATCCTGCCCAGAAACACCCCAGGAGGAGCAAAAGGAGGGGGTAGAGCAGCCATTTTTGAAGGAACTGACTCCATGGAAGTTTGCTGATGTGAACTAACTTTCCCCTCTTTTTTTTCCCCTTTTATGATCTGTGTTAATTCCCTTCCTTCTATTTATCTCCAATCTTGATACATTGTATCAGATCGTGAACTCTCCACACAATGAGTGCCAAAGACACATCAGTCCCTGTAGAGAAGTACAAGCTGGTCGTGGTTGGAGGAGGAGGAGTGGGCAAAAGTGCTTTAACTATCCAGTTTATCCAGGTAAGTTCTGGGGGCTTAATGGGAAGTGGCTGGATTCTGTTTTTGGAGTCTTGAGTATAATATTTTTGGGCGATAGGAGAGTTAAGATGCTCCGTTTAACCATTTGATCACCAGGTTGTGCCTGACGCATTGCTTTTACAATCTGATGAGTAACCCCTGGCACTCAAGGGGTTAAATCGCCCCAAACTAATCGTGGGGAGCATCACGGTTACCATTCGCCTGTTTTAACATCTCCAAGGGTCGTGTTTTTTTTTTTTTTTTTCCCCATTGTATTTTTGTACAGAATTGCCGGATTAGGAAAATGTTAGTGACAAAGGGTTTTTAAACGTGTCCTGGGGGCTATTCTGTGTTAACGCTGTCTGTGCTGGACCATTCAGAGGGGATTGGGAGAAATGAAGTGCTCCCCATTGTGTTATCTTTGCTGGGTATACATGGGCGATCTAGGAGTGTGGAGCTTTGTAGGTAAATCTGGTCCATGCACCCCACCCAAATAGTTTCATTGTTGACCCTTTCAGTGCTGCGAGAAAAGGGAAGGAGGGCATGGTTATTACTGTAAGAACACAGTATACCTATTTTCGTTAGGATTTTTCTCTCTAGTCATTTATTTATTTGTTTATACTTAAAGAATATGAAGAATGTTTTGGGGGTTACCTGGGTGTGCAGACAGTTACTGAGTTACTGCCCCCCCGCCCCCACCTAAAGTTCATAATTTATTTCTTCATAAATTAATGTGTAGTGTTAAAATGATTAATTTATAAATATTATGCTCAAAATTAAGGGGGGGGGGGGGGGGGGAGGGACGACAACAGTAAGCACAAAGACTGTAAGTAAGGCATGGGGAGGCAACAAGTATTCATGCATTTGTCATTGAACTGTAGCTCCCTTCATGCTTTGTATGACCCCCATCATGTCTAAAATGTCAGTGGACCACAGAGCTTACAGTCCAAAGTTAAAAACAAGCAAAGCTAATGTCATTATTATTTATATAGCGCCAGCAAATTAATGTTGCATTAAGTCATTATATTTTAATTGTTTTTGCAATTAATTACCTATGTACTCCATTTATAATCCTTGAATAACCCCCACATTCTTATTAATAACTTTAAATCACACACAAAGTAAAAATCATGCTCTTGAATTGCAAATACACCCAACTAGATTTTTTTTATTTATTTTTTTAAATCCCTCAACGCAGATTCTTAGGCTTTCATATAACTGCTAGAATGTAAGCAGTTTGGGTTAGGCTCTTACTTATTGCCTATATTGTACACATGCCTGCCCTGTTGTTTTGTGTTTCACTGAAAAAACAATGATGATCAATCAATTTGTAAAATACATTCAAGATAAACTAATATTGTAAGCTATAGCCAACATTCCAAGTGTCCCTATTTAGGAGGAGCAGTCCCTATTTGGGCCCAAACCCTCTGTCCCTCTTTTCCATTCCAATGTCCCTCTTTTTTAGAAGCTCATTGATGTTTGAGTGTATAACATAGCTCCACAGCAATACTACTCCCTGTGATGTGTATGTAAACTACAATAACGGTGTTTAGAAATCAGTCTGTGTAAATAAGATACATTATTCTTGTGCTAAATTACTGTTTAGGTCAGGCATAGGCAACCGCCGGCACTCCAGATGTTTTGGACTACACCTCCAATGATGCTTTGCCAGCATTATGGATGTAAGAGCATTATGGGGGATGTAGTCCACAACATCTGGAGTGCCGAAGGTTGCCTGTCCCTGGTTTAGGTGCATAAATTGTAATTTATAACTCGCCTAAAATTTTTCAGAATAGCCGCACCCCAGCTCACACAACTAAAATGAGGGTGTCCCTCTTTATAAATTTAAAATGTTGGGCGGTATGTCTAAAGGCTGGTGCTCCAACTGCTATGAATTGCAACTCTCATTACGCTCAGACTGGCTCAAAGACGTAACATCATTCATTGCACACCGTGATGCAATGGAAAACGTATTGGTTGCAACTTGTTCCACTTAATGAGAAAATGAATGGGCATTAGCCACAGACTCGTCATACATCCCCTGAAGTCTGCTTCTTATGGTAAATAAATGTCTTACCCAATTTAGTAATCTTTCTGCAAATCATTGTGTAATTAAATGAACAGCAGACGTCCCTGTCATTTCACTTCCATACAAATTAACTTGTTTTGATTTAATTTTTTTGCTAGGTTTGCAAGTTCCACTGTTCCTTGTCCATTGTCCATCTAATTATGACTAATATTTGACTCTGCGCTGTTGAGGACTTAAAGGACAACTGTCACCTTAAAACAATATTTTAATAAAAATCCTTTCATCAAAATATTGAATGGAAAGATTTTTTCATTTTTTATTTTTATGGAGTAAATTAACTACTCATCACTACCTTTCGTATAGGACAGGATCCTTCAGCCATATACATGCATCGTGGGTCAGACAGTGTTTGAAACCGGGTTAATCCCCAAAGCAGACTTCCCCAAACTCCGGCCCTCCAGATGTTGCGGAACTACAACTCCCATGATTCTCAGCCCATCTATTTAATTCATAGAATCATGGGAGTTGTAGTTCAGCAACATCTGGAGGGACGGAGTTAGAGGAAGCCTGCCCTAAAGTGAACGGCCAAACTGGAAAAGTTTGCTAGGTCAGCTATACATTCAGTTTGCCTACTCTGGTCTAAAATTCGAAATTCACTTTAAATCTTTACTTCAGTAAATAACCCTGTTAGTCTCTATGGAGGTTATGCAAAAACCATAAAGTCTTAACTGTTGGCTTTCAGACACTGTCTGAACCAAGGTGCATATATAGCATTCAATTATTCCGTCATAGTCTGGAGGTAGGGATGAGTTGTTTTTTTGTTTTATTTTTTTAAATCGATTTCCTTTTAAAACTTGGTGGAAGGAATATTCTATTGAAAAAAGTTAGAGGTGACAGTTGTCCTTTTAAGTTTCTGCTGTAGAACATAGGCGTTGTAATCCTTAAAATGTCCCTAAAGGTTAGCTATGACCAGGTTGAAAACCCCCGTAATTTGTCTTGATTTTTGGTGTATTGCAGAATAGTCCAAGGCAGCGTTAAGGCCAGAGGGAGTGTTTTATTCAGTGATTACATTTATAATCTGCAGATTGCGCAAGGTGTGCCCAGAGGCAGCCTCTCCACTTTGCTGATTAATGTTCTTTCAGCGTTGCTCATTAACCCCTTATCTGAAACAGTTCAATTCAGCATTTCCGTCGTCTTTTCATTAAAATTTATTTTTAATAATCTTAAAACTAATTTTTTTTAAACTGCATTTTATTTGAGGCTTCTGCCTATTAACTATTTTGGCTATTTCCTATGGTCTACCATAAGATCTAACTTTTTGTGGTTAATTCACTACACCTTATTTTTGGACTAAGTGGGCCTAAAATTTGAAAAGCTTCCTGGCAGAAAGTGAAATCCGCCATTGTGAAATCAATTAACAAAACAGACACTATCCAAATAGAATTGTTAACACTGGTTAATTTAGAACCTAAATTTCACATTCTTGCTGATCAGCACTTCATGGTGTGTCATACAGAATTAACATTTAAAGGGATACTATAGGCACCCAGACCACTTCATCTTATTAAAGTGGTCTGGGTGCAATGTACCTGTCCCACTTAGTCCTGTTATGTAAATCCTTGCAGCTTTTGAGAAACTGCAATAATAACATTGCAGGACTAAGAATGCCTCTAGTAGCTGTCAGTCAGACAGCCACTAGAGGCACTTCCTGCTTGCTAGGTGACTTTTGGTAGCCTGACGCTGGACATCCTCACCCTCTGCACAGGGATTTCCGACGTCCGTAAAATCTCCATAGGAAAGCATTGAAGGAAGGCCCTAATGCGCTCTCCGCGCATGCACATTAGCCCCATCCTTGTCGGATGATGTCAGAGGAGGCGAAGCTCCGAGGGAGATTGGCTCTGGAATTGAGTAAACAAAGTGTTTGTTTTTTAACCCTTTCAATCCTGGGCCAGGGGTAGAATAAACTATAGTCAGGGGTTCCCAACCCAGTCCTCAACTACCCCATACCAGTCCAGGATTTAGGGATTATCCTGTTGTGTCTAAGGTGTTTTTAGAATGGAAAAATACATGTTCGACACAACAGGGTAATTTGTAAATCCTGGACTGGTAGGGGTTACTTGAGGACTGGGTTGGGAACCACTGGTGTAAGTAATATAACTTTGTATTCCTTACACTATAGAATCCCTTTAAGTTTCAAAAGGCAACATATTTTAAACCCTATATACAGTATTCAGTGGAGTCTAATAAAACATTTGAAGCTCTTGTGAATGGATTAATTTAGGGTTTCTGCTGCCAAATCATTTCCTGATTGCCAGTGGCCTTGCATTTTTGGATGTCACACTTATTCCTGTGTGATGTTTTCCTTGAAAATTCACAAGTCAATTCTTCCTTTCCACTTAGGAAATCCAAAGATTACAGTGGTGTATTTTAATACATCCTCTGATTGCACTCATTGCTGGTGACATTGTGTGTAGTTGTCATGCATGATGCATATTTTTTACGTCAACTGTCTGCCTTGACATATACAGGTCTACCACCCCTTGCTCAGACCATTGACAGGGTCTTGCTTGAAGTAGACACAGAGAAACCATTAAAGTTGCCCTCTGAATTCGGAACAGAATAATTTTTTTTTATTTTCGCCAAAGCTTGACATTCTCTTAAAATGAATTCTGACAAGTTTTGTGTTTTTTAACTTTTTTTTTTTTTAAGTGAGACTTATTTTCTAAACTCTCATTACACCTCTTACTGTAGTTTTTTATTTGTATTATTTTGTAGCATTTCAATGAAATGCAGTTAATTTCTGGGAGTAATTCCGTCCATGTGTATTTATTTGTTTTTGCATACTTGTTATTTTATAGAATATTTTAGATCCCTGGTGATTTATGTGGACATTGGCGGTATGTTCACATGTAACATGAAATCCTGTGTGTGCAAACTGTACTGTGTTTCCTGAGTAGTTCTATGTCACACAGTATATACTAGGATCCCGCATTCCAGTGCTGGGGAGGGGTGCAGTGTATATACAGGCTTTAGGCCAAAGATTGTGTTTCTTTTCAGTGGAGAAGTGGTTATAAAACAGCAGGCAACTTCGATGGTACTTATCTAGTGGCCCCACCCTACACAGATCTGTTTCCTCAGGTGGTTGTGCTTTAAGCAGCAGATTCTGTTTGCATTTCTTGCATCTTGCCAGTTAATACATCCTGCAATCAGCAATTGATTACTCAGACCTCATGCATAATCACTTGTTCATGATTGTCACTACTCCACCTCAAATCTTAGTCAGTCTCCTGTATAGACCTGATTTTTTTTTTTTTTTTTTTTTAACCCCCTTCGGTCCCACAGTTAGACAAATCATTTATATGCTGTTTTTGATACCAAAAGGCTTAAACGTTTGCGCCAGGCACACCGAGTGCCAAATAGGTGTGCCTGACGCATTTGGCACTCCTGTAGCACTGTAAAGGGTAAAAAGGCATTCAGCGAGGGGCAATTGGATTTACTACCAATAAGTATCTTATTGGTACAAATTTCAAAAAAGGGACAACATTTATTTTATTTTATTTATCTTTAAAGTAACAGTCTCAAGGTGGGATTTGAATTTGAAACTTGTATATAAAACGCTTCCTCTGGGTCTCTAGTGGATACAATAAAGACTTCCAGTGGCTATGCACTGTTTACAGATGACAGATCTGAAATTAGCCTTTTTCGTAAGAGTGTCAGATTAAAAAATAAAAAGGTGAGGAAGAGAACATTACACATACCTTCCCCTATTACCATCAGTTTTGAGGTGTGGGATTTTCCCCCTTTCTGTTAAATTCTGTGTTTCAGAGTGAATAAAAATGTCTTCATTCAGCGTTTGCTTATTGTATGGCACAACCACTTCTTGTATTGCAACTCTTATTATCCACAGCTGGTCTGATGAAGTTGTCTTTATTAAGTCAAAATACTTCTTTAAATATTCTCTCAACGCGTTCAATAATGTTGCTAACTTACACTGCATCCCAAGCCCCCTCTGGTATTGACCGCATGTCAGCGGATCCCAGAAAGTTGTAGTGGGTTTTATATCTTCTGCAAAACGTAAAGGAACACTATAGGATCAGGAACACAAACATGTATTCCTGACCCTATAGTGATAAAACAACCATCTGGTCCACCCTAAATATAGTATAAATATAGTATAATCTTACCTTTATTCCAGTCTGCTGCTGCTGGTTCTACCCCTGATCTGCCTGCCTTGCTGACCTCATCAGACGTGATTGTCTCAGCCAATCATAATGCTTTCACATAGGAAACATTGGATTGGGTAGATCAGGGACAGAGCCAGGACAAGAAGCAAAACACAGCCCTGGCCAATCAACATCTCCTCATAGAAATGAATTGAATCAATGCATCTCTATGAGGAAAGTTCATTGTCTCTATGCTGAGGGTGGAGACACTGAATGTCAGTCACACTGTGCAGCACTGGCCCAGGAAGCACCTCTGGTGGCCAATGGAGGTATCTCTAGGCTGTAATGTAAACTCTGCCTTTACTCTGAAAAGACTGTTTTCTGCAAAAAGCCTGATGGTAATGATTCTACTCACCAAAACAGATACAATAAGCTGTAGTTGTTCTGGTGACTATAGTGTCCCTTTAAAACAGGGATGCCTAAATTGTTGAAACCCAGATGTTGTAAAAATGTAACTCACATGATGCTTTAATAGCCTTTTGAATTGCCACGTTTAATTAAAATTGACATTCTCAAACATGTAAGTAAGCTACGTTTTTGGGCACCACTGAGTTTAAAGACAACTTTTTTCTTTTTTTCTTTTCCACACTATTATTTACTCTTATGACCATGGATTGTTCTGTTTGAAGTTTTTTTACAGGCTGCATAATGTAAGCGCTTTCTAAACAAACTGAAACATTGATTTGGTTCCAAGAGACTAATCTATAATGCATATTAATAGAGTGACTGGGACCTTTGATCTGTGTTTTAAACCATTTGTTAAGCACTTACATAAAATCTTGTGCTTATTTTTGTACCCATCAATACTTGATGAAGGGTCATTATAATAAAAATATATTGAAGTGACCGTTCTCCTTTTTAAGTCGAGCATTGTTTAAGACAGACGTTGCAAGTTGATGAAGAATGTTGAGTTAGTCGAAATGAAGGACCAGAGTTAGGGGAACCAGTGAACAACCAACATTAAAGCTTTATAAGTAGGATTATGTTTTCTGTGAACCATGGGCAAGGTGGGTTTTGTCTTTGACAAAGGATGACTATATATTCATGGCAGGGATTCATAGCCTGGTTCAATTGACCTCTTTTTTAAAAGATCTGAGTCTTGTTTTCTTGACACTGAATGTATTTGGGCAGGAACTGGGCTTTTTCAGGAACTCATCCCAACTAAACTCTTAGCTCAAGATTCACTTAAAGGGACAATCCACTGCCCAAACAAAATAAAAACCACTCTTTAGTAGTTATACACCAAATTATTTTTGTCATTGGGGATATAGCTTAAAACTGATTTACAAAAGCTGCAGATCTCTTATCTGCAGCCTTAACAAGCCCCCTGGACTTTCTGTGGCTGTCCAATCACAGACTTGCCTATGAGGCTCAATGAGAAGTCTTTGCAAGGTATGTGCTCTGAGCAATTGCTGCCTATTGAGTTTAGTTCCACTGAGATAACCAAACCAGGAACTTACCGGATCAATTGGACAGCCAGGAGGTGTAACCAGGTTTATTTATAAAAGTTAAATTTCTTACAAAATCTGCACTTTTTGTAAAATGGAGAAAATAGGATATGCTCTTCAAATATAAAGCATTTCAGAAAGCTAAGGTGCTTTAGGGGTTTGAAGTGTCCCTTAAGTCATCACCCAAGATGTTGCTACCGTTTATGGGTGAATATATTGTGAGGCTTATGGATGAGACCTGGGACAAGCAAATAGGTTTGACTGCCTTGTGTTTTGGCACCCAGACAACTTCAGCTTAATGATTTGTAATCATTGCAGTTATTGATAAACGGCAATAATTACCTTGCAGGGTAAACTTCACCTCCAGTGGCTGTCAAGAAGTCACTTCTGGGTGGCTAGGCAACTTTTTGTCACCTGACGCTGGACGTCCTCGAGCTCAGCATGAAGATATCCCGCGTCAGGTAAAACTCCAAAGGAAAGCATTGATACAATGCATCCCAGTGGAGTAGTACTAATGTGAGTGCAGTGATTCCTGCACATGCACATCAGATCGCCCCAGCTCGCTGACATCGGTGGAAGAGCGGAGACGGAGCTGGGCCCAGCGCCAAGGGACATTGGAGTTGGATTCAGGTAAGTGACAAAAGGGTGTTTAGCTCTTTCATCACTACTGGGTTGGAGGGTCCAGCCAACTGTGTATTCCTAGCACTATAGTTTCTCCTAAAACTATCCACAGGAAAGGAATAGGATCACATGAGATTTCCTCGTAGAAGAAGACCGTGTTTGGTGGTAAAAAAAAAAAAATGTGAGTTTGAATTGCTCATCCCTTGTGATTAGAAGATAATCCCCAGCATGCACCTGGTAAACCCGTCCTGATAAGCTATTTTGCTGTGATGAAAAATAAATACACAATATGTTTGTTTAAATTTTGAGGCCAGCATGAGAAGTTTGTTTTGCAACTTTTCAGTTTTTTCCAACTTTTTTTTTTGGCCCGTAAGCTGTTTGATCCACATACCTATGGTGTAAGGAGCTTATAAGATGTTGAAATGTGTTGCAAAACTAAAACATCTGAATCCTTTAAAATTTCTTAACATAAGAAAGAGTGTGTATGATCAAATAAGACCACACATTTATTTATGCAGTGTAGTTCATGTAAGAAAATAAATGTAAATGCACATTAAAACGTCATCCATATGACTTGTAGTCAGGTGCTTTAATATTGAACGTGGTTGAAGCTTAAAGAAACGCTATAGGCACCCAGATCACTTCATGTCAATCCAATGGGAAAGCATTGGATAGGCTGAGATCCACAAGATTGATAATCTCAGCCAAAGTGGCAGAACTACACACCAGAAACCAGCATTGTGAGGGAGAAAGGAACATTATAATGTCAGGAATACAAAAATACTACAGGGACCTGTTCACTTAAGCCAGGGATAGTCAACCTGATCTTTACCGCACGGTTTGAGATTTCAGGTGGGCGGTGGTGGGTTCTGCAGAAAACACCCAGTGGGCCTCGATGGCCGTGGACCAATGCTGGCAAGGGTAAGCCCTCTTGGACATAATTAATTTTTTTTTTTTTTTAAAACAACCTTCTTTCAACTCCCCCGCCCCCCCCCCCCCCCCCCCCCAAAAAAAAAAGACGATTGCCTCACTGGTGGGCAGTAAGGAAATTATGCTATCAACAAAGATACAAAAGTGGATGGTAGGTAGTAAAAGGTGGACTACCCCTGACTTAAACAATGACTAGGGCACTATTAGCAATACATATTTGTATTCCTAATGCTATAGCGTTCCTTTTAAGTGATTAGATACAAAATGGCACTGAAATGTGTTGTTACCAGGTTACTGATGATGAAACACAGCAAAATACTTTTGGTGGTGCCAAACAAAAATAGAATTGAACAGTTTGAAAAAAATGTTTCGGGGAAGCTTTTGTAAAATGGACCTACGTTTCAGTGATGGCTGGTCCATAGGGAGAGGTGAGGCAACGCCTTGGTAAAAAATATAGATAAAAGAAAATGTTTATTAAAAACATCATAAAAAAGAATCAAAAAGTCTGTCATGATTATTTCAGCAGTTTCCATCTCCTCTTTATTAATGAGTGGAGATGCTGCTGAGAGGCCAAGCAACTTATTAATGTAGACTTTTTTTTTTTTTACAAAAACCTCAATTAAAATGATTTCTGATGTCAGAATCTTTATGAAATAAACATTATAACTCTGTGTTGGAATTTCACTGAAATTGCAACCCAGTCAAGAGAGCGACAGATACTTAATCTCTCTCCGTATTTCACCTCCACCTGACTTTTTTAGACTCGGGGTGGAAAGCATTGGATTGGCTGAGATCATCGAGATTGTTGATCTCGGCTATGGAAGCTGAACCATCCGTGGAGAGATAGGCACAGCATGGGAGAAAAGGGAAGTTATATCACCTTTCTTATGCGATCTAAGGGAGGCCGAGGACCTAAATAATTAGGTAAAAACTATAGTGTTAGAAATACATGTTTGTTACTTAACATAAATGAAGTGCAATCAGGTAGTCCTCGGCAGTAAGGGCATATAGTGCCTGGTGGCTGGCTGTTGCTTAAAGTCAAACTCAATGTCTCATTTTAGGTCAAAATAGGAGAATAAGAAATATAGCTGACTTGGAGATTTTAGTTTTTTGCAATTTAATTATTTTGGCATAAATGTGAAATTTACTGTGAATCCCTGTCAATTCACACTTTAGTAAATCATTCTTAAGATATAGATGGAGCTTTGACGGAACCACTGCCTGTTCGTGGGTTTTCTCTCTCTTTTACATGTATTCCCCCAGTATGTTCACTTATTGTGCCCATTCATTCACCTCCCGAACGGGGACCACCCCAATCCCTCATTTAGAATGTTAGGTTAGAATGTTCCCACCTCGCAACTTAAGTATTAAAACCGCAAGGGAAACAATTGATTGCTTCCCTGGGTCATCGCCATTCGTATAAATGAACGTCCTAAGGGAGAGCATTTGTGGATTGTTTCCCGAACGCCGACTTCCCCGGTGCCGTATTAGAACTTTCACACCAATTAATCAGAACGTTTGCACTCGCAACATAGGTGTGAAACCGCAAGGGAAGTAAATAATGGGTGCTTCCCTGGGTTGCCGCCTATTCGTCCAGGGGGAGCATTCATACCCCGAACAGGGACGCTTCCCTTGTCTGGGTTTCACACCAGGACCTCGCAAACGGAGACTAGTCAATCGAGGGACCAAGGTGAGGGTCCCTGAGATTGGTGTGGGTACTTTTAGGGCACTGGCGAGTTTTGCAAGCTCTCATGAGCCTGAGGGACAAAGCGACTAGCTTTTTTCCCGTGGGCGAGCTTTTCTGTTGCCTGGAAGACAAAGGGACAGTCCCTTTTTCCCGCGCCTAGATTCCCAGGCATAGAGGCTCTTGGGAAGAAAACCCCCTGGCGGTTGGTATGGCAAACCCTGTGGGTTTAGTGGCGGGCTTTGGGGACAAAGGGAGCAGCATCCCTTCCCGCGCTAGCTCCCCAGGGAGAGAGAGGATCTTAGAATATGTCCTTGCATGTTTGTACGGTAAACCTCTTGCATAGGGTTATGCATAAAAGCGGTGTGTGGACAATAAAATTGTGTTGTACCTCTAGGAGTGTGTGTTGTCCAGTTACTGGGGAGGATGAAAATGGGTCTCCTTATGCCCTAACTTGTTCCCGGACGGCTAAAGTAAGGGAATTAGCGGCGGTAACCAGTTGGGTTACCCTAGGTCTGCTACAGGAGCTTACAAATGGCCTTACATATTCATGATAGACTTTCTTCCTTAAACCTATATATTCTACACTGAAAACCGAAGTATCGTCACAGGATAATTCATACAATTTAGAGGAGTGTTTCACTTAACAGATTGACGAGGATTTCCCAAAGGGTCCTCAATCTGTGGATTATAACCATTTATTTGCCAGGAGGTAAAGTCCAGAGACTTAATGTGGTCATTGTTCCCAGGAGACCAAACTATTCCATTTTATCTACCTCTAGTCTCCAGACACCATGCAGAGATCCCCTGATTAACAGGATCAAGGCATTTTCTCTCCTTTCATCCTCCCTTCTCCTTCCTTTTAAAGACTATTAATTAGGTGGTCTTTCCTCTCATTTAAAACTAACCTTTGCTGCCCATTCTCATTCCTGTGTTGCACTTAAGTGGTTACTTTAGAAGAAGAGGCTTTTAAGGGGTTTTAAACCTTATCCTTATCAGCTCTCAGATTTGTGTATCAGCTGATGGAAAAGCTGTTCACTTACAAGTCTTCTTATTTATATTGTGTAAGTGAATCATCAGATTTTATTTTGAGTGTGGCTGAATTCCTGTTAACCCCACAATCTTACAGGTCACTGAAGCACTGAAGAAGACTCCAGCTGGAGTTGAAACGCGTTTGCTGCTAGACCAAAGTATTGTATCTGGGACTTTTTCTTATTTGCTCTGCGGTGTTTTATTTAGGCTTTGTGCCTAGTTTTCCAATCGTCAAAGACAGGATTTCTGAATTCAAGATTTGGTGAGATCAAACCATAAACCATAAAGCATTGAAGAGACACCTATATACTATCATCAGTGTGTACACACTTGGACTGTAAATACATTCTTTTTTTATTTTTTTATTTTTTATTTTTTTATTCTTTTTTATTTTTTTATATTTTTGAATATATCTATTTTTTCTAATATACACATTCTTCAACATTATTTTGCTGATGGACTTCTGTATATATTGTGTACAGCAGGTAGAGGGCTCTCTACCATACAGTGCCTTACGGCACGCTTTCAACTGACGGATTGTATTGGGGTTTTTTTTGGTATTGTTTAGTATATTCATTTTAAGGTACTCATGGTGAGATTTGATATACTTTATTCACTATAGGAAACTATTTTTTGAGATATTTATTATCTCCACAAATTCAATAAATTAATATTTGCTAGTATCTGCCTTACATTACTCATTCTTATTCTTATTATAGAGTGCGGTATCAATTGTTGTTATATATATTATTTTTGAGGTACCAGGAGAGGGTTACCCAGATATCCAGCACCTATCTGATGGAAGAGTGCCTGTACACTTTCATTTATTTGTGCCTAGTATATTTTACTATTTATAGACTGCTTATTGTCCCTGTTTTTTTTTTTTTTTTAATTCTTTTATTTTTGGTGTGTCGTTACATTGCACTGTGGCATTTAAATATGCATAACATAGTACATGTTTACAACGTGTAATGCGATTCTTACAGTATTATGTTCGTTGTCTCAAGCTTAGGTGTACTTTTGTTGGCGACACATGTTGACAAATATACAGTGAACAATTAACCAATTAGAAGAGTGGAGACCTTAGTATAGTGCTTTGTCTGTCTGTTTTGGTCACCCTCCGCTCGTGGCGGGTGGCATCAATTCGTGGTCTCCAATTCTCCCGATAACACATAAGAAAAAAGAGTAACGGATAGAGAGGGGAGGAGGGGGGGCCCTCAGGCGGAGATCCGAGTTTCATCTGGATTATGTTCGGGGATGGTTAGTGTTGGCGGTGCCCCCTTTCCTGCTCTAGCCTCAGTTCTCTCTATCATTGGCCTTCCAGGGTTCCCAGACCTTGTTATATGCTTTCATGGTGCCTCTCACCAGTGCCGTGAGGAGGTCCATGACGTGGATGTCTCTTGTTTTGTGTATCACCATATGAATCTGGGGGATTTCGGGTTTAAGCCATGCCTGTGCCATGGTGAGTCTAGCTGCTAGGGTGATTTTACATAGGAGTTTTTGGTTCTTTCCTGACCATTCGTCTAGTGGCCTGGATAACAGGCACACCCATGGATCTATGCCCACCCTTCTCTGGAACACTTTGTCTAATAGGCTCCCTACTTCTCTCCAAAAGGCCTGTGCCTTCTGGCAGTCCCACCACATGTGCTTATACGTCCCTTTGTGTCCACAGCCCCTCCAGCACAGGTCGTCAGGGATTTTGCGCATGTGGTATAGCTTCACTGGGGTGGTATACCATCGGAACATGGTTTTGTATGCCTGCTCCTGTTGTATAACACATATTGAGGTGGCCTTATTTGCATCCCATATGTCTCTCCAGTCTGTGCCCTCCAAGACCTCTCCCAGATCTGATTCCCATTGAGTCATGTAATGTAGGTCCCCCCAGTCAGTGTTATTGGAGCTAAGGTGTGCGTAAAGAGACAAGATGAGCCCTTTCTGGGTTTTTTCCTTTAGACACATTTTCTCAAAGCCTGTTGGTTTAGTTTGTGCTGCAGTTTTTTCTAGGTTGTGTTGTGCGAAATCCCTGATCTGGATGTATCGAAAGAAATCCGAGGGTGTTGGCCTGGTCCTTTGTGCCAGGGTTTCGAATGTTAGTATCTGGTCGCCCTCGTACAGGTGGATCGCTCTCTGTAGGCCCGCCCTCTCTATATTCTTGAAGTCTCTGGCTCGCATTCCTGTTTCTCAGGACTTGCATCATTGGGGAGGGTGAGGTTGTCAGTTTATATTTTAAACCTGTGGCGTCCCAGACCCGTATGGAGTTTAGGATTGCTGGGCATTGGGTGCGAATTAGGGCCCTGTGTTCTTTCGGTAGCCATATATAAAATTGGGGTAGGTCTGCTCCCATAATGCCGGCCTCTAGGTCTCCCCATCTGCGGTCTCCCGGTGTCGAGTGCCACATGGCTATCTGGGCCGCGAGGTAGTAGTTGTGTAAATGGGGCAGGCCCAGTCCTCCCCCATCTTTGAAGAATGTTCCCGGGAAACCCTATGTCGTTTGCGTTGCCATATGAAGTCTACTATTGTCTTTTGTAGGGGGGCTAGGTCAGATTTTGTGATCCCTGTTTTAATTGTTTATTTGTTTAATACATTTTGGATTCTGCACTTTGTATCCTGTGCTGCTCTCCTCAAGGATATCGTTTTAGCCTTTTTAGGCACCCTCCTGCATAATATATAGAGCCTGGGACGGCTCTAGATCCTGTGAGTTTTACTCTACATAAGGGGTCTATTATATATATATATATATATATATATACACATACACATTTTGCACTCTGTTATGTTATTTGTGGTTTTTAGATTGATCCCAAATTGTCATATGGTTGACTGGTGCAGTATTTATTCTATTGTTTTACTGTTTTGCGTTTGGCTCCCTGGTTTTTCTTTAACCACTTGTATATATCTGACAAAAAAAGTAGCTTTTATGTGCACATTTGGAAACTCTTCTGGGTTTGGCATGTGATTCTGGCACGTCTAGGTGACCCCTTCTTCAATGAGAAGAAAAGGAAGGGGTACACACTCTCAGGCCCGGACTGGCCATCGGTTTGGTTGCTTACACATATTGTTTGTGCCCTCTATTTTGAAGTTTTACTCCATCCTTTTGTAAGTGCTCCTGTCTATCGAAACAAACCAACCAAAAACATTATCAGCCATTCAGATTTCTGGGTTAATTGTTCTCTGGTGTGCTAATGTCTTGAATTTGCAGCACAATGAAGATTTTGGCTATTGCAAACAAATGGGAAAGGGGGTACTGCAATAGAGAAAGGTCAATTCCTAATTGATTCCCGGTCCACCTTTAAACGCTAAATTTGGCCCCGACTTGCGCCTTAATATGTAAGGCACAAATAAAACCATTTGGAGCAACTTTAGTTTCTGCACAGAAACATTTTCTCCGTGTCTTATTGTGACGCACGATATCCCTTTAATTCTGCTGATTATTAAGATGTATTTTCGTTAATCACATCAGTTGGATTCATATGTTCTAAACTAATAGGACTTAATGTTATATAAATTAAATTACCAAAAAATTAAATCCAGCTTCTAGCTAAAACAATCTAGGAAATAATCTTATTACAGACACACACACACACACGTGATACATTAACGGACAATGCAGTGGCGGCAGGATGGGAAAGAGCGATATCGAGAGCCTATTGGAATAAACATCGTTAAAAATGTAGTTCGTAGCATTCCATTTAGTTTAACTCTTTGTTGAGCCTGAATTTTGTGCTCAGTGTATTAACCTCCTCTACTAGAGGCACTCTAAGTACCATAACCACTACAGTTAATTGTTGTGGTTATCGTCTGAGCCCACTTTTGCATAGATAGCAGGTTGTTCGTGGAAAGGAGAGGTCCATAGGTTTCTAACACCATAACCACTGTAGTGGTGCATTTTATTTGACGTTACGAATGTGCTAATTTTTCTGTTCCTCTTCTTCTGCCTTTCTCACTTGTGAGAGACCATTTTCCTCTTATGCTCCAAAGAAGCAGAACAGCATGAATTTTCCCCAAGCACCAAGACCACTTGCGTGATTTGAAGTGGTTATGGTGCCTGGAGTCTGTAGCTGCAGCATTTCATTAAGAAACACTAACCATACAAACGTTAACGCCTTAGCTGTGGTTGTTATGATACTTGGAGTAAACCATTAATCTAAATCTAAACACATTTAATGTAGTTTAACCCCTTAAGGACACATGTCATGATTCCCTTTTATTCCCGAAGTTTGTTCCTTAAGGGGTTAAAGACACATTACTGGGAGTATTGTGGCTGTGGAGCTCTGTTTTGCACTAAGACACACCAACAATATGGAGCTCCTAGAAAAGAGGCATAGAGGGATTTGTCCCAAAATAGGGACTCTCCCTCCTAAATGGGGACACTTGGGAGGCATGGATAGTGCTTTAATTTTCCATATTTTGTACAGGTGGAACACAAATATCACACATCAGTCTTGGTTATTTATTTTTATTTGCCTGTAAATAATAAAAAAAAAAAAAAGTTTATAAATATTTATTCACTAAATGGTGAATTGTGTGGAGTTGAGAACTGCATAGCAAAATGTCTTTTTTTTTGTGTGCAAATAAATTATTTGGGCCTAGTTAGTTGTTTGCATTTCAATTCATTACCATTCACTGTTTCTTGTTTAAAGTACGTATATACACCTTGTAGTCTTTTTTTGCTTTAAATTTGATACATTTTAAATGGTTTTTAGCAAAACATGTGGATATCCAAGTCATTTCCTGGTTGGTATGAAAATGTATGCTATTCCACTCTCCACCAGATGTATAAATGACAGAGAAGTCCTACCCCCCTCCCCCCACCCATAATCTGTATATATTAGCTCATCCCCAAAAGCTCAGTTCAATGCGCCATACGCCATAGTGCCCCAGTGCAAAGCATTATGGGAGGAAATGAATGTTCACGCATCTGTTTGAGTTGGACATGTTTCTAGTCTTACTGCTATTTTAAACATTCGAGATAATCACACTGCCAGCCAAATGTGCAGCCACTGTATATAAGAAAACATGTAAAGTATGTAACCCCTTATCAGGGCCGGAATGACAATATTACTGTGTAGTTAGTCTGGCGGTACGTGGCCACTAGTACCGTTAACTCAGTTAAACAAAAAATTGATGTATGCATTCACTCTGCAGCTGGATATTAAAACTCCACGTGGGTTATAGTAAAAAAACAAAAAATAAAAACAAACAAAATTTAAAAATTATTCCAAATTGTGTAAAAAATCAGACAGGGAAAATTAAAGGTGGGGATACCAAAAATACCTTAATTCAGCATATTTTTGCAGTTTCGAATTTTATTTGCTAGTTTTCTGTAACCAATTAACCTTCAGAGTCTCCATTCTGTTACAGAACTTGCATTGTGATGACCCCTATACAACATTCTTCATCAAAGAACCCTATTTAACTAAAACTGCTCCCAGCTGTGGAGTGATGCATTGTTCCCTTGGAGATCAATGAGGTCTTTCAGGTGAGTCACAAGATGACTCTGTGAAATTACATTTTCACCTGTAGGGTGTGAACTGGAGTGAGCTATTGCAAAACAATACAGTGCTTTTCCAAACTAAATGGGGGGAAATACCCCATGGGGGCCCATGTGTACAGTGTGTTGTACTTGCAGTACAGAGCTGTAACGCAATGCAGAAAATAAAAAAAATGGCACAGAGCAGGGATATATTTTGCAAAAATCACCCTTGTGCTTTTGTTTTGTGACTTGTTTAGAGTGATTTCCTTCCACATTTCTGTGTTGATCTCTGCAGTTTCTCATAATTTATTTTTGGAACATTTTCAATACCCAGGGTGGTCCACTTTTCTTCTAGATGGTCTGTCTGGAACTGTGGCGTTTTTTTGATGATTTCATTGGTCATTTCTGAACAAACCCATTGTAGTCTAAAGTTCTATCACTGTGCGTTTTTTATGGCTGTGGAACTTACATACATTTGTATACACACCCAAGATACTAAAAAAAATATTGAGTGCTGTGGAGTTCTGTGATACACCTATACACACACACAGCATATGTTTAGGAGGCTTGTACTGCCGTGGAGCTCTGTTATACATTCATACACATAACCTGTGACTGAATTTTATATACCAGTATCGAATATTGCTCCTTTTGCTTCTATCTGTGCATGAGTAGTGCTGGCTGCAATGCTACCTGTCGGCTTACCAAGTGTCACAGTTGCCACACTTGGTCCTCCACCCATCCCGATATAGAACACTCTCCATTGTTTACCACTTCTTTGGAAAATCCTTACACCATCTGATCAGTAAGTCTCGTAGTTTCATTACCTGCACCCGTAATCTCTGCTCGACACTTTTTTAAAAACTTTTTTATCAAAAAATAGAAATGGGTCAAACAGCTCTAATCTACAGAGCGTCAAAAAATATGTCCCAGAAAGAACCAAATTTGACACCACTAACTGCAAACTTCAACCCTCGCATCTCTATTCACACAGATAACCTCAATGTATCCCTCC
The DNA here is from genome assembly GCF_036172605.1 of Pelobates fuscus. Classification (NCBI taxonomy): domain Eukaryota; kingdom Metazoa; phylum Chordata; class Amphibia; order Anura; family Pelobatidae; genus Pelobates; species Pelobates fuscus. The sequence goes on from NC_086327.1 coordinate 29,630,913, forward strand.
TGGTGACGCAATTTTTGTAACGTAAATAATACATTTTTGAATGTCCGGTTCACTTTGAGGGAGGTATACGACAAGTATGTTTCTTCAAGAGCCACATACCTTGACATTAGGCCCAAAGCTTCGAAAAAAACACTGGATGGGATTTAGGTGGAACACTGCACGTTGTACATATAAGAGAAAAACTAAACAAAGAAGTGATCTACAATCTACGTACTCCTGTCTAGCATTAAAGTCACAGCCAGAAGCCAATTTCCATGACTTAAAATGATTTTCTTTTTCTCTTTCCTGGCTCGAGATTGCTTCTGGAATGATTGGCGTGCTCAGCCAGAGCACAGAATTTTTTATTTTATTTTTACCCACAGACTTAGCATGCCTACCACATAGTATATTGTTTCCTGTTCTATTTTGGTCTGTGCCACAGATCTGAATTGTAGAGGAAGAATCCCAAATGGATTTTTCCTATCGACAGACCCTGCCATTTCCAAGTGTGCTTGTACCTCCCAAAGCATCCGTGATCTAATGACCTGATTCTTGCAGGCTGTGTCAGACGCTTCCATTAATCTCTAAGTGAACTGACTGTGCTCTTAAGACTCACGCACTTAAAGGGACATTTCAGCGTGGATTACTGAAATATTTTAGAATGCAAAAAAAATATATAGCATGGCTTATCGTGGGAAAATCTTAAATATTATATAACAGTCGACTGCAGCACATGTGTAGGTTAAGAGCTACTTGTGTAAAGAAAGCATAAGCCCACTCTAAAATGACTACTCAAAATAGCTCAATACCCAACTGACATTCAAGATATCCTACAGCGCATTTGAAGAATATGTGCTAGTTTGAGCAGGGTCCTCGACTCCTCCTGTTGCTGTACGTCCAATTTGTCTTGTTGCAACTACTAGCTTTTGGTCCAGCTGTTGTACAGCGCTGCAGAATACGTTGGTGCTTTTATAAATAATAATACACAAGCACATTGTGGGGGTCCTGCTCTGCAGTCAGATGCCTGTTTCCTTTGATATGGCTGCCAGAGACCCGGCATAGTCAGTAGACCTCCATGTCAAATGTACTACTTTTCATAAATATGTGAAAAAACACCAAAATAGCTAATTTATTACAATGCAAAGGACAAATGGCATTCCTTAGCATCCATGTAATTGTAAGTTAAGTAAAAAGGTGTTTGATTACTTAATGATCCCGTTCCCAGTCATTTACTTTAAGCAACTGGGTGTCACTGTGGCCAGCAAACTGTGGGAGTAATGTCCAAGTGTGCGTGTGTGTGTATTTTTTTTTCTTTCTGCCATTTTATTTTACTCTTTTTGGATTTGCTCTTTTTTGGGAAATGATTCACCAAATAAGACAGTAGGTGATAGAGGCCAATAAAAAGGCTCGGTATAGACCCACTGCTGTCCTGACCCGTAAACAAAAGCCCCCGTGCAGACTGTATCTGCCAATTGGCTTAAGGTCTGCTTCAAAGTATCTGTGTCATCACATAGCTGCCTTCTCTTGAACTCTGATACAATTCAAACATCCTGCTATTTGCATGGTCAATAATTCTTGCTGTCTCTCAAAGTAGGAGACTCGGAGTCTTGGAATACAGTTGGGGTCATATTTCCGGTCTGTTTACTGTCCCCAGTCTTCTAAGAATTGTAAAAATGCTAGGGACACAGGACCACCCAGAGCACAGCCATAGTCCCTACTTGGTCTTAAAGGGGAAGGTCACTTTTCTGGAAATTATGACATTGAATAAACCTGTGAAAATCGCCTGTAGCTCAAGTCAACCTTTTTTCCTGTTGCCGTCACAATGCTTTGCGTTAAAATGGGGGCCATCACACCAGCCCTCGGGTCGTACTGCACTATTGTCGTACAGTTTGTAGTATCTATCTGCCATTTCTCTCACACCATTAATCGCACGCTGTGGCTGTAGATGTAAAGATATAGCAGCACATTATGACCGCTGCCTTACACTGACTCTCAGGTCCTGACAAGTTTCCGGAGCTGTACATTTCAGGCCGAGGCCTGCAGAATACGTCACCTGCAGATAATGTACTCTTTCGCCTTCCTTGAGGATACAAATGTGACCTAATACTGACTGCCTCATACCTTTTTAAAGGGCAATTTCACACCTATAAATCACTTCAGCTTGCTGCGTATGGGTGAGGAGTATCCCATTAAAAAGGCATTTAATAAAAGTATTGTCCCTTTTATTAAATAGTGAAAGGTTTGCTTCTGTTAAAGGAACACTATGCATTCCTAACACTATGTTGTCCATCTGCCTCTGCGCACCCCCGATCATGAAAGTATTCACTTACCTGTTCTTCAGGCCTCACTCCGTGAAACCCTGCATTTTTACATCCTGCAGTGAAACACCTAACATTTTTCTCCCCACTTCCCACCCAGGCTCCCCCTAAATATATAGCAGGCTCCTCCAGCTATTTGAGATTCTCACTCAATTACCTCTTCATTCCCTTTACATTTTACCAATAGCTGCTTCTCTGTTAACTCTTTCAGCCATCACCTCCAAATTTCCCCTGCTATCTCTTGTCTCAAATCCCCATGGTATCCTTTAGATTGTAAGCTCACGGGCCATCTAGCTAAGCACTTTGTATAAAATAGCTCCAATGGCTAGATATCAGCTTACGGGCAGGGCTCTCTTTACCTCTTGTATTTGTCTGTGTATATTGTACGTTTCTCCACTAATTGTACAGCGCTGCAGAATCTGTTGGCGCTTTATAAAAAGCAGTAATAAATAAAATAAACCTGATTCCAGAGCTGTGGTCCCTCGAGATCCTCCTCCCAAAAAGGAGCGAAAGCTGTGTAATCGGCCACCCGTGGGAGCATAAAGGCGGCTAACTCAGGGAGCTTTGTAGCCGGCCGCCCGCAGAATGGTATGGAGGCGGCAAGCTTTTCTTTTTCAGGTTGTTAATGTGTTGCGTCAATTTAACCGCAGTAAACGTTCAGCAAATATGACAAAAAAAAATTCAGTAATAACGAGCTTTATACAAACTTTCTCTCCTTTTACTCTTCAAATATTTTGATGGCATAGGCACGGAGGGAGATGCCAGAGAAGCTTTGTTTATATACAAAAGAAGGTTATTTTGTATAAATGTGTTTTTTCTCTGCTATAAAATGATTATGGTTATCCTTCTGGTAGTACAGAGCATACTAACAGATCATTGCGTAGCCTATTTGTGCATACTAACAGATCATTGCGTAGCCTATTTGTGCATACACGTGGGGGTTAAACTTTGACTTAGACTTTATCACTTCAAATGTCCTTGATTTGTAAACTTGAAAAGACAATGAGTCTGTTATGTTTTGTATATTTTTTTTTATTTCCTCCATGTGCTGTCGAGTCCAAGATATGAACACGTTACTGTTCTCGATTGTTGACCGTTATAGTTGCACAGTGGTTCCTGAATAAGATGCATTTTACAAAACATTGAATACCCTGAACGTGGCCCGTCTATAGCCCTCAGGGCCTGGTATTTCCTGTATTTGTCTGGCACTGTTTGTTTTTATTATTGAGAAGGCTCTGTGCCATTCAGAAACCTGGGCTAGATGATTGATTGTATTACAATCGGACCTGTAGGATTTGTTCCAGTTGGTGCTACCCACATAACTAACGGACATAGTGAAATTATGAAGCTAAATGCTATGCTATATCTTGGCTATAAATGCCAATGTCATAAAATTTAAAGGGGATTTATCATTCAGCAATATGTTTATATCCTGCTTTATTCATCCTCTATATTTAACTGATATGGTTTTTTTTTTTTTGGTTTTTTTTTAGTACCTCCATCTTTGCTCCCCGTTATTCATTGTTTTATGCTCTGTCATTTTCTGCGACCATTTTCATGTTTCCTTCTGTTAATGACCTCACACAAGGAGGCAGAAATTAAATGTTAGGCCCGTAGGATTGGGCTTGGAAATAGTATTAATTAAATGGGTGTAGACTAGGAGACAACCCCTTAATTACATATCACATTATGTGCCTGTGCCTTAGAGACACTAGAATTCTAACGAATCCAAGCAATGAGCTAGTGACCCCCTGAGTTAAGGTAGAGAGCTGAGCGAACCTCTTATCGATCCTATTTAGAGCCAACCTAGTGCTGTGATTATCTAGAATATGTTAAGAGTTAATCTAGGCTAGTAAACACTAGCCTTGAAACATGTTACCCAAATGTTTTGCTATTACAGGACAGTTCTGACTTCAGGGTCCTGTTCTGCCATCCTACATTTTGTTCCCTGTTGTTCTGCATTTGGAGGGGGGGGGGGGGGGGGGGGGGCTGGGAGCTGTCCTTTGGCAGCCCAGAGCCAGCACATCATTACATGCGCTTGTGCTATGCAGCAGGCATTGGACCAAACACAGAGGGCCTGATGGGAGTCTGTCTGTGAACCTGGCAGCCTTGATGCCAGCCTGACATGCCCCTTTAGTGGGTGGACCTGCAAACCTTTCCCTAGGAAGGCCTGCCGTCCCATTCCCATTCTCCCTGGATCTCAATGTCTGTGTGCAGCCATTTTGTTCTTTAGCGCCCATGACGTCTGCAGTTTGCACTTCTGTGGGATTCATTTTACTGACTGATTGATTGTGGTTAAATTCTGATTGGCACTTCAACCCGAACCTTGCTTCGAGCTTAATTCCTTATCACATTTTCTCAACTTGATTGCTATACATGGTGGAAAAAAAGAAGTCCTTATATTTCTGTATGTATTCTATAAAAAACTAGAGCGCTTAGGAAACAAGAGACTTGCACACAGAGAGCTATATAGAAGCAGAGTAGATAAAGGTTATTCATGGTGACAGAACTGCCATGTTGGATTTAGTTGGATATCTTCTCTATCTGTGTGTGTGTGTATTATATATTTTATAAAACATGTGTTTATGATGAGGCTTATTGATACCGGAGAAACTGACGGAAGCCAAGCACAGAGAGATGGACACAGGTTTCTTCAGGAAGGAAGAGATTCTTTATTGGATCACCGATCGGGACTCAGAGGGACTAGCGTCACCAAAATACAGCAAAGTCTGAGTACTGAATACATAGAGTACATTCCTTATATAGCACTGTAGCTCCTCCCACAATTAACTACACCCACACATACCCTTAACCTATTTAATGAATAGAGTCTAAACTCATCCATCCGGTCTAACCACGTGGCTCATCTGATACAAAGGAGAGGGACGCGTAATTCCAGTTCTTACATTCCTGCACCTGGTCAGTACAGTGATGACAGTATCTTAGCTACGTGTAATTAACTAGATACTACAAACACATATACATACATATGCCTTGTGGCAATCTTAGCCTGCTAAACTTGTATTTTACTGGAATTACATCACATTCCCCCCTTTGATGCCTCTGATATTTCACAATTACTTGAGGCATCACTTAACCTTGGTTTGCATATACCTCAGGTTACCATGAACCAGACCAGACTTATCTTATGATGTGAATCTTCAACATTCATCTTCTTGCATTGGTTCTCCCTGATCTAGAGCCTTATACTTATATATCGCCATTATCTGTGCAGCAGCCTTCCTCTCTGCTATACTTCCTATCAGGCTTTGCACAGACCTAACTACTAAGGGTATAAGACACGGTAGGAGTAGACACAACAGTAAAATCAGTAGGACTCCACCTACCACTGCCTTAAGCCCTCCAAACCACTCATACCAGCTACCAAACCAACTACTTGGATTGTACCCTTTCCATACCTGAGTAGGCACATGCGCTAGTTTAACCATATGGCTAGTAAGCTCAGCTATTGCTTGCCCTTCGTCATCTATTTGAAGACAGCAATTACTTAGGTTAAACTTCCCACATACACCTCCCTCTACTGCCAAAAGGTAATCCAAGGCTAATCTATTTTGGTAGACTGCTGTCCTCATCCTGGTGTTATGCTTCGCTAGAAGATTGAGCGCCTGTGATGTTTCATTAGTGATAATCTCAACCACCGCCTGTAACCTTATAATACGGTTGAGCATATAAATAGGGGTTCTATAACCAAAGGTACCATCCTCAGCCCACGTGGCTGGCCCATAGTAATCTATGATACGCTGGGGAGGCCATTCATTATCTTCCCAGGTGCCTATCTCTATGGGTCCCCTTTTCTTCCTATGATTCACATCATACACTTTAACACCTAAAGTCTCACCTGTTTCAATCGGTAACAAGAAGAAGGATGGTTTGAGCATACCCAACACACATGCCCCTTCCCAGTCCTGTGGCAGCTCCGAATAGGCTTTCTTACCACAGATCCAGTACAAATTTGCTGGGGCTCTCCAAGTAGATGTGATGGATAGATCAAACCACACATCCTTTAAATTGGCATATCTAGCAAACGGGTTAGATGGTTCTGAGACATTTGAAGCCGACCACCAAGTTGTATTCTTTGTATCATCATCATAAGCTTTTTGCCCTAGACAAGTTAATTCTCCTACAGAAGTATTATACATTATTCCTTTCCTTGCTATGCAAACATAACCTATGATGGAGGTCTTTAATCTCCACTCAGATTTACCTCTAACACTCATATGATAATCGGCTTGTGTAGATATTAATTGGTCAACTGCCTCAGAACCGGACATTACCTCCTTTGTTTCCCAAGGCCATTGGTCTCCCATGTTAGTACCTCCACACACATAGCAGTTGGTAACATTAAGACTACCGGCAATACTTTCAGCTAAATCGATGAACAGGTTTTTAGCATTATGGGGGATCTTATTATCTATACTCATCTCTTCGTAAAAGGAATGGTATACTTGATGAGTCTGGGAGGATACCGTATCAGTCTCTATTCCTATAAACAATAATGTCCCAGGATCTAAACCCGTCCCGTATATTTGAAACCCAAATAAATTTCCATACTTATCTAAGAACTTGTCGGGGTTATTAATGAGTATATGGACTGGGTTGCATTCCATAGACTTACAATAAGGGCTAGTCGGCAACTTAGTCACTATCATGTCTTTGTCTACTGTCTGTCCCCAAGTTGCCCACCCCACACAAGACCAATATGGGCAAAAGTTATAATCTCTATTTGGGCATCTAGGACTTACATATTTATTTTTGCTACTGGGACAAATATATTTATCGTTAGACCCATACGTCCTCTCCCATCTAAGATCCCCACATACATTCCACGGCTTTCTACCACTCGATATCGCTTTACACGCATCAAATAGCAGAACACCCGAAGAATGTACGGATTCTAACACCGTTTTATTAATTAGGGTCCCCTGAGGATCTCCATTCCTGAGAGTCAACCAAATTGTACGAGGCTGATACTCCGGACTGAAGCACTTAGGTTCTCCTACTCCTAAATGGCACACACTATAATCTATATTTAGGTATCTACATCTTGATACCTCTCCTTTACATTCGTATTGTGAATGCCAAATTAGGGTTTGGGAAATATGGTTACCTGTTCTCGTAGTCTTAATGCATACCTCACAGCTAGGAGTGTCGGTACCTCTACCTTCCTGAATATAAAAACACATATAAATAAACACTATCAAAAGCACATCTTTCGCCGTCATCCTCAGTCTTCGTCCGTGCGATGGAACCTCAGCTTCCAGGATGTGAGGGCTGCAGGGAATGGAGTTCTGCTCATCTTCACAGGTGTCCCTTCGAGACTTTCCTGGCTTATACACTATGTGTTGGTAAGCGGACAGGCTTTATTATGGCCTTCTCACTCACACCTGTAACAATAAAATTTGTAATCCACAATAATTCCTCGTTACTCCGACTGAGTAGTGCGTTTCAACCGGATCTTGCAGGGATTCTCTGGATCTGCTGTAATTTGCCAAGAATCGACTGCTGCTGGTTTAACCCTGGAGTGATGTATCCACGGAGTCACTTCTGCTACTTTTATTGCTGTAGGGGTAGACAAAAGAACAACATAAGGACCTCTCCACTTGGGCCCTAACGGTACATTATTCCACTCTTTAATCCACACTTGATCTCCTGGATGATAACTATGAACAGGGGGATAAATATTCACAGGTAATCTATCTTGTACCCATTTCTGTACCTCCTCCATAGTCTTACCCAACTCTACAACCTGCTGCCGGGTAATTCCTTCTCCCAACTGACTCAAGTCCCCCCTTAAGTTACCAAGTACGGGAGGTGGTCGCCCATACATGATTTCAAAAGGAGAGAGGCCCATCCTTCTGGTAGGGGTACTGCGGATTCGCAATAAAGCTATGGGTAAGAGAACGTTCCACTTAAGTTGGGTTTCCTGACACATTTTAGCCAACTGGTTCTTTATAGTTCTATTCATTCTCTCTACCTTACCAGAACTCTGGGGTCTATATGCAGTATGAAGCCTCCACTTTATACCAAGCATATGAGTCAGTTGTTGTAGGCACTGGTGAACAAAAGCTGGACCATTGTCCGATCCTATAGAACAGGGTAGTCCATATCGGGGTATTATTTCTCGTAGCAGGAATCTCACAACTTCTCCTGCTTTCTCTGTACGAGTAGGACATGCTTCTACCCAGCCTGAATAGGTGCACACAATTACCAGCAGGTAACGATGTCCACCCGATTTAGGCATCACTGTAAAGTCTATTTGTAGATCGGACATGGGGAGTCCCCCCATAAACTGAACTCCTGGTGGCTTTACTGGTCCTTGTCTTGCATTATTCTTAGCACACGTTACACATCTGCGTACAATGGCCTGAGTCAAGTTGGACAATCTTGGTATGTAGAAATGTTTCCTGAGAGATTCTTCAGTACTGTCTCTCCCAGAATGTGTCCCGTTGTGATAATTTTGGACAATTTCTACCGCTAGTGATGCTGGTATGACTATTCTTCCATCTTCTAGCTGATACCACTTGTTCTCCAAATACTTTCCCGGTTCAGTCTTTAACCACTCCTCTTCTTGAGCTGTATAAACTGGAGTCCATTGGGACAGTGGAGTTGGTATAAGAGCAGCTATATGCCCCACATACTCCTGTCTTCCTGATTCAGCAGCACGCTTAGCTGCACTATCTGCCATCCGATTTCCCTTGGTTACATCACCATCTCCTCTCAGATGCGCTCGACAATGTATGATACCGACTTCTTTCGGCTCCCACACTGCTTCCAATAGTTGTAGGATTTCGGCTGCGTACTTGATTTCTTTGCCTTCTGAATTCAGTAGTCCTCTTTCTTTATACAAAGCTCCGTGGGCGTGAGTGGTTAAAAACGCATACTTAGAGTCCGTATAGATATTTACTCTTAAACCTTCAGCCAATTGTAACGCTCGTGTTAGTGCTATTAATTCTGCCTTTTGTGCTGATGTTCCTTTCGCCAGTGGCCGAGCTTCTATCACCTTGTCTATTGTTGTTACTGCATATCCTGCATAGCGGATCCCTTCTTTCACATAACTACTGCCGTCGGTGTAATATTGAACATCGGGGTTCTGGATGGGAAAATCACGAAGATCTGGTCTACTTGAGAATACTTCATCCATTACTTCCAAACAATCATGTTGACTTTCAGTAGGTTGTGGCAAAAGGGTAGCTGGATTTAAGGTGTTTACAGTCTCTAAATGCACTCTTGGGTTTTCACACAACATTGCTTGATACTTGGTCATACGGCTATTACTAAACCAATGATTTCCTTTGTAATCCAACAACGTCTGTACTGCATGTGGGACTCGTACATAAAGTTCTTGACCCAGAGTGAGTTTATCGGCTTCAGCTACTAGCAGGGCGGCTGCAGCTACGGCTCTTAGACAAGGTGGAAGTCCGCTGGCCACTGCATCCAGTTGCTTAGACATGTAGGCAACAGGTCTTTGCCATGATCCCAAGTACTGTGTCAATACTCCCACAGCCATTCTTCTTTGCTCGTGTACATATAAGTAGAATGGTCGTGTGTGATCAGGTAGACCTAATGCTGGGGCACTCATCAAAGCCTTCTTCACATCTTCAAATGCCGTTTGCTGTTCTTGGGTCCATAAGAAGGGGTCGTGCTCTGTACCTTTGATAGCTGCGTACAGAGGTTTTGCTAGTATCGCATAACTGGGAATCCATATCCTACAGAAGCCTGCTGCCCCCAAGAATTCTCGCACTTGTCTTCTATTCTTGGGTATTGGTATTTGGCAGACAGCTTCTTTTCTCTCTGGCCCCATAATTCTTTGACCTTCAGAGATATGGAATCCTAGATACTTGACAGTTGGCAAACACAACTGAGCCTTCTTTCTAGACACCTTGTATCCTGCCTTCCAGAGAATGTGTAGTAGATCGTGCGTTGCTTGCTGACAGATTTCTTTTGTAACTGCTGCTATCAACAAGTCATCTACATATTGTAACAATACACACTCTCCTGGGATGGACTCGAAATCCAATAGATCTTGACTTAGGGCTGAACCAAATAGGGTAGGTGAATTTTTAAACCCTTGGGGCAGTCTTGTCCAAGTCATTTGGCGTTTTGAGCCCGTTACAGCGTTCTCCCATTGGAAAGCGAAAATACATTGACTTTCTGCGGCAATTCGGAGGCAAAAGAAGGCATCTTTGAGATCTAAGACTGTGAAGTAAGTAGCCCCGCCCGGAATTAAAGCAAGCAGGTTATATGGATTGGGTACAACTGGATGTATACTAACAACCGCATCATTGACTGCTCTTAAGTCCTGCACAGGTCGATACTCATCTGTGCCGGGCTTTTGAACAGGCAGCAATGGGGTGTTCCAGGGGGAAGTACAGAATTTTAGGATACCATACCGTATGAACTTATCCAGATAGGATTGGATGTTCTTCTTAGCCTTCTGCGGAATGTGATATTGTCTTAGGCTCACTGGATAAACCCCATGTTTCAGTTAAATTTTTATTGGTGGAATATTGCGGGCCAGTCCTGGTGGGTTGTTCTCTGCCCAAACTCCTGGTATGTTAAACAATGTCTCATCACTCCTAGGGTTTTGGCTAGTCAACACTGTATAAAGTCGCCACTCTTCTTCCTTTGGTACGGATAAAGTCATAATACCTGAAGGTCCATTAAACTTTAAAGATGTTGTTCCATCTGGTAGGAACGTAATCTGCGCTTGTAATTTGGATAGCATATCACGTCCCAGCAATTGGACTGGACATTCAGGCATATAAAGGAATTGGTGTTTTACTACGTGGCCTCCCAATGTACAGAGTCGACTTTTAAGAACCGGTCTTTCAGCACTTCTTCCAGTTGCTCCTATCACAGTAATAGTCCTTCCAGATGGAGGAGCAACTAGATTAGTCACCACTGAATGTTCAGCACCAGTGTCGATCATGAATGCACTCCTCTTTCCCCCTATTGATACATCGACCATAGGCTCCGCTCGACCAAGGGGGATGGAGCCCGGTCGGTATCAATAGTCCTCCATGACCGTGTCAGCCAATCCTACGAAGTCCCTACCTTCTCTATCGCGGGACCTTTGCGCTGCTGGAATATACCTGTCTTCCCTAACACTTCCTCTGTTCCCATTACTCCCTCTATAACCATTACTCCCTCCGGGGCCTCCTCTACCTCTCGCTCTACCTCTAAAGTTTCCGTAGCCTGCCCTGGGTTGGTCTCTCTCGTACTGCTCTCTTTGCGGACATTCGTTCCTCCAATGCCCTTCTTCCTTGCAATACGCGCATTGATCCCTACTCAAAGGCTCCCTACTCCATCTATTATTGCCTCTATCTGGGCCCCGTTTATCTACGCCTGCGATCGCTACCGCTAGCATATCAGCCTTTTTACGCATCTTGCGCTCCTCCTCTTTCTTGCTTTCTGTTTCCCTATTCATATAGACCTTATTAGCTACCTCCATTAGTTGGGAGATTGACATACCTGCAAACCCTTCTAACTTTTGTAGCTTGCGCTTAATATCTCCGTAAGCTTGGCTGACAAAGGCGGAGTTAACCATTCGGGAATTGTCTGCGTCTTCCGGATTAAAGGGGGTGTACAAGCGGTACGCCTCCAATAATCGGTCATAAAAGACACTGGGCGCTTCATCGCTTTTCTGGATCACCTCAACTGTCTTCGACATGTTAATGGCTTTCTTTCCTCCTGCTTTCATGCCAGCAATTATAGCGTCTCTATAGGCTCTGAGTTGAACCATATCAGCACCATTTACGTTCCAATCGGGATCAGTGTTGGGATAATGTGTTGCGGCCCATGCTGCTGGATTAGCTTGGTTCAAAGCACGGGCTCTATCCTCTAATGCTTTAATGGCTGCTTGATTTATTCTTGTCCTTTCCTCATTGTTAAATAAAGTCATTAATAACTGCTGGCAATCAGCCCATGTCGGATTATGTGTCTGTACTATTGAGGTGAACAGATCAGTCATGGCTTGTGGTTTCTCAGTATACGAGGAATTATGGGTCTTCCAGTTTAAAAGGTCGGTAGTGGTGAAAGGGACATATACGAAGACAGGGTCAGCGTGTGCCATTTGACCTGCGGCATCGATATAAGCTGACCCGGGATTTAAGCGAAGAGGCATCTGATAGTGCTTTAATTGTTGGGCACCAGTCAACTGTCGGGTTTGGATGGGGCTACGTAGGGAAGCGTCAGTCATGGGTTCCGGTCGGGGAGAGATAGGGTATGGGGATGTGGGAGGTTGGTTTTGGGAAAAGGTAGTGAATAGAACACTTCGGGCCGAGCTAGATGAAGCTTGACCGGAAGTCTGAAGTGGCGCCAAATCAGGATATTCGTTTCTAATGGGGGTGGGTTCTGGTTCCGGAAGGGGAGATTTAGTACGAGGGGGGGTGGATCCTGTACTGGAGGAGGAAGCGGAAGTGGATGGGGGTAGTGAGGGAAGGGTTACAGGACTTCCTGTATTTGCGTCACTTCCTCTTACCGGAAAGTAAGGGGGCGGCAAAGGGATCTCGGACTCAGGGGGCGTGTCCAAAATGGGCCTAACACCAGCCCTAGTGGACGAACAAGTCCTAGCTACCATGAGGCGACACTGTTCCTCGTGGCATGTCCGGAGCCATTTTGGCGAGTCATTTACGGCCTGTCTCCAACAATCAATATAAGGAAACTGGCCGTAAAGTTCAGGCCTACCCGATACAGCCACGTGTAAGCGCTGTACCAGAGTTGGATCCAAACTGCCACGTGGCGGCCATGCCGCAACCAAAGTAGGCCACTCCCTAGTGCACAAAGTGACCAAACGTACAGGGGACATCTTAACCCCAAAATCACAAACTTTGAATCCCTTTTTAAAATTCTTAACCATACATCCTAAGGGATCCGGAATCGTTGACTGCGACGCACCCATATTTAACAGTGGAACGTCGTCGACAACGATTACTATACACGCGTACTATTCAACAGTCACACCCGTTTCCTCTGGCAACAGCACCACGTGGTATGGTTACCAAGTGAAACGTACACAATAACAATAAACACTCAGGGAATTCCCGTACACACACAGCTGCTACACCAGTCACTATATAATCAATATTATGCCCTTTGGCGTAACTACACAGTCACCCACGCTATAATTCTCTATATACGAATTACCCGTCTATAACACACCCCAGTAACATCGTCTTTTACAAATAGCGGTTACAGTACGGTTAGCATAGGTCAAAGCACAAGTTAAGGTCACAATACAATTATTAGTGGTTATGGTGTTAAAACATGCAATGGACGACAATGATTAGTACTTATTATATAATGTCAGTAAATATACAGGGTTATGGTACCGTGCACTATAATACAGCAACACACTATTAACACTCTCGCTAGACGGCTGAGCTCGCGCTATCTAACAAGATATACACTTTACTAAACAATCGTTAACACATTTACAATTCCCAACTAAACTATTGGCCAGTACCTTGAATGGACTACCTAAAACTATATACACCCGTTTTGGTTAGCCACACTGCCCAATCACCACATATACATAGCGAGCTAGAGAACCGAATTTACACAGGCGCCTCTTAGTCGTACTATCAAAAGTCTAGTGGGTTCCAAATTTACACGCCTTCCCACTTAGCCCAGATAGGATGAGAACTAGCGAACCGAATTTACACAGGCGCCGCTTAGTCTCCCGGTCCCTCCGACCTAGCGAACGTAATATACACCCTAGAACGCTAGTCTAGACAAGACACCGGTGTCCGGCTAGGGCTATCTTACACCAGGACCCCGCCTGACTAACCAAATCAAACGGTCTGACTAAAGAGCGTTCGATCGAGCGGTGCGCCTTCGCTCCTTCCCTCCGACAGAGGGGGCAGATACAGATTCAAAAACCCCTTTGGGCCTACCGCACAATCGGTATACCCCTAGCGGGTCCTGCCGTCTAAAACAGCAGTTATCTTACCTCCTCGTTCCTGAACCTGAGTTCACACTCATCGACGGGGACACCCCAGCACTTCTCACGTAGAGGCCGATGATCTCCTGGACAACAGACCAGTGGCGCCGAGACGAAGGGAGGTCCACGCAGAAGTTCAGGGGTGCAGCCGTAGAGAACGTGGGCAAAGATAGACCGTCTCACGCCTCTGCCTCTCAGCTACCGTTGAACGATGAGCTTCCCGGCCAATGCACCAAATGATACCGGAGAAACTGACGGAAGCCAAGCACAGAGAGATGGACACAGGTTTCTTCAGGAAGGAAGAGATTCTTTATTGGATCACCGATCGGGACTCAGAGGGACTAGCGTCACCAAAATACAGCAAAGTCTGAGTACTGAATACATAGAGTACATTCCTTATATAGCACTGTAGCTCCTCCCACAATTAACTACACCCACACATACCCTTAACCTATTTAATGAATAGAGTCTAAACTCATCCATCCGGTCTAACCACGTGGCTCATCTGATACAAAGGAGAGGGACGCGTAATTCCAGTTCTTACATTCCTGCACCTGGTCAGTACAGTGATGACAGTATCTTAGCTACGTGTAATTAACTAGATACTACAAACACATATACATACATATGCCTTGTGGCAATCTTAGCCTGCTAAACTTGTATTTTACTGGAATTACATCACATTATAATGTTTGAGTTTAGAATCTGTCAATTACTGATCTTCTAGCCAAGGGGAAGACAGTAAGTCCTGTCAGCACTATCTTGGCAGCTGTGAGTGTCACACAGGGAAGTTGCTGTGTGATGGTATATTTGTCTTTTCAATGGGTGAAAATAGCCGTGGGGTTTCAATAACAAGGGTGTGTTGTATTAGATTCTCTGTGTGAAACAGGCCCCGGGCAGTTCTGTCTGTTGGTCTGTGTGAATCTGACAGAACTTATCTGTTTGTCAGTGATTGAGGTCATTCTGCTAAAGATACAGGACTGAAACATTTACCCAGAGAGCAAGTTGCAAAAACAATAAGTAATTAAACACACGGATAATACACTCCATTGAAATGTATTACTTCTGTAAATGTACTGTGAAACTCTGTGCTTGACATCGCAAATCCTTCCTGAATTGTTGCATTTCTGTGATAACCGCGCAGTTAGTTTTGTTGTATGTTGTAGCTGTTGTTTTAAGGATTGGCCCTAACGCTTGGTTAATTTTTATTTTTCTAGGGTTTAGTTTTTTTTTTTTGTTTTTTTTTTTAATATCCACTTTCTTTAGAAATGTTTCCAAATGGGAAATTTTATTACAAAATGTAAAAAAATTCTGTGCTCAGCTCATTCAGTTATTTAAAATAAAAGAAGCTACCATAAGCAGCGATTTGAGTATTTAAAACATATTTTTGTCCTATGGAGGGTGGTGTAGAGGGACCGACGGATGCGGCACTCGCCCGGTTCTCTCTTCCTCCCCCCATCTCCTACACACCTTCCACAAGCTTTTCTGTCCTTGGACAGTTCTAGAAACTAAGTGGGCTAACCTAGGGAGTTTAAAAGGAAAAAAACTCAGAGGGCATGTGAGCGTCATATCTGGGTCTTTCACAGGATTATGCAATCTTCCCAGGGTATGGGCACGTGTTCCGCTAGAGCCAAGGGGTCTTTCTGTCCTAAAGTTCTCTTCTACTAATTTTTTCAACTATACTTTAAAAAACAAAAAAACAAATGGAAAATGTGGGTTTCATATAGGTATTAATAACAAGGTGGGTGAATATGCTCATGAGGTGAATTAAAGATATGATGTTGTTCTGTTTTAACTCGGATGAGTTGCACCACTTGATGTCATAAATTGTTTAATTCTTCGTTGCTCTACCATGTGTATAGTGATGTTCTGTAATGAGTATTACTTTGTTGTGCTATTTTTGAACAAAAATAAAGATTTAAAAAATATATATTTCTGTGTCGACAAATAGTTTACTGAGAATTGTGGGAAATGTAGTCCAAATGTGCAGCATTGGGTCTAGTGGTGATTATGATTCAGGCCGAATCAACCTGATAAATGTTTTTTTTTTTTTATCTCTTTCAGTCTTACTTTGTTTCCGACTATGATCCAACAATTGAAGACTCGTACACCAAAATCTGCAATATTGATGGGAAGCAAACGCGACTGGATAGTAAGTATCTATTGCCCAGGAGTCCATGCATGATGCCGTGAGGTTTCTTATTGGGCAATGTGTGAAAAGATCTGTCCCCATCCTACCTGATTTTGAGCTACCCTCTCCCTGCCTCTCAGCAGGAGGAAGGTGGAAATTTCTGGGTCTGACACTCTACCTGTGTCATGAAATCCTTGCAGACTTCATGAACAATGGTGGAATCCAATATCGGGAGCTACTTTTCTTAAATGTCAAACTACTACTACTAGGGCTAGGGTATTTCCATGCAAATGTGTTTATTTAGTTTTTTCACTATTTTTATCTGACTATCCATTTCAGATGATCAGTCCTAATGTGTGATTTAAGTACAGCGTCATTGCTGAAGCACGTGTGGACGCTATGAGTCAGACGCATGGTGATATTTATTGAGTGTCTCTCGGCATGACTGCTTCGCTGCATTGGCTAAGTACTCGATGACTACATAACCCAGCAAAACCCATGGGAATAAAAGTTATCCTCATACTAAATCTCAATGCTGCTTCAGTTTTATTGAGTTGAAGACATGGCTATGTTGTGACTTGTTATGGAAACGTCTTAGTTTTTATTTATTTATTTTGTTCTGTGTTTTTTTTTTTTTTAATTTATTTATTTTATTGCAAATGAGACCATAATATGTTAGAGGTAGAAGGTGTATAATGTTACTTTTCTATGGGCACTAGATTGCTGGGTTTAAGGTAAGCTCTCCTGCCTGGGTGTGGGCGATGACAAATCCTGCGGGAGTATCCCAGGAATCTGCGGAATGTGACACAGTGATCTTTGCAAACAGTGTCAGTCTACAGAAAAGCAGAAACGTGAAGCAGAGGGTGTTGGCCTTTTTTGTTAGTTTTTTTTTTTTTTTCCCTTTACGTTCAGATTGGTTTCTCATTCAATGTAGTCATAATTAATTACTCAGAGCGGATATATTAAAACAGATAATTTTTATTTTTTTCATTTTCCTATATAGTACGTATGCATCATACCCAACAAAAATAACACGTATTTAATAGGGGAAATAAAATGTAAGTTTCTCTTATCGAGTAATTACAGACAGGAAGCACTGTCCCTGGGACTGCCAATCTCTCGTTTTACATTCCCTGTAATTCCTAACAGCAGCACTGGCCTCTAGAACTCTCTCACATACCCTGATGTCTCTAGTTGACCTTTGACTCATGACCATTGTGACCCACCAAGACACCTAATCTTAACGAGGCAGTCTTAGTTGGGTGTCACATCCTGCCCATGATTAGTGGGATTTACACATCTGGGCTCAGCTATTTGCAGATGTCATAATTAATTCTACTGCTTTCTTATTTATGGCATGCCAGGAGATACGAAAGGAAGAGAGCATCAAACGTTCTCTTCAGCTCCTTTTCTGGCATATCCGTAATGTGAGAGCGAATTAATTAAGGAGAGAAGCCTCGGCTAGTAGCTGGAGTAAATCCCAACCAAGTTGGGGCTGTCCTGAGATTATAGAAACCCTAACTCTCGTTCTAATCCTAAAATTATGTGATCCGAAAGATACAGAATGCTGACATATGTATGTTGGGGGAAAACATGCCATATTTGGGTTCTAGAGAGTTTAAAGTTAGTTTATTATGATGGTTTCAGAAGCCTTTCCTTTCATTATTGTATAATGATACATATAGAGCTATTCACTAAACTGAGAAACGTAAAAGTGAATTTCAAATTTAAGGCCAGAGTTGCCGAATTGACAGCATAGCTTACTTAGAGAATTCTTCCAGTTCGGCTCTTTTCCACTGACTTTGAAACACGCACACACACACACACACACACACACTCGCTACACTACACTACACGCACACACACACACACACTCACTACACTACACACGCGCACACACATATTTTTGTGTACAGCACTCTGGTTTTTAAAGTGCATCACCGCAGGACATCATAACTGTGTGGTTACTTTTCGTAAGGGGAAGTATATCTTCACCAAATCACTTGCAGAAATGTTTCACTTCTGCTGCTATTATCATAATTAGACATAACCGTTGTGTAAATGTCTCTTGGTCTATGGGAGCGTAGCAGTCTGTTCATTGTAGTTCCTTTCCCACCAATGGTGCTGATCAGAGTGCAGCCGAACAGCAATTAGCGGATTAAACATCTCCTGTTTATTCATTAATAACTGCAAATTTACAGGCCTAACTAGTCAAACTAGAATAATTATGCAAATCAACTATTTTCCTGCTCACCGTTTTTGACTTAAAATGTAAAAGGATCACTATAGAATCAGGAACACAAACATGTATTCCTGACCCTATAGTGATAAACCCACCATTTAGGTGGCTTGCCCCCCCTGTCCCCCTTTAGTCCCCCTATAAAAGTTTAAAACTCCCCTTATTTCCAGCACTGCGAGGGTCCGCTGGCACTGGCCCCCGCCCCCTTTGTGACATCATCAAAATGGCAGATTTTTTAGCCAATCCAATGCTTTCCCATAGGAAAACCATTGGATTGGCTAAAATCAACCTGGGGCGGGGCCAAATGCTGTTTTGGCCAACCAGGGGAACTATTATACT